>NC_139589.1:6037026-6554526 GCF_946808225.1 Silurus aristotelis
TTATTTATTTTCCATTTTTCGTTAATTTCTTAAATTGTGACCCGATCTACTGATTACAGTCCTTTTCATGTCGCTTTTCAAGTTAAAGTTTCAGAAAGGATTTACATCTGGGCTTTCACTGCAACATTTGAAAATGTTGAACTTCTTCTTCTGAAGCTATTCTTTTAATGACTTGGATTTGTGCTTTAGGTCATTGTGCCAGAGGGTGAAGTCTTCCTTCATCCTCAGCTGTCCAACAGAAGCCTGCAGGATGTGTCGTAATAGAGTAATATTTGTAGCTATTGATGATTCTCTTTACCTTGACTAGAGCTTCATGTCCCAGCTGAAAAGGTACCACTATGCCTTACTCTTGTGATTGTGTTCTTTAAGTTAAAAGCAGTGTTCTTTTTCTTTTCTTTTGTTATTCTTTAACAAACAAACCAACAAGAAAAACTAATCAATGTCAAATAGCTGCAGTACTAAAGGAAAAAAAATATATTCAATTGGAAAATTATCAATTCTGGAGTCAAAACACTTGACATTATTTTGTCTCTGATTATTTTTATAATCTAATGCACATGTACAGTATGTATATAGATAAAGTATTTTTGCTGGTTTTGAGCTAATATAGGTTTAATATATTTTAATTAAATGCATTAAATAAAATAAAAATATAAGAGAAAAAAAAACGACATATTTTAGTAGAAAATGTTAAACAATATATTTTTTCAGCACAGGATCTGAGGTTTAATAACTTCCCCTTTAGCAAAATGAACATGGAGGGGTCATTCTCATCCATTATTCAGAGAGGAGGTGACAGCGAGCGGCCTGACCCGTTTTGAAGTCCATATCTGCTGTCGTTCCCTATCAGCACTGCAGCATGAGCGTCACTCCTAGCCTCACGCTATTCTGAGAGTTCCAAAGGATCCACGATTGACCTGGGGTTGTATACACAAGTCCCGTGTTTGGCTGCCTCTATATCTACAGTGGTCACATATAAACAGTCTGAGATCACTCTTAGCCAAAGGCCTAGCATCCTTCCAGGATCAACCCAGGTCACAGACATGCTTTTCTCTTGCTCTGTTTAACCCAAAACTAGTGCGAAGTCAAAAACCGGGATCCAAAGTGCAGCAGTGCTGCCCGTGAACTAATTAATCAGTATGCAAAAGCAATCAGAAGGCCAAAGGAAAACATACCGAATATAATGAATAGGTATTACATATTAGTAAATAGAAAGACATACAATAAAGGTGATACATGCAGCAAACATGCTCAATATCCATGAATCCATATTAGAGTGAAAGGTCATGCTCCATGCCTCTCCACTTAATTTTCTCATGCAGGATTAGGTAATGAGTCCACAGATGGAAGGTATGTACCTGCTGGGGGGAACAGACTTAAATTTTGAACCCACCACAAAATTAACCACCTGTTACTAACGCAGGGGGCGAAATTTTGCAAGGAATACCAGATCACATCTTGCATCACTTCAGGAACGATAAGCGAGTCACAGGAGGGGGAACAACTTTGCTTGTCTGTTGTATTTGATTTGGAAATCAGGTTGGTTAATTGGTTTAGGAAAAAAATCTCATGTCATCGTTATGCTAATCCCACAAATTAGATTTATTTGTCATAAAATTAGGCATAGATATTCAAACTATTGTTGTTTTTTTATATAGCTGCACCTGATATTTATATATAGAAATATTTCAGTATTAATCTACTTAATTGGAAGCTTATTTCCTTTAATTCACCTTTTATATTAATGCTAATAAAATAAATCTGTTTCTTGAAAACAGTAACACGGATACAGCCTTGTCCCATATCTCAGGTAGCGCAAGGTCATGGCTCATCTTTAATGTCTCATCATGTAGAGCTTAGTGCATTCAGTCAAGCCACATTAACCTCAGGAGGGTGGAGCAGCAGGACACACACACACACACACACACACACACACACACACACACACACACACACACAAGCATTCACACATATCCATACATAAGGGTAACCATTACTCATTGGGGCAGCCATTTTGTAGTGCATTGCCTTAAGCCTTATGTTTTCATTACATTTTTTTTCAGTTATTCATTACAAATAAAAGTTATTAACCCATGGCACCGCTGAATTCTTCATTCTGACTGGCATTGCTTTGCGTTCTATAACAGCAGCTGTGACAGCAGTGCCGGCTGTAATCCTAATCACATGATTACATTAATGTGTTTGTTCTAAAATGTTATCGCCTCTATATTATCAGCTAATTCGCATTTATGAGCCGAGGCTCCAGTGTCAGCAATTTTAATTGTAGTGTCATTTTCCCACCATGGTTGATGCTAATTTAAAACTCTATCCGTGATTTGTGCACCGAAACAAACCAAATTCAGTTGTACAGGTGAAAAAGTATTTATTAATTTTTTAGAGCATTATTACAGTTTTTTTGGATTGCTTAAGCACGATTTTCAAAACAGGGCCCGTGTTTTCAAAACACTACACACAATTAGCACAACCACACACCCAATTAGCAAAACACTACAGATCCCTTGCATAATTAAACACTCTTGTAAAAACTATACACTTCTGTGTAAAAACCACACTTTGTAATGTGAAACACACGTTTCACATTACTATACTTTGTTTGCACGAGTTACACTCTGCTGTGATAAACCTAAAACACTTTTAGCACTTCTACTTCCCTATGATTAGAGTAGGCTACCATCAATAAAGTACAAAAATAATGAAAATATACCAAACACTACACAAGACCAATGTTGCAGACTGAAGAAACTCATTTATTTGTCAACACGCCCAAATTGTTGACATGGAGATTCATAATACTGTAACAAAACGTCACTTCACGTATTGTACTGTAAGTTCACTGTAAAAAAAAAAAAAAAAGGAACTAGACATTGTCTCTTCGCCTAGCTGGATCTGGCCAGAGAATCTCATCAACATCGCAGGCAATGTTGTCATAAGCAAGACACCTTGGAAAGAAACGTCTTGAATGACGAATCCATCCTTGCATTGCTGCTACCTCCATCTGGTCACAGGCCTCCTCCATGGCTTGGATGAGGGGTACCTCAGCCTGGAGACGGAGATCATATACCTTCCACCGCCAAACTCTTCTATAGGGTTGAGGAATGAAGAGTATGGTGGAAGATATAGGACGGTGAAATGTGGATGTTGCTGAAACCAGTTCTGAACCAGAGCAGAGCGGTGGAAAGACACATTGTCCCAGACAACAATGTATTGCATATGATCGTTTTGATTTGCTGCTGTTATGTTGTGCAATTGGTCCAAGAATGTAAGTATGAGTGCTGAGTTGTAAGGGCCCATATGGGCATGGCGGTGGAGGACCCCATTCTGTGTAATGGCTGCACAGAGTGTTATATTACCCCCACGTTGCCCTGGGACATTAACTATAGCCCTTTGGCCAATAATGTTTCTTCCCCTCCTTCGTGTTCTCGACATGTTGAACCCAGCCTCATCTACGTAAATGAACTCATGCTGGATCTCCTCTCCATCCATTCGTAAAACTATCTGAAAAACAGTGTCATGCAAAATTGTGTAGTTCAGTGTAGATCTAGTATACATATTACAGTACAGTAAAAGATTTTGAGACAGTATGCAAGAACACACTGCTAAAGTGAATACATACCTCTGCATAATCATGCCGCAGTCGTTTCACCCTTTTGGAATTGCGCTCGAAAGGCAATCGATAAATTTGCTTCATTTAAAGATGTATTTTTTTTAGGATGCGTGCCAGTGTTGATGTTGAGACCTGATGGATATCGTTGAAACTGGCATGGTTATTGACAATGTTAGCTTGGAGCTGATTGAGTGTTATAGCATTGTTGGACAAAACCATGTTCACTATCTCCCTCTCTTGCTGTTCTGTGAACATAGGAGGCCTTCCCCCTTGTCGTTCCTGACCCTCAATCCTATGTAGCAAAAGAAAACAGTATACAATAGTACAGTAATTTCACAGGAAAAGGTAACAGAAGTGCTGATAGTGCATAGAATACATTACTGTGAGCAGTTACTGAAACCGTGCAGATGTTTTTGATATGATGATATTTTTACAATACCTATTTTCCAGTCGAAATGTTTTTATCACACTTGCCACTGTGTATCGGCTTAGATTTGGCTGTACTCGCAGTCCAGCCTCCCTCAGCGTCAGGCCGTGGTTGACAACGTGGTCAATCAGTGTTGCGCGGATCTCATTTGTCAGATTCGGTCCTCTTTGAGCACCTTCTTGTCTTCCTCTTCCTCTTCCTCTACCTACAGCATGGCCTCCATCTCTTCCTCTTCCTCTGTTGATTCCTCCTCTGTTGACTCCTCTTCCTCCCCTTCCTCCTCTGTTGACTCCTCTTCCTCCTCTGTTGACTCCTCTTCCTCCCCTTCCTCCTCTGTTGACTCCTCTTCCTCCCCTTCCTCCTCCTCCTTGTCCTCCTCCTCGTCTTACTCTTTCTCTGACTCTTTCCATTGTGCTTGAAGAACGATGAACTCACCTGCTGCTTTTTATAGTGCTTATACACCTGATTGGTGTGTCTGCAATTAAGCAAACAAGTGTTTGCACACCTGATGACTGTGTTGAACCAATTGGTTGGACGGTGCAGTAATTTGACAGTCAGTGCTTTGGTATTGCAAGGAGGTGACTTCATGATAGATTTTTGTGTTTAATGTATGTTAAATGTGTTTAGTGTTTTGCAAATCACTGTGTGTAAAATTTTGCAACAAGTGTGAGGTTGACATTGTGCTTATAGTTGTGCAAATATGGGCTGATGTTTTGCCTCTTAAGTGTAAGGTATTGCTAATAGTGTACTACTTTTAATTTTAGTGTGTAAGCAATCCAAAAAAACTGTAAAAATCTACACGTAAAAAGTGTCTAATCTACCATCTGAAATTATCTGGAGTATTAATGTAATCTAATAAAAATCACAAGGACGATGATGCTGACAGGAGAAACAATGACCATAGTATTATGTTAAAAATGTGTAGATAATGTTGCTAGCTCATAGCCCAAGGGTCCTGTGTTCGATTCTGATCTTGGTGAGTGTGAGGAATTGGATTTTATTCCAGGGTTTTGAATGTGCTTTATCAAATCATGTTGGCTGTATGGAGACAAACTGCATTATAAAAATTCAATTTATTCCATGTGAAACCAATGAACACATCTAAATGAAACAATTTCACGGAATGTTTTTAGTGTATGTAATTCGTGGGAACAATAGGCATTATTTAAATGTGACAGAGGGGTGGTCTGGTTTAGTTTCTAATTAATATTCAACTCAATTTGATTGCATAGCGCTGTTAGCAATAGTCATTGTCACAAAGAAGCTTTATGAAACATGCATTTTAAACTTTATCCAGATATGTTTAGGCTAAAGGGTTTAGGAGAGAGAATTTTTTTTTTTTATTAATTTAAAACTATATTTTAAAAAATGCATTTTTTTGTACAATTTCACCATAAGAAAATCTTTAAGGTAAAGTAATTTTGATTTCTCTATGTCATGCTTTGGACCATTTTTTATTTTATTTTATTATGTATTTTAAAGAGAGACTAAATGAAAGGCTATATAATGGAACGAGTATTTCTAGCTACCATAATTTATTATATTATATAATAATTCCATAAAAAATTATGTATTATTCAACTAGAAATGGTTAAATGTTTGATTAGATTTTTCTTTATTTAAAATGGTTTAAATAAAAATGTTTTAAAAGACAATTCAAATAATGCTATAGAGCAAAAAGACATGAAAATCTTTTTTGATGCTGTTGTGAAATTATCAACTTCAGGATCATAATACTATCCCCATATGTCAGGCCACATCACACCACCCTGTCCTTTAGTTTTCCTCCACAAACCCCCACCTCAACCCCAACAATTGCTTTCAAGAAAATGATTTTTCCAGGTGCAGTATAGCGGATTAAATAGACTATATACCATCCCTTAGTGTGGCATATGGAGCTGCTTATGCTCTACAGATTGTACCACCTTTAGTTCAACTTCAGTTCACACAGGCATCACAATGAATATATTTTATATATATAAAAAACACTGCAGCTGTATGGGCTTTTGCAGCATGTTTATTTTTTATTTTTTTCATTAGGCTGTTATGCACTATATTTTATTTATTTATTTATTTTTTTTCTATATTTTTTATTAGCCTACTCTTTGTATTTCAAGATGTCAGGAATTTTAGGTTGGGTATGGCATGTGTATATATATGTATATATATATATATATATATATATATATATATATATATATATATATATATGGCATGTGTATATATATATATATATATATATATATATATATATATATATATATATATATATATATATATATATATATATATATATATATATGGCATGTGTATATATATATATATATATATATATATATATATATATATATATATATATATATATATATATATATATATATATATATACTTATTTTTATTGTTTTCAGCCTAGCCAGGAGTCAGGAGATTTTCCATTGTTTTAATTGTTACTTTGGATTACATAAAATATTTTGGAGGTGTCCTGGGGCAACAAGTGCTCTTTGTAGCAGCCAACACATGCAAGTAAAACCCAATACGTGGCTGAGGGAATAATGTCATGATTGCAAAGCACTGTTAGCACTTTAATGTGTAAGAAATGGGGATTTAATGATCCTACTGTTATTGATAATTAGCTAGCTAGATAGCGTGGTGGGGAGTTGGTTAGCACTGATCCATTTTGTAGCCAAAATAAAATAACACAAACACAACATCATGATGTGATTATAAAGTCTGTTACAAGTACAGCTTCATTATTTTAGAGACCGATGTAGCCTGTGAAATGACATGTTTGTTAAAACTATTGAAGGTATGCCTTTTAGAGGAAAATTGCAAAGCTGATGTAAGTAAAGCAAATAAAAAAATATATTTTAACCAGAAATAAGCAGCTCATTTGCATCGTAATACTGTGAGTCATAGTAATTCTTATTTTTATTAACCATTTTATCCTGGTAAGGGGCATGAGGGTTGCTAGTCCATTGTAAAGTCACATACAAAAACAGTCATTAACACAATGATTCATATTATTCACATCTATTCATATGGGCAATGTCATGTAACCCCAGTATATTTTTGGTAGAAGAAAAAATTTATAGCCACAGAGAGAACGTGTGACATTTCGCAGAAAATAAACAAAGCTCAGGACTGAACCTGGAACAATGCAGCTACGAATAACCAACCTTACAGTCATCCTTTCATAAGCCATGCAGAAAGTGGTTGCCTCTGCTGATTCATGACAGGTCAAAGTTGACTTTATTGCAAAAATCCTCACTGACAGTAGGTGGTACTGCATCAGAGGGGTCGCCCCTTATATGAAGAAGTTCTTGAAACTTAAGTCGACTACATCCCTGAGGCAAAGCTGAGGTTATTGTGGCTTGAAGAAGCTGATCTTGAAAAAAAATAGCACAGCCGAGAGCAAGGCCCTGGACGTAAGGCTCAAAAGTGCATTCAAGGTTGCGCATATTTGCTCCCTGAGGCACCCCCCAGGCCACATAAAATAAAAATGACACAGTCCAAAAAGCCAGCAGGGCTTTTTTAATGTACAGCTGAAAAAATGTGACTCGAGTTGGATATGTAGCGCAGATACCGATTCCTCCTCCTTCATCAGTCACTACGTCAGGACACTAAACTTCAGAAAAAATGGGGGTGTGCAAATAAGAAAATAAGATGAGGACATGTAAGAATGTTTAATATATAACCCACTTGGCTAGCAATTTTAAACAGATTAAACAGCCGTACTTTATCACCTTACTTTTGTATCCGTATGTGATTCTTCCTCAAACTATTATCATACAATTAAAAGCACACAATATAATTGCATTGCATTGATATAATAGCATTAGATTTTCCCTTCACCCAAGCCTGTTCCACCAGGACCTAACCCCTGTACACAAAGCCAGCTCCATGAAGGTTCATGGATTGGAGTGGAAGATCTTGATTGGCCTGCTGTAGATATCATGACTCAACCGGACTGAAACACTTTGGGATGAATTTAAAAATTGGCTGTACCCCAGGGCTCCTCAGCTCACCTACATCAGTGCCTGCTGGCTGTATTAAGCCCTTTTGACAATTAATGTGTAATAAATGAATGAGCACAAATCTCCACAAGCACATTCCAAATTTTGTGGAACATCTTTCCAGAAGAGTAAAGTTTTTAGAAGAGCAAAAGTGGATTAAATGTGGAATGGGTTGCTCAGAAAGCACATACTAATCTTTTAATCAGATGGCTACAAACTTTTGTCTGTATAGAGTAGTTTACTGTATGTTGTGCAGATTATATTTGACATTGTTGACATTGTCTAAGATTCAAATGATTTTCTTTGCACAAATAATGTATATATTTCTATTGTCTATTTCTATTGTCTATTGTTACAGACAGGTTTATGCTCTCTTGCTCTCTCTTTCTTCTTTTTCTCACTCACTCTCTCTCTCTCTTGCTCATCCACACACCTTTTTCGTCAGCATACGTACCCAGACACTCCAAAATGCACCAGTGTAAAAGGTAACCCATTACAGCATTTTCAGCCTGCGCCGACTGCGTCTTCATTATTCGCCTTTGTCAAAGCTTGCATGCTGCTGTCTCTCCTCCTCCACCACTTCTCTCTCCTATTTTTCTTTCTCTCCTTTGCCCATCCTTTTCTGATTTTCCTCCCCTATGAGGTTCACAACATCAACAGCAGATGTAGGTTACTGCAGTTTTTTTTTTTTTACACAAACCTTTTTTTTTTCTCTCTCCAAAGACAGAAATATACCAGAGGAAGGAAATGGCACTGCAGAGTTGCACAGAGGGATTTGCTATTTAAATAAATGTGACAGTACGATGACATGGTCTCAGAAGCTGCATGTCAGAGCCTGAGCTGGAAAAAAAAGAAAAGAAAAAAGTGAAACAGTAGGCTATGAAGTCATGACTCTTCCTGGACACTTCAACATTCATGGTTTAATTACACTCAGTACAAGCTCAAGGCATTTTAGAGAAGAGGAAGCCATTTTGTGCCTCTTAGGGCAGGCTATAATCACTGCTGTTAATTAACAGAGCTTTTGAGATCAGGGAGAGGTAGATCACTAGACTCTCAGCAGCAGCAGCAGCTTGCAGGTCACCTACAAAGCTAGCGTACAAATAAAGCCACTTCTTTGTCAGTGTCACAGTGACGAGCACCTTCTTCGTCAAGAATATTCCAATATTGCTACAAAATGCATCGAATGGTGACAGTGAGTGACAGTAAATTCTACCACAAGGCTCAGGTCCATGCCGTCCAACTCACCTCTCCTTGATCTCGGGGACTGTCAATCAGCAAGGGTCAGCGGCAGGCGCGGCAGCCGTCACAGCCTATGCTAATGCCGTTCCAGATCTTATGCGTGACATTTAGCCACACTATTTACAGCTGCTCGGCTCCTGCAGCTAACCACTAACTGCGGATAGTAGGATATTAGGTGTGTGTGTGTCGGTGTGTGTGTGTGTGTGTGTGTGTGTGTGTGTGTGTGGGTGTGGGTGTGTGTGTGTGTGTGTGTCATGCATAAAGATAATGAGGCATAGTGGAACATTTTCTGTTTAATTACATGTGCGCCAGACTGAGAAAAAAAAGTGCTATTGTCTGAGATGAATAAAGACCAAATGGTAGGGTTTGTCTTTCAAATACATGTTTGTGCTGGATTTTAATTATATGTAGTGAATTCAATTTACATCGCTTTAACTTGAACGTAGACATGTTCAGCGTATTCATCGACAGCACAATGCTAGCTGGGATCTGTTATTCCACATTACCTTTACAGTAATGTATGTTAGGTTTTAACATAAAAACTACCTTGAAATGTTGTCAATAAAATACTTCAAGAATTGCAGACACTGTGTGAAGTCATTTAGCATCTCATGCTTCCAAGTTCCTTTTCCATGCTTAATTCATTCATTTTATATATATATATATATATATATATATATATATATATATATATATATATATATATATATACCGTAATTTTTGGAAATCTGTCTATGCTTATATGATTTCTGTTGCAACTGGAGTAAGTGAGCTCTCCCATGACCCAGACTCAACGCGTTACAATGGCTTGTATCTAAACAGTAGCCTACCAAGAAAGTCATTGTTCACTGTCTTGCATCTTCCTTTCACAACTATTTCTCTCTGGAGTTTATCTTTTGTCATCGTCGTGCGTTTAAAAATCACCACCGGTGGGAGTTTTTCTCCCGATGCAGCTCAGAACACAGGTGAAGGGCAGTTTTTCGTTTCCGTTCGAAAATTTCATTGGTCTAATGATATGTCGCTCAGTTTTTTGGCTTGAAGTTTGTGAAACCGGGAAAAACCCAGGAAAAATTAATAAATAAGCCGCTTCGTTGTTTAAGCCGCGGGGTTTAAAGGCCGCGGCTTTGAACCCCGCGGCTTTATATATATATATATATACAGTGAGGAAAATAAGTATTTGAACACTCTGCTATTTTGCAAGTTCTCCCACTTAGAAATCATGGAGGGGTCTGAAATTGTCATCGTAGGTGCACGTCCACTGTGAGAGACATAATCTAAAAAGAAAAATCCAGAAATCACAATATATGATTTTTTAACTATTTATTTGTATGATACAGCTGCAAATAAGTATTTGAACACCTGTCTATCAGCTAGAATTCTGACCCTCAAAGACCTGTTAGTCTGTCTTTAAAATGTCCACCTCCACTACATTTATTATCCTAAATTAGATGCACCTGTTTGAGGTCGTTAGCTGCATAAAGACACCTGTCCACCCCATACAATCAGTAAAAATCCAACTACTAACATGGCCAAGACCAAAGAGCTGTCCAAAGACACTAGAGACAAAATTGTACACCTCCACAAGGCTGGAAAGGGCTATGGGGAAATTGCCAAGCAGCTTGGTGAAAAAAGGTCCACTGTTGGAGCAATCATTAGAAAATGGAAGAAGCTAAACATGACTGTCAATCTCCCTCGGACTGGGGCTCCATGCAAGATCTCACCTCGTGGGGTCTCAATGATCCTAAGGAAGGTGAGAAATCAGCCCAGAACTACACGGGAGGAGCTGGTCAATGACCGGAAAAGAGCTGGGACCACCGTTTCCAAGGTTACTGTTGGTAATACACTAAGACGTCATGGTTTGAAATCATGCATGGCACGGAAGGTTCCCCTGCTTAAACCAGCACATGTCCAGGCACGTCTTAAGTTTGCTAATGACCATTTGGATGATCCAGAGGAGTCATGGGAAAAAGTCATGTGGTCAGATGAGACCAAAATAGAACTTTTGGGTCATAATTCCACTAAACGTGTTTGGAGGAAGAAGAATGATGAGTACCATCCCAAGAACACCATCCCTACTGTGAAGCATGGGGGTGGTAGCATCATGCTTTGGGGGTGTTTTTCTGCACATGGGACAGGGCAACTGCACTGTATTAAGGAGAGGATAACCGGGGCCATGTATTGCGAGATTTTGGGGAACAACCTCCTTCCCTCAGTCAGAGCATTGAAGATGGGTCGAGGCTGGGTCTTCCAACATGACAATGACCCAAAGCACACAGCCAGGATAACCAAGGAGTGGCTCTGTAAGAAGCATATCAAGGTTCTGGCATGGCCTAGCCAGTCTCCAGACCTAAACCCAATAGAGAATCTTTGGAGGGAGCTCAAACTCCGTGTTTCTCAGCAACAGGCCAGAAACCTGACTGATCTAGAGAAGATCTGTGTGGAGGAGTGGGCCAAAATCCCTCCTGCAGTGTGTGCAAACCTGGTGAAAAACTACAGGAAACGTTTGACCTCTGTAATTGCAAACAAAGGCTACTGTACCAAATATTAACATTGACCTGCTCAGGTGTTCAAATACTTATTTGCAGCTGTATCATACAAATAAATAGTTAAAAAATCATACATTGTGATTTTTTTTTTAGATTATCTCTCTCACAGTGGACATGCACCTACGATGACAATTTTAGACCCCTCCATGATTTCTAAGTGGGCAAACTTGCAAAATAGCAGGGTGTTCAAATACTTATTTTCCTCACTGTATATATATATATATATATATATATATATATATATATATATATATATATATATATATATATATATATATATATACATTTCCTCCACACACTTGTTCATGGTCAAAAGCATATTTTATTTCTCAAAGATCACAGAATAGACAAAAGCAAATATAGAATTAGAAAAATATGCTCAGGTCTGATTACGTCTGAATATGTGTGTCCATGCTGCCATGTGATAGACTGTGTTCTCATCTCACTTACAGTGTTCCTAGGATAGGCTTCAGACCAGCCATGACCCTAACCAGGATTAAGCTGTTACTCAAAGAGAACGAATATATAATTCTGATCCATAGCTGTAGTGTGGCCACTGGCTCGTCTCTCTGGAGCTTAACTACGTCAGTGCCCAGCAGGCCTCTCGTTTTAATGATCCACACTTAATCCTCTTTTACACACCTTGTTCCTTTCATTAGGCCGGAGCAGCTTAGGACATATAGCTGCCAGTTCACTGCTCTTGGGAAAGCTGAGATTTTTTTTTCACATCTTCTCCCCCAAGGCTTCCATGCTGGTCCAGCTGTACATCGTTCTTACCCAACATAACCTCTTCAGTTGAACCCTTCACCAGCATCAGCTTCATTTAATTACTCTCTCATTACTTTCCAGTGTCCAGGCACTCTGCTGAGCAGCGTGCCAGTGGATTCCACTCAATTGCCTGGGTTAATAGAGAGGACAGGGCAAAGCGGCGAGCACTCTCTGAGGTAGTGCTCCTGAATACCTGTGACATCTCGGATTTGATGCCTCTGGTCAGGCATGCACACACACACACACACACACACACACACACACACACACACACACACACACACACACACACACACACACACACACACACACACACACACACACACACTTCACTAAAGCATATCCTGTTCGTGCTTGAGTACACATATGCAGGCACCATCGCTGCTGCACTCTGTCTGCTGTGTTTGCTGACCTCCACCAGGGCTGATAATGCACCTGAATTGAGTGGAAGGCTTGAATCCAGCATGAGGTCTTGCAGCCATCGTCTGCCTTTGTATCCAGCATAATGTTTTCAATTTGTGCAGAGGGAGGATATAAACAAACGCACAAACTCAGGCCCAGCGTGAAAAGCCGCAAAGCAAACAGCAGTCGAAGAAAAGACAAGCACAAGGCTGGGTGTGAGGGGGCAGAAAGAAAATCTAAACCAAAATGTAAAGATTATAATGTCAGCTCAAATAGTGAAGTGGTTCGACCAGATAAGAGAGGTGGAGGAAGAGTGAGACAGGAGCAGAGAGAGAGAGTGGACAGGGTATGTGCAAGGAGATCCAATCTTAAGTGCTGTCTTAGAGGCCATGTGTTTATCACCCTATGCTCACTGTTTACTGGCCCTTGCATGGGCATTACACATGCAGAGCACTGCATGGCGTGTCAGACGCATTGATCTTGTGCCAGAGCTTAGGCTAGGAGCTCCACCAGCAGACGGAGCAACCTGAATCCTTTCCATCATCTTCAAAGCAGCTCCCTGGCTATTCAAAGCAAAGCATCATCAGTGATTATGCGCCTTAATGATTACGACTTTGTTCTGGGTAATTCATGTAAACTCTGTACAGTGGTGAGGTTTAGAATGTATGACTAGCTTAGTGCTTGCCCAAATATACATGTCCATATTTAGGATTAGAGGTCTCTAAAGGTGGGATCATAACAATGTGGATATTTTTTTTTATGTGGGTTGGGTGCATTTCATTCAAATACCAAAGCAAGATTTTTGGTCTTACCCTTAAATAACTTAAGAACATTTAAGAAACCCTTTACTATAAGAATTATTTATACACCAGGCATTGAACATATGTACATCTGTTTATACATGCAGATATCTAATCAGCCAATCACATGGCAACAAGTTAATTACTACTTCGTTTAGGTTGATATAAAGGTGAAAGTAACTCAAGCAACCACTTTTTTACAGCCACAGCACACAGAAAAGCATCTAATAAAGCAGAACATTAGAAAACAACAATTTTCTTTTCTACTCTTCATCCCAAAACAGGAATCCTAGGCTTCAGTAGAGACTGGAAAGATGAAAATTGATGAAAGATTAGGCATTATACGTTGCTCTGCTGCAACATAAATCAATGAAGCTCTCAGTTGATCAGTTTGATTTTGGTATTAGTAAATTAGAGCCACTTGTATTTGAGCGCCAATGACAAGACATTTGGTTTCCACATCTGACCATTTCACCTCCCTGCCACTGTAAAACGTTAATGCCAAAGTCGAATCCATCATGTTACTCAACACCCAGACTGTGAAGCAGGAGGCATTCACACACAATGCCATCTGCACCCAAAATCACCTGTGAAGTTTTCCTTCACATATAGGGTGAAATATAGTGAAATATAGTGAAATATAGTTTTTTCCCTGAAACAAATGCATCTTTCAAACTACAAGCTGTGTCTCAGGTTTTTTGCTAAGTTACAGATCAGATAAGTCAAAAAAATCCCACTTCAACCCGTAAAGATTGAATTTACACAAGTACACAAAGCTCCTTTTCAGTTGCCATTTAAAAGGACTGCCATGACATGCACTCAGACGGCTTGAAAGTCAAGGTATAGCACAATAAACTCACAAAATTCAGCTCATAATAATTAATGAGCATAATTACTGTCTTTTTAATCTTTGTAATTAGCTCTAATGAGCACTTAGTTCCAGTGTTATCATGTTAGCATCATTCACATCACTAGCTAAAAGACAGGCCGATTGGAGTTCAGAGTGCAGGGTTGTTTTTTTTTTTGTAATTAAACCCGAAGCATATGTAGATGATTTGTTATGTTATACCATTTTATACCATTATACCATTGTTATAAATATTGAACGTTTTATGCAGATTGTGTTACGTACCTGTCTAGGAGCAAAGTCGATAATTCAGTGCTTCTCCTCCCTATTCTGGTATTAATGCCCCCTCTTTTGTTTCATTATATATATTTTTTTCATAGTGATTCGTTTGCTCGCAGGAGAATGATAAGGCTGTGCTGCCGTTTGCTGATTTCAGACTGAGATAATGGTAGAGTGGATGGAATCAGTGCTGGAGAATGTATAAAATGACTGAAAGTGGTTCATGAAAATGCAAACAAGCCTTCTGGGCCGTGGAATAGTTTTTCAAAAGTGTTCTTATAGTTTCATATTAGACGTGCACTGAAGCCACGTTTTGAACCATTATTTTTTATCGTGTTTAACATATTTTTTCTGATTATTAGTACAAGAACGCAAATAAAGAAAAAACACTATAGGAGGTTTAACTGCATTGCATCTAATTATAATTTGAAAGTGCTCTGCATCAGCGGTGTTTACCAAGCGATATCTTTGGTCGAGCAGCTGTAGTCGTATATACATTGAAGCATATGTTAATATGCATTTATTTATGCCCACTCAGCATTCCTGCATTCACCTGCACACACACACACACACACACACACACACACACACACACACACACACACACACACACTGAGTCATTGAATCCACCTCTCCATAGCCCTTCCTCCTCTATAAACACATATAAACACATTAGAGCTGCCTAGAAAAGTCCCTGAAGGGCAACCATACTTAATTTGTAATTCTTAATTCACTTCCTCTGCTCCTAAGTTGTTGCTAAAGTATAATAGTGAATGGGAGTAAGCTTTGTGGTGCTTTTTTTTTCAACCCTTGGGGCTATCAGCCACCGCAGCGCTTCCTAGAGCATCGCCACTTTCACATCACACATTAGTAAAATGGACCATAGCGCTCGCCTGTAATTAACGAGTTGATTATTCAAATGAAATGCTGTAGATGGTCCCCTCAAGCATACTGATACCAAAACACGCATTCGCTCTGAAAAGAAGAATAGTCTGCTCCCTGACGCACAGACTTTCGCGAAGGTTAATTGTAATGGAGTAATTCCATATCAGGGAACTATCAGCAGCTCTCTCGAGACGCACGCCGTCCCACAGATCTCCCGAGGCCTTCGCTGCTTATTCTATTATTGTTTTTTATTACACTCTTCATAAATGGAAAACATTATCAATATTGTACCTCGCAAGTTGCCCTGTTGACGAGGGAAGGCGAATAATTCAATTGCTCAAAGAAGCTTATGAATTCGACCCATGTGAAAAGGAAAATAAATGAAAAGCATGGAGACATAGGAGAAGCAGAGTGTTGGAGTATAAAAGCAAAGCATGGAGTCACATAGAAACCTGTGGTTATGTGAGCAGCAGGGGGCCATGCACTCCCACTGTGCCCAGGCTTTCACCCTGCTATTAAAGCTTTGTCAGAAATCACAGCCGGTGCAGAGAGGTTGCTAGACGTAATCGAAGCTTCGGAGCACAACCTGCAACCTGCAAAATTAGCTACTCATCAGAGACCCATTCAATAAACGGAAATCACTATCTAATAACACCTGTTGTCTAAGAGCAGCAGGGAATGAGATTTACCACAGCTCCTAAAGAGGAGACAGAGACAGATATGTACAATTAAGTAGAAAAAAAAAAAACATGCATCTTTTACAGATGCAAAGAACATCTTTAATACAAAAAAGGCAAAATCTTTAATGCCAAAGCTGGTAGATTCACAGAGACATTTGCAGTTTCGATGCACATTATCGTCATGATCACACAAATGCATGTACAGGGGGCATGGAGGAGATACAAATCCAGCTGTTTCAACAGTGCCCCCTACTGGTACTCTGAACACAGGAAATATCAAGCTGAAGGCCATTATGACATGAAGGAAATGTCATTCATGCGACCTTGTGGCTATAAATTCACAGATTAGATCATATTCTAATGAAGTAAAATGTGGCGCTGTCAATTTATCATAAATTCAAGAGTTATCATTCACTTGAAATAGACATCATCCAGCAAAATACAGCTTTAAGACAGAAACTATTTACTAGAAAACAACAGACTGTGAGTTGAGTTAGATTCAGAAAGGAACATTGCATTAAATCGCAAATCAAAACTGTGATTTCTTTAAAATTATTATTATGATTTACTTGTACACTCACTGGCCACTTTGATAGAAAACTATGTATACATACTTATCAGTGCAATTATGCAATTAGCCAATTATGTGGCAGCAGAACAATGCATAAAATCGTGCAGATATAGGTCAAGAGCTTCAGATAATGTTAACATGAAATATCAAAATGGGGAAACAATGTGATCTCAGTGACGATCACGACCTGGTCATGCGTTTAGAAATGCAACAGGAGTTTTACACATGAAAGTCTATAAAGTTTAGTTTGGTGCAAAAGAAAAAAATATATATACAGGAAACAGCAGTTCGGCAGTTGGAAACACGTTGACTGATGAAAATATACTTAAATAGCTGCAAGTGGTAGCTCAGTGGTTAATATTTTAGACGTTGTGGTCGTGAGTTTAAATCCCAGCAACACTAAGCTGACACTTGAGCAAGCTCTTAACTCTTTGTAAGTCAATATAAGGGCATCTGCCAAATGCTGTGAAGGTAAATGTATTCTGTGCAACAGTGGTGAGCAGAAAAGCATCACAGATTTCACAACACAATAATCCTTAAAGCTAATAACAGATGTTCACTCCATGTATTGGAATCTGAGGATGCAGTGAGCACTAAAACTGAAATATTGAAGATCTTGAAGTCTTAAAGTAGCCAGAAAGTGGTAGATGAGTCACAATATTCACAGTGGGAAGCATGCACCATGTTATCAACCTTACACAGCTTTGGGACATGTCGGTGATTCATGACTGGGTCATGTGACAGCCTCCAAAGCTTTACACGCACTGCATGCTCCTGTAGAAATAAAAGATGTTGGAAAAAAAGGAATTTTTCAAAAGAAAAAAAAACTTTCCTCTTGTCTGTAATGTAATCAGCAAAGAAAATGGCTTCACGGTGTTGCACTGAAAAGTAATAGAGAGCTATCTCACCCAAGATTTTTCCTTTAATACATGACCAAATTGAACAAATAAAAGAAAGGACAAAAGACTTCTCTGACTTCTGTTAACTGCATTAACCTTAGAGATTAGTAAAAAAAAAAATAAAGATGTGAACATTAGACATTAAACGTCTTGGCTGATAGATTTAATTTGGTCTAAATTGAATGCAGATAATGCAAAAGTGGCATCAATGGCATGAAAATTTTTTGAATATACTACGCTTTATTTAGCATTCGTATTAGGAATTACAGTAAGCCACATGATTGACTATTTAACCTGTTTTTTAACAGCCTTGCTTCGTTGGCAGAAAACGTGATCTAATTGTAAGCATTTATTTCTACAAGCAAACTGCGAGTAGAATTAGAAAAAAAATCTGGTGTAAATGCATGCAAACACAGCCTGAACAATACTCTGTGGCTAATATTGATCCGTTTTTACTACATCCATGCTAATGTTAAAACAATGATACATGATGTAAAACCGTAAAACCACGGCCTTTATCATCATCACTGTTAGCAAATTAATGTGACTACAATAATGTACCATAAATATCGATTCGTTTGTCTTTAGAGCAGGCTGAATTCAGAGAAAGGGTCCTCTGCTGTTAAAAAAAGAACACTAAACCACTGGTGACAATCTTTTCCCTACCTTATCAAAGATGGTCATCAAACACCTCCTTGTCTAGATTCTCTAGAGTCTCTTCTTTGATGACTGAGTGGAGAGAGAAGGCGTCTGAGGGACCAGTGTGTGTAGTACTGAAGTATATTATCACGGAAGCAGGTGTACACTGTGCATTATTAATGATATGTATAATTCTAGAGAGTGGTGCCTTTTCTACATATTAGCATATGTTTGTGTGTATGTGTGTATGTGTGGCTTACCTGAACACTTAGGCTTAGTTTTAGAATGTGGTCTAGTAGAAGGAGGCAAGCTGAAAGAGCGGCTAATGCGGGGAATATTGCTGTCAAAGCTGACACTTTTAGTCCGTTTACGACACTCTACAGCTATTTGAGCACAGCAGTCCTTATGACAGCTAACACCGCACACTAACAGTGTAGGAGAGACAAACACAGGCATGTTTGTTTGTGTGTTTTTTTTTCCTTATTCATTCTGTCTTAAGTTAGTTCATTATTCTGGCTTGTTTTCATTAACAACAACGTTCATACCTTTGCATTTGTATCTTTGCTTGTAGAATCCCCACATCTAAAGAAACAGGATATTTTTTATACATGACTTAATGGTATAACAGAGTGATTGAGATAAAAACAGAAAAAAAAAATGGCAAGATGGCATTGATGTACACACATGATAAAAAACAGAGGTCTGGGTGCCTTTTATACAGGAAGTGAAAGAGGAGGAAGTGGTTAATGTCCACACCCTACTGCATCTCTCAACTTTAACAACATTGAACAACAACAACAAACCGCCCACATTGCCACACTTTATATATATTTTAATATATATTAATAAAAATGGTTCTGTGGTTCTGTCCATCAACAGTGCTATAAGTGCTTTAAAATTAATTGTTAAAAAAGATCTTAGCTTAGCATGGAATAAACCCAATTTGGCAAAAACACAGTTAACCTGGCAACCCAGTATTTAACTGTTCACTGCTCCTCCTCCAGACATGGCAGAGCATGATTTCTGCCCCACTTGGCCTCTATTTATCTTTCTTGCAGTTCTCATTTTGAACAATAAACAATATCTTTGTTACAATAATTCGTCTATGACAGTAAACGTGCTACGCAATCTAACATCATCTTGCTTCAACAGTAATCCGCTTTAAAACATTTTCTAATGATGAAGTTCGTTGGCAGATATGTACAGTCAATGCCTGAGTCAGAAAGACCTTCACTAATGTCAGGCATATCAGTCTCATAGTCCATAAAAAGAAAGAAAAAAAATGGCTGACTTGGCTTATCAACCTATTGAGGTACATTTGAAGTGGAAATTAGTTACATTTGTTCTTTGTTCAACTTATTCTTGTTCTCAACTCGCTTATCTCACTTAAATAATCATATTTAAAATGTGTGTGCATACTCACAATGCCTGAGCAGTGCTGGCAGACTGTAGGCTTGAAGCAGTTCATGGTGGTGAATGTGTGCACAAAACCCATCTTACAGTTCATCATAGAGCTGGCCTTGGCGAAATACTCAATCATCTCCTTTCGGCTAATTCTGCCATCCCTTTAGGTGTAAGACATAAAGACGAAAAAAAAGTGAGACTATACTGTGTAGTACATGCATCAAAATGTAGTGGGTAAAAAAAAAAAAAAAAATCAGATTTGACTCACTGGTTTTGGTCGAGGTCATCAAACTTGCTGAGGTAAGGAAAGTTGTTTCTGATGCTTTCAAACTCCTTTTGAGTGATGTAGTCATCCCCATCCGTGTCAAAGTTTTTAAATACAGACTGAAACAAATATACATGACAGTGGCTCATAATGTGCTGGCTCATTCAAAAAGAAATCATAAATAAGAGAAAAAAAAGTTAGTTGAGTGAATAACCTGCCTCCACCATCTTTTCTATGTGTTTGTTGATGATCACACGGTCAGCCTTGGGTTTGATTGAAGATGCCCACTGCTCTATTAAAGGAGATTGTGGCTTTGAGCTGGATTCCTAACAAGCCAAAATAAATGGAGAAGTCGTTATTGCAAAATATGCATGGCACTGATGGATTTGTACAAATGACTCCTGTCGGAGGTCTAAAAAGAATAATTACAGTGTAGTTGTCCAATTTCCCACCTGCAAGCCCAAGTAAGTGGGTTATGCAATCAAAATCGGTACATTAATCTGTCAAAACCATGTCATAAATAGTAGTAATTTGAGGCAAGTTGCTTTTACAAGGTTCTGATTGGTGCTTAATGGAGAACCAATACCGGCACAAAAAACTCACCGATAATTTCAGACTACGTGGTTCTCTCTGCAGTGAAAGCTGATAGATCTCTTCCTCAGTGTGGTACTGGTCCAAAGACACCTGAGCTCAGTAAAAGAGAAAGGATTTCATGTTAATAGACAAACATACTTTAAATTCAATGAACAAATCTGATTCAGTTATTGGAAAAGTACTTGATTTTTTGGCCTTGCATGGGAAATGCATTTTTGATTCTTGGACAATAATCAGTCAATGATCCCCCTTTAACTTGTCTAATTTTCATGTTATCTTACAGTAGAAACTTTCTTTACATCATAGATGCTCTGCCTGCACTTTGCCTTTGATTGTAGAAATGCCTTAGATTTTATTTTAATTATTTGCTTTATAACAAGACATTAAGGGCAGTGGAGAATTGTGAAACTAACCCAACTTGAAGTAGAAACCATGAACCTTGCAACCCTGTGATTATCTGTTCTAACCGCTGCTCCTTTTTTATGTTGAAAAAAAATTTTATAGACCAAGAATGACACAGCATGATTCCTGCCCCGATTAGACCTCTGTTTGGGCTTGTTGCAATTCCCAATGATGACAGCTCAATTAATGATCCTCCTTCTTAAGACTGTGCTTGGCCACATTTTTAGCCCTGGACTCACAATGAGCAGGTTGAGGAGATCTGGGCTGGCATCAATTTTGGGTGGCGTGGCCTGGATCACTGCCAGCTCCTGCAGGATGGTGTAAAGCTGCTGTGTCTTGGTGAGGTTGACTCGGGTTTTCTCTGGGTCAGCCCAGTCAGGAAGGGCCACGTGTACAGCAATCAAGTCTTTCAGGTGCACCCCCAGAATGGGGAAACGGAAGCCGGTGCACTCTGAAAAGCGTTGTCGATAGCGACTATAGTTCCCGCTGGACGTGATCAACTCCACAAGCCCCTCAAACACCTGATAAAGCATAATGGAAACTGTCAGAGGCAATGTGAAAATGTTAAATAGTCAGTGTGACAAATGACTCAAAAAATGAGGAGATAAGGAGAGACTCCTGAATGGCAGTGTCATGGGAAATGCTGAATTTGCTGAAATTTCATATTGGAAGTCAATATAAAATGTACCTTTAATATGGTTATTCATACATTTGCCATTATATTACTATATACAAAATACAGACAAATACAGGAAACCTATGTTTAATGGTTTCATTTTGATTTGTAAACAGGCAGATTTTACCTTTCGAGCATCATTACTAATAAGAGCCTGAGTGTCTTTTAGTCTGGAGATGGAACTGTTACTCAACCCTCCGATTACTGCCATCAGAGTGTTAAAGTTCTGCAGCTCTAGCAACCTCTGAAAATAAAGAAACATGCATTATTAATGGGTTTGTATTCTCAGAAGATGTCTATCTCAGTTATGTCTTGGTCTAACCTGGGCCACTTTGAAGAAGTCACAGATGACATTGGCTCTCTGCTGGGCTGTAGGTTTTCCGAGCACCATCATTTGGATCCACTGTGACACACTGTTAAAGAGGGTGATGAAGCGTTCCAGGATGGGGTTATCTACAGTGCACCCTTGCATCACAAAGCTGTGGTAGTCCTGGAACTGTGGAGATACAAGTATAAATTCAGCTTTAATTCTTCAATGATTTTAGCAATAGATATTTCTACAAGAAGTTTCACAAATATCCAAATGTGGATTTAGATTCCTAATGAGTTTAGATGAGATTAGTGACTTTGGAAAAGAAAAAATCTTGAAAAACATAGGGGAAGAAACCTTAAAAGGAACCAGATGCATAACAAAAACTGTTATCTTCTGGTTGACACCAGAGAGCATAAATAAAGCATAAATGATGAAAAATCTATACTATAACATCTATAAAGCTTAAATGGTTTAGTCTCCCCAAATATTACTATATACCTATATAGCTAGCTACCTAGATAGCATGTTAGTGTCATCAGTAGTTAGCTAGTTTACCTTGAGTACATAATCAGATATGTATTGTAAACCACATTAATTGATAAAATTGCCAATGAATTTATACGACAGATTACTACAATAATAATAATTAATATAATAATAATAATATATATATATATATATATATATATATATATATATATATATATATATATATATATATATATATATAATACTTGTATTATAATTATACACTATATATGCATATCATATTGAAACCTTGTGCTGTATTTGTCATTGTAAGGGTCAAGCCTTCCCCCAAAAAACAAAACCTTCTCAATAATTGACACATATTTGTGTCTTACCAGGATCTTGCAAAAGGATTTGTACTCCATGAAGGTCAGGTGCTCGGCCAGGGTGGAGGAGTCCAAATGGTCAAACAGCAGAGAGGTCTTACTCTTCTTCTGAATACTCGAGTTCAGCTGTCGCTTCCACTCATACGATGGGCTGAAGAGATAATAGATTACATGCAAACTCACATGCTCAGTCATAGGGTTATTACAAAGTTTGTCATGATCACATATACATGCCATGTGGTAGATCAAACTGGTTTGTAGTAGGTATCCCAAAATGTTTTAATTCATAATTCCGAATAATGGTTTCTGAACCCCAAGGGGTTCATGAAGGATAAAATGCCAACTAACCGTTATTAAAGAAATGTTCTAATACTTATTAGGCGGTTTGACTGGTTGCTAATATTTAATGGATTCAATTCAGACATTAACTGACAAACAATTAGAGTTAAAAATAATGTCAACAGCTTGGAGTTGTTGGTTTTGCTGATGGAATGTCCTGAAATGAAAATGAGCTTCCATAAATAGCATTTCTTCAGGGACGATTTAGCACAACCAATCCAACTAAAATAAGAAAACAGTTTCTGGCTCAGTCCTGAACAGCAGTTATATATGTGTGTGGAATTTCACATGTTCTTCTAATGTTCCCAATGATTTCCTCAGGGTTTTCATTCCTTACCTCCAGTAAACATGCCGCAGGCAATTTGGCGATGCTAAATTACCCCTAGATGTGAATGTGTGCACATATTGGTCCCTCAGGATGAATTATTTTGCCTTGCGTCCAGTGTTTCCAGGATAAACTGGACCTGCAACATCCCTGACCAGGATATACTTACTTGCTCAGTGTATGGTGATCATAAGGTTATAACTATTTCCCTGTGCTTGATGTGGCCCTATACATCATAAAAGTGAATGTCTTCAGTGTGCTGTTTGACTCACACACTGTCTATGTCTATGAGTAGACTTCGCCTCACATCACCGTTCTGCTCAAGCAGCTCTTTCAGACAACGGATCTGCTCAGCCAGCTCCGGGTTAAGGTCAAACTCGGCTGGGAACTCACTCATCCAGTACCTGAGGGGAGCCGAGACAGCGAGTAGGGAAGAATGAGAGAGAGAGGGAGAAAGAAAAGGAGAGAGAGTGGCGCTTAGCAAGGCATGAAATAGCCCTCCATGCTACATAAAAACAATGAGTGCTTTGGGCATTCTCAGCACAGCCATTTTCTCTGAGCTGCGATGCCATAAGGGTGCATCAAAGTGAGCAAGCTTTATTTACAGGTCAGCAAACAAATTCGATTCTTGATTTGATTCTCGACTTACTTGACAAGATGACAAATCTGAGAGCGGCAGCCAGTAGAACAATTTTGAGACCTGTTATGCTGTTACGGTAAATCTCCATTTTGTCAGTGTAATTCAATACAAGAAAAGGTGTGAAAAATGAACATGTGACAGTGCCGAGCATTTCTCACGCTGACAGCATCGGCGCATGACAAACTGCACGCCGTGAAAAAGACTTGACACCCAAGAGAGGTAAATTATGGCTTCCAGTCAGTTATGATGTTAGGAAAATGAAGTATGGGTTTCAGGCTGCAAAGTAAGTACAGCTGCTGCGAATATAAGTTGTTTGTTACTTCTGATCGTCTTTATCACAATATTGTTCATTGTTCTACTGATGTCGCAGAATTCTGTAAATTACAAATAAGTACCTTAATATTAATTTAAACTTTATGAATTTGTGTCCTGTGACTGTTGTATGGGCTTGATTAAAGCTAAATCACTAAATATGTGGACAGAATTTTAAAATTTGTATTATACCACATCACTGAGACACTAGCAATCCAATTAAAAATACACGTTTACTTTACCAGATCAGAGGCATTTCTTTGTTAAATAACTACGCATATTTTTAATTGGGTTATTATTAAACTTAGACCATGTGGAGCATCTGACATACAAATAAAGGAGCTGTTACTATAAAAATGATACTGTATTGCATCTGTATTAGTAGCCAGCACTATTGTCATGGCTGCTGTATGAAATTAATCAACACCAGAATAATAACCCAATTAAAAATAAGTTATTTAACAGTTAGTAGTTATTTAACAGAGAAATGCTTCTTATCTGGTAAAGCAACATGTATGACAAGCTGTAAATGTTTGACCTTTAGCTTCAAAAGGGGGAAAATTAAAGAGTGTGTAAGAACTGGGTTTTTTTTTTTTAATTAGTGTGAATAACTAAGTCATAACAGAACCAAATTGTTTCAGGAACACCCCCCAACATTGAACACAACTATTATAAATATTCACTAATTAATAAAAAACATTTGAAAATGTTGGTGAAGTGTTGCTGGAAAATAATAAGTTTCATGGTTGCTCTGTTTTGCATCAGACCACCGAATATTGCAGCTGCAATATGCAGAGAAAAACCCCTGTTTTTCCCAGAAACAAAAGCAGAAAAACCAAATAAGGTAGACTGTTTGCATCCAACCAATCAGAACAAGGTGGAGTTCCTGCTTTTTTTGTTAGCATTTATTAGTTATAGTTAGCTAGGAAACATGAATTTGTGGTTTGGGGTTGTGTGTGCTGTTTCAAAATCATAAAATGGTTAAAATCATTGACTGCACCTTTCATTTAGGTCATTTAAATGTAGGGTGATTATATAACGTGACGTCTTTTGATTATTTAAATGAATAGTTCACAATATACACCGATCAGCAGAACATGACCGGTGAGTGAATAACACTGATTATCTCTTCATCATGGCACATGTTAGTGGGTGGGATATATTAAGACAGCCAATGGAACATTTTTCTCCTTAAAGTTGATGTGTTAGAAGCGGGAAAAATGGGCAAGCGTTAGGATTTGAGTGAGTTTGACAAGGGGCCACATTGTGATAACTAAAGGACTGGGTCAGAACATCTCCAAAACAACAGCTCTTGTGGGCTGTTCTCGGTCTGCAGTGGTCAATATCTATCAAAAGTGCTCCACAGAAGGAATACTCGTGAACCTGTGACAGGGTCATATGCTGCCAGGGCTCACTGATGCAAGTGGGGAGCGAAGGCTGGCCCGTGTGGTTCAATCCAACAGACGAGCTCCTGTAGCTCATATTAGTAAAGAAATTAATGCTGTTAATGTTTAATGGGTCAGAACTGTTTTGGCAGCAAAAGGGGGACCAACACAATATAAGATGTCGGAAAGGATACTTCAGGAGGAGTTTCTTGGCGAAGTCGGTGGAAGAAATGTACCAGGGATGCATCATTAGGAACATCCTTACCTCTGAGGCGTCTTTTAACACTCCTTCCTCATCTGTAAGACAGAAAGAGAAAGTGCTAAGAGTGAGACTAGGCTGCATAACTAAATCACGACTTGAAGTGGGTAACCTCATATCTTTCCCTGAATTAATGAGAAAGACAAAACAGAGCATTGACTGCTTCGCGAAAGAGAACTTCATTCACACTGACACAGAAAGTGAGGGAATCCCTCTAATCAGCACAGAGAAAGGTCCAGCCTGCATATGAGCTGCTTGATCAGTGAGCTTACACAAGAGCGAGTGGGACTACTGACCGAATGCTTTGATGCAGGCTTCAACCAGTTCTTCCACGCTGGCTGACTGATCCGATAAAATGCTCTCCATCTTTCTTTGCTTCTCTCGTTCTCTCTCTCACTCTCTTTCGATTTTCCACGCCTCTCTTTGATCCGTCTTTGTCACTCTGCAAATTCTGCATGGCAGAATCACGTAAAGCAGTGCAAACACAGGAAAATAAAAAAGGGGAGCTCAGAACAATTTGGTTATGAGCACCATTAGTAATTCTCATGCAACCATAAAAACTCCCACGCCCTCCACTTATTATGGTGATAGCTGGGGTTCAAACAGCACTGTATTATATAAACGGCTAATAATAAAAGACTTAATTACAGAAATATAATAATCTAAACACTACTAAAAGTTGTTTAATACTAATACAATAAGTTATACTCACTTACTTTGAAGGTCTGCAGCAGAAAAATGATCCGGTAATCCTCTCAGAATTGTAAATGTACAAGAAGACACAATGTACTCCAACGTGTGTTTAACTACAGAAAAACAAGAGCAGGGGTTCACAGTGATCACACTGTTTCCGCCCTGGTTGTGAAACTTACAGTCCTTGCATTTCCTGTTGTTAACCGAATGGTTCCTTTTACACGTCACAACACCCTCCAAGCACGTTTAACATGCTCCCACATCAAATAACATGAGAATTGTTTTTAAAACACAGCCTAGAGCACAAATGAATTTAATTAAAAGTAAATCTCCACTCTTCTGGGAAGATGTTCCACCAGATTTTGAAGTGTGCTAGTGAAGATTTGTGTTTATTCACTCAAAATGGTGTTAGTAAATATAGGTGTAGGTGATGTAGGTTTGGACTCTATTTAATGTGAACAGACTGCTACATTGACTCAGGACTACGGTTTGCATTTGATCATTGCTTTACACCTCAACAACATGGACGACTAATAAATAGACATTCGGTGCCACCCAGATGAGGATGGGTTCCCTCTTGTGTCTTGTTTTCTCTCAAGGTTTCTTCCTTATGCCATCTCAAGAAGTCTTGTCACAGTTTTCCACCAGCTTACTCATTAGGAACAAACTTAGACATATAAAGAACAATCTAATTCATTCTTTATTAGCGCATTATCTGTATAAAGATACTTTAAGACAATGTCCACTGTTAAAAGCGCTATACAAATAAAAGTTTATAGAATTAAATTGAGTCCTTGGATCCAATCAGCATTCCAATTCATTCCAAAGACTTTGTGCACAGCGGCATGGTCAAGCTGGAACAACTTTGGGTCCCCAAGTTCAGGTAAAGGAAAAATGTAAATCTGCCACATCCTAAGACATCCTATTTACTTATGTACCTTCAACTTTGTGGGAATAGTTTAGGATAAAAGCACATATGGCTAGTAACATCAAGTGTCCCAATACTTTTGTCCATGTAGTGTAGATACAACCTTTGTTAGACACTTCAGCATGTCGCTTTGCTAAAACACTCGACTACTATTATCTGGTTGGATTGTGCTTGTGCACAGAGGCAGAAAAAATACCTCACTAACTGTACTTAATTTATGTAATTAAGTATTAGATTGCCGATCTTGTCATTCTCTACATGCTAGATATAATTTACATGCTCTCAGATTTGCTTTCATTTTAAGTCAAAGATATAGAAATAACTACCAAGAACCACTGCTTTTGCAAGGTTTAATTTGATAATGTGCAGCCCAGCCCAAATAAAATGTTCTGGTTATGCTGAAATAAACAAAGACTATTTGACAGCAAGTCAATTTCTAGCAATTGATAAGTGTTTACATTTTTTAATCTTTAAACTGCTGATTAAGATAATCTAATAAGATTAGGTAATAGTTACACTATCAAAAAAACAATTTGTACTAGGTAATATTGCATTTTAGTGCTTTTATGTTAGTTACTTTTGCTATTGCACAAACATTTTTAATTATTGTTATTTATCAGTTTAAAAAAATGGTATTAACAGTGGTATTATGGTGACTGGTTCACTGGGAGCAGCTCTGATTGCAAAGTCTAATAACAGAAGGAAGAACAGACCTTTGGTATCCCTCCTTCAGACACCTAAGATGTAACAATCTGTCACTGAAGGAGCTGTTTCATACATACAGTTCTCCAGCAATTCCTTCTCCTTTCTCCTAAACTTCCACTGACAAAACACATTAGATCAGACATAATACACATAATATTGTTAATATGCTTGTTTTGAGTTATATGGTTAAAATCATTGAAATCTGTAATAAATATATAATAAACTTTTTTTATGATAAGGTATTGATATACAGTGTATGTATATGTGTGTATTATTTTCAGTCAAAAGTTTAGACACGTCTTCTCTTCTAGTGTTTTGTCTTTTTTTTTTTTTAAACATTGAACATTAATAGTGAGGACATCCAAATTATTCAACAACACATAGAATTATTAAGTTAACCAATACGTGTTAAATAACCCAGGTTTATATTTTGGATTCTTCAAAGAAGCTTCTTTTTGCTTTGAGGAACGCTTTGCACCCCTTGGCTTTCTCTCAGTCAGCCTCATGAGGTAATCACCTGGAATGGTTTTCCATCAAATTTGAGGAGTTACCAGCAGTGACTCAAGTTTGACTAAACAACCAATAGTGGCAATAGTGGGAACCGCCATCAGGACTCATCTGTTCATCCTCTGCACATTTAACAAAGATAAAAACAAAGAATATCAAATTTGGACTCATTAGACCAAAGGACAATTTTCCACTGATCTAATATCCGTTTCTTTAGTTTTTTTTTTCTCAAGCAAATTTGAGACTTTATTGACTGCACAGGAAAATTGTGCTTCTGCTTGTTCTTCCAAAGTAATGGTTTCATTGCTGCAATTTGACCATGAAGGCCTGACTCATACAGTCTTTTCTGAACAGTGGATGGTAAAATATGCCTGGTAAATCATCTGCAGCAGAGGTAGCTCTTGGTCTTTCTTTGCGGGGATAGTCCTCATACTGTAAGAGCCTGTTTCATCATGGCATTTAAAAGTTTCAGAGACTGCATAAAAAAATTCTTGAGATTTTTCGGATTGACTGACCTTCTTTTCTTAACGCATTGGCAGACTGTCCTCTCTATTGACTTAACTAAGAGTTTCTTGCAACAATATGGATTTGTACAGTAATTGTAGTAGCACTAATAGGGCTATTGACTTTGTACTCATCCTTTACCCTGCACGAGACAATTGGTAGTCTATAGCCCATTAAGAAGGCAATAAATGCCACAAATTAACTCTTGAGATTCCACATATGTGAATTAAAAACCATGCCAAGTGACTACCTCATGATTCTGTTGAAGGAATGCCAGGAGTTTGCAAAGTAATCATTAAAGCTAAACAATCTAAAATATAAAACATATTTTGTCTTATTTAACACGTTTTTGTTTACTAAATAATTCTGTTTGTGTTCTTTTATAGGTTAAATGTTTTCATTTTTAATGCACAATGTTGAAAATAATAAAAATAAAGAAAAAACACTGAAGGAGATGGTGTGTGAACTTTTGGCTGTTAGTATATAAACTTATATACACATATATACACACATACATACGTATATATACACATTGGGCACATGCTTAATGAAACAAGACAGGTGAGTAACTGATAATGAAATTAAACAAATGAGCAGGCATACAGGTGTTTCCTAGTAAAGCTTCGAGTAAGCTTGTGCATATCATATTTGTTCTCATGTTTCTAGATTTAATATCATCCACATTTAGATGTTTGGTCATTAAAATATTTATTTTAAATGTATGCAGCTGCTTGAAGCTGCAGGATGTGATTTGAGTTTGATGGATGTTTAAGGTCACGAGGGAATTATAGAGCCCCTAGTGGGCGTGTCGTGGAAGTGAACTTACTGATGTCATTCTAAACGCAGGGAAATGTGACAAAATCAGTTTATTATTCACTTTTGCAATTTTATAAAATCAGTTTTTGTTTAAACTGACTATTTCTATTATATATATATATATATATATATATATATATATATATATATATATATATATATATATATATATATATATATATATATATATACACACACACACACACACACACACACACACACACACACACACACACACACACACACACACATTTTATTAACATTTATTAATTGCAACATTGGTTTGGTATTGCTGGTGCATTATGATGATGATGATGATGATGATGATGATGAAGATAATGATGATTATGACGATGAGGAGGATTATTATTAATATTACTGTACAGCTCTTCTGTAGGTCTTGCAGCTTGGTGATATCTTCTGACATTCGCAAACATGCCTTTTAAATATCACGGCCTTTAAAATGGGTCACACGGAGCTATTAATGTCTCAGTCTTCTCCCCTTCTCACACACAGCGTCTGTGACATCCATCAAGAAACATGGGATTCTGGGAGTGGTAGTTTCATTATGAATTGCTGCTTTTGTTGGAAATAAACCACTATGCAGTTACAAATCAATTTACATTGTTTAAAATGTAAACCATTGAATGTGCTATATAAACTTCTTTCTTATTAAAGTCCCTAATATTTCTGTTCCTAGCAATTATTTTTAACCCTACCCACTTATGAATATTAATGAGCTTGGTTTTAAATCAGATCAGCTGTCAGGGTTGAAGTGGTGCTGCAGTGACAGCTTTGGGCTCCAGCTGAGATCAGTTTTGTGTGTTTCCTGTGTTCGGGACTCATCCTGCATCATGTCCAAACCACTGTCGGACCATGATAGAAGGAAACAGATTTCTGTCAGAGGTCTTGCTGGTGTGGAGAATGTGACCGAGTTGAAGACCAACTTCAACCGGCACCTCCACTTCACACTGGTGAAGGACAGAAATGTGGCCACTAAGAGGGATTACTACTTCGCCCTGGCGCACACAGTGAGGGATCACCTGGTAGGCAGGTGGATCAGGACCCAGCAACACTACTATGAGAAGGACCCTAAAGTAAGTAAAGTTTAGAAAATTCCCCAGGACCCCACATAGATATGTGCAGAGCTAACAGAGATATGTGCATATGTTTCTGAGCATCCAAAATATGACAATATACTAAATATATACTGGCCATAAATAAAAAAAATATTTGCACAACAATGAGATTTATTAGCTGGAAACATGCAGGGATGAAAAATAAAGGTATAACAGATAAGGATCCAGCTACAATGAAATATCTATCGTTTAAAACCCTTCTGAAAAAGTGTTCATTTGATATTTTAACGAATTTAATGAATTATTTTAGATAAATGAATTAGTTAATTCATCCAGCCTTTCAAACATTTATTAATTTATTTTCAGTAAGCATTTAGTCCTCAGGACTGTTCTGGATTTAGAGATTATCTTGGAAACACACAAGAGGCATTCTGGATTTGACACAAGTCAATCAGAAAGCACCATGAACACACCCACACACATCCACCCACACACACACACACACACACACACACACACACACACACACACACACACACACACACACACACACACACGTTTATCGGGAGACCATAAATAAAACAAATTGTTGAAATCATTTATTTGTAATGAAATGCATTCATTTCTAGAAAATTTAAACTTGGTGGTTGGGTGAGGTTTAGAAAAAAAATGCAATATAGAGTCAAGATCCTAAGATTGTAAATCTGATTTCGAAATTCATATTCGCATATTTCCTTAAATAATGCAGCTACGACGATACATACCGCATTTGAATATTTTGTGTTTTCTTGATTGAGCGCACTGTGAAAATGAGTAATAAAACTAAACACTAAAATGCAGTGAAGTGTTAAAACTATTTGGAAATGTTTTATATATATATATATATATATATATATATATATATATATATATATATATATATATATATATATATATATATATATATATATATATATATATATTAGGATTAGTTCCCGACTTAACACTCATTCTGGAGACCTGAGCTGAACATGGTAGGCAAAAAAAAAAATGTGATTTTGCATTTAAATCCTTAATTCAAAATGATCATGTCCTTCATTGCTCATTCATTCAGCACCTGCTGAGTCAGCAGTGTTCATCTCTAAAATCTTGAACATTGCCCTGGAAAAGGAGAATTGCATAAAAAAAATGTAAGCAGGGAACATTACATTTAGACTGAATAATTTTAATCTTAATCTAAAATAAAGTCAAAAGAAAGAATGCAAATTCTACCCTGACTCATAATTCTAGTTCTTGTAATCTCTACAAATCACACTCAGGTCCATTTTGTGGCCATTCCCCTGTACACTGTATAAGCAAGATCAACGTGCTGTAAAAAGCTCCATTCTCTAACGTGTGCAATAAAATAATATCACTAACTGAAATAAATTAAAGTGTTTGCATTTCATTTTCATCTAGAAAAATAAAAGGTTATTCAAGGATCATTTCACACTCTCGTGGCTGTCATGCGGCATGTTATTTAGTATTATTACATTTCTACAGCTCATTGGCAACACCACAGCTTTGGCTCTTCTGGGCATTTGTGTTATATTAATATGGCCGTAAATATTCATCTTTGACCTTCTCTGACCTCTTCCCTCGGCTTAGGATGATCTCCATAAGGCAACTGAAGAAATCATCTTCAGCTAAAAAGAGTACATTGATCTTAATGATCACTGGGTATATTAGAACAGAGTGTACATTGCACACACGCTGGCGAGGCTGGATGATGAAGCGTGGGTAATAATGACCACTGCATCATCCTGACACGGTGAAGAGCCTTCCACTCACACTGACCTCTGAGTCTTTTCGAACACACCATTGTGCTCATGCACTATTTTATGGAGGATATGCAAACTTGTTGTCATATAGGTATTGTATATATATACGCTTGCAGTCATCGTCCTTGCCTTATAGCACAGTTTACTTTATAGAGTCGCAGTATGCAGGGGTTTTTATTTGCAAATATTCAACTAAAATGGCATCCGATGAGTTCCAATTCACATTAAATTAAAATGCAGATTCAATATTGCTCAGTTTTAATTTGACACTACATTCAGGACATTTTTAGTGCACAAGTCCGCTCATCTGAAACCCAATGAGCTGTTCCTCCTCTTAATGCAAATTACAGCTGACATCAAGCACATGTTCCTATTAATGTTTCCAATTTTCCAATTTGAAGTGCCACTAAGCACTTCATGTTAAATAGCTACACTGTGTTGTTGTGTTAGTGCGCTACAGCAACGTGGGCGTATTTTAGACCAGTTAAATCTGGAATACTTCTGTGCATCTCCAGCACCTCTGACCTTCTCTCTTCACACCAAGCTCAAGGTTGCTGAGAGTTTTAGGTATCTTCACTACAAAGGTTAAAAGTCATTCACTTATTTAATGAAATGTCACCATAGGATACATCTGCTGTACGGGCTGAAATCCAGGGTGTCATGAAAACCAAGCCCAGCATAGAGGATCATATAGATTGAAGTTAAGTCTAAGGAATCTTCCAAAATTCTAACTTGAATGGCTCCTCAAACTGGGACAGTGTGCAGGCTAACAGACTTCATAACCTTTTCTCCTGACCCCGGCATGGTTATTTTTACTACAAATAAAATGCCACTGTTATATAACACCAGTGACCTTCCTCTCCCCCTTTAAACCAGTTTTATCCCCCCGACCACAACCAACCCCCTAACACACAAACACACCCATTTTTGCCAGGGTGTGTCTTCAAAAGTGGAAAGAAAAAACAGTGGCACATGTAAAATAGTCTTTAGATTTATCCTCCACATACTAAATACTAAATAAAAAAAAAATACATAAATTATCCTTTAAACTAAAATATTAAAAAATACAGCCAAATATATTGTATGCCTTTTGGTATATTAAAATGTAATTGCAAATAAATTGCATTCAGTATAATGAATAATTTTAAAACAATATAATAATGATGGCATAAATATTTGAATTCATGCAGTATGCTTTTTTTTTTTAAAATTATGCTAAAATACATTAATACATATATAGTATGATAGTATATAATACATTTATAATTGTAGTATAATAGTGTATATAATATTTTTTTTAAATATGCAGAATATAGTACATAAAGTATATATACAGTGATATTACAAAAAACGTGTTAACTTGCAAAGCTGGATATCCCTGATAATAGGAGTCATTTATGCTTTATATATAATGTTTTTTATTATTATTAGCCTGTTTGCCTTGTCACATAAAAAGAATATGTATAATGTAAACGTAAATAACTCAACTGAACCAATAATCCAACCTACAAATGCCAACTACAGTGAAAGGTTCAGGAATCTATAAGAGGTCTAGCAAACTATCTGCAAACTATCACTATTGTTTACACATATGATAAACCTGATATGTGGGCATGTTTATACAATAATTATAAAAATAAGTGTCTAAAGATTATCGAAATTTAAAGTGCTGGCTATGGGTAAGTTTATTTAATAACTAATAGTGCCTCCATTATTGTCAATAACCTTTATATAAAAAAAAAATGTTTCTAATTATTTCAATTGAAATTTTCAAAAAGAAATTCAAAAATGGCTAGTCTTTTTGCTACTGTATATTTAATGTAAAGGTTTAGGTTGGTTAGCAGCATTTCTTTTAATTCAATACTGGCATTTGTTGTTTTTGCATTTTTCCACTTTGAAATTCTTTAATCCATTACTGGTCTATAATCTAGCCTTCAAATAACCCCAAAGCATACTTCCATCATGCATTTGTTTGGGGGTTTTTATGCTCTGCAATGAGCTTCCTTGTGGTTTTCTGTTGTACAGACATTATCACATGTTAGAAAATCCAGCAAAAGCTTCATCCTGGGGTTTCGTGTAGTACACTGTATGGTGCAACCCCCTGGCCATATACATTTTCAACAAATGGGTTTCTTTAATGTTTTGTGGTTAATTAATAGTTATATGCTTCAAATAAATATATTTGTGTCCAAAAGTGTCAATGGTGGTGCTAAATTATTCCTTCTCTTGTCTACTTTTTGTAGAAAATAACAATTTTAGAATTTATTTTGGAAGGCTGTAAGTATTCAGTAATCAGTTGTCTCAGTTTGTTCCCTATTTTATAAGGTTGCCTTTAATCACTCTAAGGATACGAAGAGACATTTGCAATTGCTGTTTTTAGTATGGCTCTTGTACTCTTTTTGCTACTAAACCAGTCATTCCCGCAATGTTACAGGAAATCTACATCACTGTTGGTTAGAAAACTAAGAAAAGGGATTGTTTTATTATTCAGTAAACATATTTACTGCAGTTGACCATTACATACTACAAAACACATTACCTTAGAGAAAGTGGACACTGTACTTACTAACTTAGCATGCTAGTTACAAAAAATAAACAACAATAGGATTTATAGCTGAGCTGCACAGAATGTATGGTAAACATTGCGTTAACGTTTTTTTTTTTGTTTTGTTGCGATTCTTCAAATGTACACTATATGGACAAAGTATTGGAAAAATTGGCTACATGTGGTTCTCCAAATTGTTACCACAGAGTTGGAGGCACACAATTTGTATAGGATTTCTTTGGATGCAGTAGCAATATATTTTCCCTTCACATCAACTAGGAGACCCAAAACTGTTTCAGGATGCCCCATTGCATAAAGCCAGCTTCAAAAAAACATAGATTATATAAATTGGAGTGGAAGATCTTGAATGGCCGGCTATAGAGCTCTAACCTCAACTCTATTGAACACTTTTGGAATGAATTAGAATTCTGACTGAACCCCAGGCCACCTCACCTTAAATCAGTACCTGATTTTACCAACACCCTTGTGGCTGACTGAGCACAAATCTCCACAAGCACACTACATAATCTAGTGGAACATCTTTCCCAGAAGAGTGGAGGTTATAGAAATTGGAATGGGATGTTCGAAAGCACATACAAATCTCATGGTCAGGTGTCCACAAACATTTGTCCATATAATATTTATTCAAAGATAAGTTGGGAATTAGTTTAAAATACAATATAACTGTTACCTAGATAAATTCCAGCAAATTTTACTATATTTTATAATCTGCAAAAAACATCTTTCCTCTATTGAAACCAAGTGGTTGGAATTTTGGAAAAGTGGCTTTGTGATGGGAAGAGAATTCAACTCGTTCTGATTCTTGGTTAGAATGAAGTTTTCTCCAGAAATCACAATGGAATATTCTATTTGTTGAAATTGTGCTTTACATTTAGGTTTTGCTGAGAATGACAAATATTGAACTGTTTTAGGATTACAGGTTGTGCTCAATGACCCAACAAAGGCAGCTTGGCGGTGTTAGGAATTGAAGTCACAACCGCAAAGCCTTAACCTACAATGTAGGCCAACATTTACATGTACACTGCACAGTGCTTATCTCTTTTTTTCTCCTTAGCGTGTGTACTACCTCTCGCTGGAGTTTTACATGGGTCGTACACTGCAGAACACCATGGTGAACCTGGCCTTGGAGAACGCTTGTGATGAAGCTGTGTACCAGGTCCGCATTATTGTACAGAACTTTATGTTTGTTAACTATATTGGATGCAGTGACAGAACTGCTCTTGTTCTAGCTGGGTCTGGACATGGAGGAGCTTGAGGACATTGAAGAGGATGCAGGACTGGGAAATGGAGGCTTGGGTCGACTGGCTGGTATATACCCCCTCTCCATTTAATTTGTCCTTTAACAGTTCTAAAATGCCCAACTTCTTTTTTTTAAGGTTATAATAATGTATAGTTACAAGGATTTTAATTACATTTAAATCTCTAACGATTACATTGTTTCACTAAAGGACAATCACCAATGATAGCATCAATGATTTGAGGACAAAAGCTAAAAAGCATTAAAAGTGTGTAGTTAAATGTCTTCTAATTCTGTGCCCACCCTATTCCTCTTATTCCTATATCTAGCTTGCTTCCTGGACTCTATGGCTACTCTTGGTTTAGCTTCCTATGGATATGGCATTCGCTATGAGTTTGGCATCTTCAACCAGAAAATTGCTAATGGCTGGCAGGTAAGTCAAACATTGCAAGAAATATACAGACAGGTATTATATTAAAGGATGAAAAATCACCATAAAATGTGTTGGGATTCCATGAGCCCCTAAAACACCTTCAGTGAACCTGGGCAAAGGTTCTACACATCTCTGGAACTTTATGGATTGATGAGCATGTGGATCGGGGTGTAGTCTTGCTGAATAAGGCTACTCCCATCATGTGAAACTATAAAAGTGGAATTATAATGACACCATAAACCATTCTAAGGTAATGGGGGAAAATAAAGCATTTAATACAGATACTATCGATCTATGCCACTTTTTCCAGTACCTGTACTGTTTAGCCTAATGTCAGGTCTTTATAAGTGGTTAATAAGAAGCATAAGCATTGTGGTGAAGACTTTGCAACTCTGATGTTCAGTCAGAATAACTTTGCATTAATTTGTAGTGACTTTTTCTTCTTCCCCCTACAGCCAAATCACCGGTTTATCTATTAATTTGTCACCTCTTTGTAAACAGCATTTCATCAGGGATCTTTTCCCAATAATCACAGGACAATAAGGCTGATTGTAGCATCTTAATGACAAACAGATTGAAGAAGCTGATGATTGGCTACGCTATGGCAACCCTTGGGAGAAAGCCCGCCCTGAATACATGCGTCCGGTCCACTTCTATGGCAGGACAGAGCACCATCCAGATGGAGTCAAATGGGTAGACACTCAGGTAAACACAGTTCTTCGTTATGTATGAGTGTGTTTTGCAGACACGATGGAAACCATGTGATTTTTGCCGACTCATACTGGCAGGTTGTGTTGGCTTTGCCATATGACACCCCTGTGCCAGGCTACAGGAACAATGTTGTGAACACCATGAGGCTGTGGTCTGCCAAGGCGCCCTGCGAGTTCAACCTAAAAGACTGTAAGTCACACACAGATAATTGTGTTACACACCATTTTCCTTAGTTCAAATGAAACACAGATTTTCCAACTTTTTGTACCTAGTCAACATCGGTGGCTACATCCAGGCGGTGCTGGACCGCAACTTGGCCGAGAATATATCTCGAGTTCTGTATCCCAATGACAATGTAAGTTAACTTTATTTTACTTATTTATTTATTTTTATTTTATTTATTTATTACTTTGTTCTTTATTATATAAACACACACACACACACACACACACACACACACACACACACACACACACACACACACACAAACACCCCTCTTCTTTTCAGTTCTTTGAGGGAAAGGAGCTACGTCTGAAGCAGGAGTACTTTGTTGTCGCTGCTACCCTCCAGGACATCATCCGCCGCTTTAAGGCCTCCAAATTTGGCTCCAGAGAGATTGTGCGCACAGACTTCACTACTCTTCCTGATAAGGTAAAGGATTAGCACCCTTGTTCATCACATCTTTTTGCTAATGTTTTTGGAACCAGCTTTCTTGGTTAAGTCTGCAGTCCATACAGTATTTGTCTCTTGTCTGCCATCAGGTGGCCATTCAGCTGAATGACACTCACCCTGCTCTTGCAATCCCTGAACTGATGAGGGTGCTATTGGATGATGAGAAGCTGACTTGGGAGAAGGTAAGAGGAATTTCTGAACTCAGAACTCTAAAGCAAGTGTAGCAGGTAAAGTAGCACCATGCATTTTGTTGTGTTGTGTTTTTAGGCCTGGGATATCACTGTGAAGACTTGTGCGTACACTAACCACACTGTGCTGCCTGAGGCTTTGGAGCGCTGGCCCATTGACCTATTCCAGACCCTGTTACCTCGGCACCTTGAGATTATTTACGAGATCAACCGCCGCCACCTGGAGGTCAGAGAAGCACAGTTTTAGGTGTTGGAGTTTGACTCCTCTTTTATAAAGACTAGGAGTCATTTATATCATACATATATCATACATATATCATACATAATTGTCCAAAATTTTTAATTTGATTTAATTGAAAATGCAAGTCTGTGGCAGATTTCTTTATTTCTAGGTTCATTTAGTCAGTGACATTCATGTCAGCTGATTTGAGTCTATACTGCTGACACTTCAGGCACCAGATGTCCAAACTATACATTAACAGGGTACAATGTTGGAAAAAATTGTAACTAGTTGTTTTAAGGCCGTGTGTGATATTTTCATGTGTACAGCGTGTGGCCTCCATGTACCCTGGTGATATGGACCGCCTACGCCGCATGTCTCTGATTGAGGAGGAAGGAATTAAAAGGGTCAATATGGCACATATGTGCATCGTCGGGGCCCACGCAGTCAATGGTGTGGCGCAAATTCACTCAGACATCCTCATAGCTACTGTGTACGTATGACTCAGAACACACACATACACATAAGCATACACACACACACACACACACACACACACACACACACACACACACACACACACACACACACACACACACACACACACACACACAGATTTATCATTTTCCGCTCCACCTGATTTATATCCATTATGAAACGTGTTCATAGGTTCAAGGACTTTTATGAGATGGACCCACACAAGTTCCAGAACAAAACCAATGGCATTACCCCTCGTCGCTGGCTTGTCATGTGCAACCCTGGCCTGGCTGAGGTTATTGCTGAGGTTAGTATTAAAAAGCACTTTTCACCCCAAACTAGCCAAGACAATGTTTGTTGTTTGAAGTTAACAATCAAACTCTATGTATATAAGTTTTAGTTTTACAATTCCATATTTAGACTTTGTAAGGTTGCGTCTAGGGGCTCATAAGTAAGACATATTTGCTGTCTGAGATGTCCACTAACATTACTGCGAGCAATGCCAGGGCGAGCAATGCCTTCTCTTCTACTCTGAACTCTAATCTTTACTATCAGATTCACTGACTTACGTTTTAATATATTTTTTTATATTGTATTTTTTTAATACATGAATTTGTATTAAATGCATGAAAAAAAAAGAATGCAAAAAATGCTTGGAAAGCCCAGGGACCTTTGATGAGGTAAATATTGCAGCTTCTGCTATGCATATTTAAACATAAAAAGTTATTTGTTTGCAGAAGGACTTGGTTACAGAGTCAATTTCTTTGCTCGATTATATAGACATATCTTCAGCACATTTTGTCAGTAGCCACATTTTTGGCTACTGACTACAGCAGGGGTGCCCAATACGTCGATCGCGATCTACCAGTCGATCGCAAAGGTAGTGTGGGTAGATCGCATGACATAAAAAAAAAAAAATAGATATTTATTGCTGCATTTTTATAGTAGGTAGATCATTTTGAATTGGTCATTTTATAAGTAGCTCGCATGCTGAAATAGTGCCCTCTAGTGGAATAACAGAGACTAACCCATACCCCTCTCCCAAAACTTATATTTAAATTACAAGACTATTGTTGTTTGTGTGTGCTAGAAAATAGGAGAGGATTTTATCCGGGACCTGAGTCAGCTGAGGAAGCTAAACAACTTTGTTAATGATGAGGCTTTTATTCGTGATATTGCCAAAGTAAAACAGGTGAGTAAGACTATGAGGAAGGAATTTCCTTTGTAGCCTTCAAATCAATGATGTGCAGGAATATTTAATTAGTGATGCTTTATCATAATATATATTACAGCCTTGTCCTTAAAAGGTAAAGAGATGCACTTTTAGAAGACACATAGTATGTAAAGTGTGTGTGTGTGTGTGTGTGTGTGTGTGTGTGTGTGTGTGTGTGTGTGTGTGTGTGTGTGTGTTTGTTTATTCCGGCTGCAGGAGAACAAGCTGAAGTTTGCTGTCCACCTGGAAGAGCACTACAAGGTGAAGATCAATCCCAATTCTATGTTTGACATCCAGGTCAAGCGAATCCACGAGTATAAGAGACAGCTGCTCAACTGCCTGCACATTATCACTTTCTATAACCGTGAGTGCTCTTTTCTTGCTCTCCTATTTCCAAATCTATTATTCCTCTTTGCAAGCATCTATCAGTCACATGGCACATGACATTTGTTTTTAGGCATCAAAAAGGATCCCAAGAAGCAATGGACTCCCCGAACCATCATGATTGGTGGAAAGGTACAAAGAACCATAGACACTATGTAGTGCTTATGAGCTATTACACATGCTATAGTGTTATCATCTGGAACTGCTATGGAACTCAGCCAATGCTCATTGCAACAACGTCTGAAGTCTGGAGGTTGTCATTTTCAAGATTTATTTATAATCTTCTCCTGCCAGCTATACACACATGAGCAAGACAGAGAACAAGATAGGACCTCACACACACCGCACACTCAAACACATGCAGAAAAGTGATAGATAGCTATCTCAGTTCATAAACAACGCTGTGAAAGCTGCTTATTGGTTGCCGTCTGCCATATTCTTTCCAATTAACACTCCTCAAGAACTCACCAAAGGTGCCAGAAGGTGCCACAGCACTTACTACAAGCATTAATATGATCGAGACACACTTATTTCTTTATCCCAATTCTCCTTCACTAAACAACACACAAAAGGCAAAAAAGGCATTTATATGATTAAAAAGAAAAACCATGACTTCCAAATTAAAACATAAAAATAATGTGTAATGGCCTAGGGATGATGAAATTTCATTATTTTATCTTCAGCTCAGGGTTGGTCAGTGTATCTGTGCATTTCGAGGACACTGGGTGGAAGTTGGGAATGCACTTTGTATAGAATGAAGTCTATTGTGTGACATACATGCATCACCACACTTTCTGGCAGTATAAGATAGACAGGCCTGCGATTGGGAGGGGTGAGGGAAGTGGACATCCAGAGAGATAGACACAAGGAAAAACTTTACACAACCAGGAACCCCGAACTTGGCACCGAACAACACAAGAATTCACCTCACTCTACATGAATAAAACCTGACTGTGCTCTTGTGATCTCAGGCTGCTCCAGGCTACCACACAGCCAAGATGATCATTCGTTTGATCACAGCCATCGGTGAGGTGGTCAACAACGACCCAGTGGTGGGCGACCGCCTTAAAGTCATCTTCCTGGAGAACTACAGAGTCACTCTGGCTGAAAAAGGTGTCCTATTATATATTTAATTTGTCTGATAATGAGTTTTTGTTTTCCCCCCTGACTTGTGAGTGAAATGCTGAGTAATATAATGGAAAGTCTTCATATATTTTGTTGAACCTTTCCTTCAGCAATCCCTGCTGCCGACCTGTCTGAGCAAATCTCCACTGCCGGCACAGAAGCTTCTGGAACGGGAAATATGAAGTTCATGCTGAACGGAGCCCTCACTATCGGTACCATGGACGGTGCCAATGTTGAGATGGCAGAAGAGGCCGGAGAGGAAAATCTTTTCATTTTTGGCATGAGAATAGATGATGTGGAGGCCATGGACAGAAAGGGGTAAGAACACAATAACAAGAGGAAGCTGGAAACATTTTCTTGGGTTTAATGAGTTGATAATGAGATTTAAGGACTGGGTGAAAGGCTGGTAATCGTAGTTGGGGACGGACTCAAATAAAATAGCAGGGTAATTCTCTATATTTTCCATGAAAAGCATTGTTCATTTAATGTTATATATCTGGCATTTTTAATTGAGTTAAGTTCTTTAAGAAATTTAACAGGATTTTCCATCAAATATGACTGGTGCTAAAAGACAAAGCTGCCACATTGCACTATTTAAACAAAAGTCAGACATTCAGGAGATTTTGTTTAACATATTGACACTTTAATCACTTTAGTCACTTTTAAGAATGTCGACACGTTCATGGGCAGCCAAGGCACATTGATGCACGTAGGGGTTGAAGGCTGGCCTGTTTGGTCCGATCCAGCAGACGAGCTCTTGTAGCTCAAATTGCTGACTAAGTTAATGTTGTTAATGCTTGACAGGTCAGGACAGGCAGCAGAAACTTAAAATATTTACTATTTATTAATACAATTAAAAAACAATATTATGTGATCATATTATGTGATCATCCTCTCCTTGAACTGCCACCTTAACGTGGTGGAGGGGTTTGAGTACTCGAATGACCCTAGGAGCTATGTTGTCCGGGGCTATATGCCCCTGGTAGGGTCTCCCAAGGCAAACAGGTCCTGGGCGACGGGTCAGACTAAGAGCGGTTCAAAACCCCTTATGAGAGATACTACATCAGGGACCGTGACGTCGCCCGGTATGGCGCAGCCGGGGCCCCACCCTGGAGCCAGGCCCGGGGTTGGGGCTCGTATGCGAGCGCCTGGTGGCCGGGCCTTCCCCCACAGGGTCCGGCCGGGCTCAGCCCGAAGGAGCGACGTGGGGCCGCCTTCCAGTGGGCTCACCACCTGCAGGAGGGACCGTAAGGGGCCGGTGCTAAGAGGATCGGGCAGCAGTCGAAGGTGGAGGCCTCGACAACCCGATCCCTGGACACGGAAGCTAGCTCTAGGGACGTGGAATGTCACCTCGCTGGCGGGGAAGGAGCCTGAGATTGTGCGTGAGGTTGAGAGGTTCCGACTAGAGATAGTCGGGATCACCTCTACGCACGGCCTGGGCTCTGGAACCACACTCCTCGAGAGAGGATGGACTCTTTACAACTCTGGAGCTGCCCATGGTGAAAGGCGTCGGGCTGGTGTGGGTTTGCTTATAGCCCCCCAGCTCAGCCGCCATGTGTTGGAGTTTACCCCGGTGAACGAGAGGGTCGTTTCCCTGCGCCTACGGGTCGGGGATAGGTCTCTCACTGTCGTGTGTGCCTACGGGCCAAACGGCAGTATAGAGTACCCGGCCTTCTTGGGGTCTCTGGGAGGGGTGCTGGACAGTGCTCCGACTGGGGACTCCGTCGTTCTACTAGGAGACTTCAATGCACACGTGGGCAGCGACAGTGACACCTGGAGGGGCGTGATTGGGAGGAACGGCCCCCCTGATCTGAACCCGAGCGGTGTTCAGTTATTGGACTTCTGTGCTAGTTACAGTTTGTCCATAACGAACACCATGTTCAAGCATAAGGGTGTCCATCAGTACACGTGGCACCAGGACACCCTAGGCCGCAGGTCGATGATCGACTTTGTGGTCGTTTCATCTGACCTGCGGCCGTATGTCTTGGACACTCGGGTAAAGAGAGGGGCGGAGCTGTCAACTGATCACCACCTGGTGGTGAGTTGGATCCGATGGCGGGGGAGGAAGCTGGACAGACTCGGCAGACCCAAGCGTACTGTGAGGGTCTGCTGGGAACGTTTGGCCGAGCCTCCTGTCAGAGAGATCTTCAACTCCCACCTCCGGCAGAGCTTTGACCAGATCCCGAGGGAGGCCGGAGATATTGAGTCCGAGTGGACCATGTTCTCCACCTCCATTGTCGAAGCGGCCGCTCGGAGCTGTGGCAGTAAGGTCTCCGGTGCCTGTCGAGGCGGCAATCCCCGAACCCGGTGGTGGAAACCGGAAGTAAGGGATGCCGTCAAGCTGAAGAAGGAGTCCTACCTGGCCTGGTTGGCTTGTGGGACTCCTGAGGCAGCTGACGGGTACCGGCAGGCCAAGCGAACTGCAGCCCGGGTGGTTATCGAGGCAAAAACTCGGGCCTGGGAGGAGCTCGGTGAGGCCATGGAGAAGGACTATCGGCTGGCCTCGAAGAGATTCTGGCAAACCGTCCGGCGCCTCAGGAGGGGAAAGCAGTGCCCCACCAATGCTGTTTACAGTAGAGGTGGGGAGCTGTTGACTTCAACTGGGGATGTCGTTGGACGGTGGAAGGAATACTTCGAGGATCTCCTCAATCCCGCCGTCACGTCTTCCATTGAGGAAGCAGAGGCTGAGGGCTCAGAGGCGGACTCGTCCATCACCCAAGCTGAAGTCACCGAGGTAGTAAAGAAACTCCTCGGTGGCAGGGCACCGGGGGTGGATGAGATCCGCCCTGAGTACCTCAAGTCTCTGGATGTTGTGGGGCTGTCTTGGCTGACACGCCTCTGCAGCATCGCGTGGCGGTCGGGGACAGTGCCTCTGGAATGGCAGACCGGGGTGGTGGTCCCTCTTTTTAAGAAGGGGGACCGGAGGGTGTGTTCCAACTATAGGGGGATCACACTTCTCAGCCTACCTGGGAAAGTCTATGCCAGGGTACTGGAGAGGAGAATACGGCCGATAGTAGAACCTCGGATTCAGGAGGAACAATGTGGTTTTCGTCCAGGCCGTGGAACACTGGACCAGCTCTATACCCTCTACAGGGTGCTGGAGGGTTCATGGGAGTTTGCCCAACCAGTCCACATGTGCTTTGTGGATTTGGAAAAGGCATTCGACTGTGTCCCTCGCGGCGGCCTGTGGAGGGTGCTCCGGGAGTATGGGGTCGGGGGCCCTTTACTAAGGGCTGTCCGGTCCCTGTATGACCGAAGCAGGAGCTTGGTTCGCATTGCCGGCAGTAAGTCAGACTTGTTCCCGGTGCATGTTGGACTCCGGCAGGGCTGCCCTTTGTCACCGGTTCTGTTCATAATTTTTATGGACAGAATTTCTAGGCGCAGCCAGGGGTCGGAGGGTGTCCGGTTTGGTGACGACACGATTTCGTCTTTGCTCTTTGCAGATGATGTTGTCGTGTGGGCTTCATCAGACCAGGACCTTCAGCATGCACTGGGACGGTTTGCAGCCGAGTGTGAAGCGGCTGGGATGAGAATCAGCACCTCCAAATCCGAGGCCATGGTCCTCAGTCGGAAAAGGGTGGCTTGCCCACTTCAGGTTGGTGGGGAGTTCCTGCCGCAAGTGGAGGAGTTTAAGTATCTTGGGGTTTTGTTCACGAGTGAGGGAAGGGTGGAACGGGAGATTGACAGACGGATCGGTGCAGCTTCTGCAGTAATGCGGTCGATGTACCGGTCTGTCGTGGTGAAGAAGGAGCTGAGCCGCAAGGCGAAACTTTCGATTTACCGGTCAATCTACGTTCCTACTCTCACCTATGGTCATGAGCTCTGGGTCATGACCGAAAGGACAAGATCCCGGATACAGGCGGCCGAAATGTGCTTCCTCCGCAGGGTGGCTGGGCGATCCCTTAGAGATAGGGTGAGAAGCTTAGTCACTCGGGAGGAGCTCGGAGTAGATCCGCTGCTCCTCCACATCGAGAGGGGTCAGCTGAGGTGGCTCGGGCATCTGTTCCGGATGCCTCCTGGACGCCTTCCTGGGAAGGTGTTCCGGGCGCGTCCCACTGGGAGGAGACCCCGGGGAAGACCTAGGACACGCTGGAGAGACTATGTCTCCCGGCTGGCCTGGGAACGCCTTGGTGTCCCCCCGGAAGAGCTGGAAGAAGTGTCTAGGGAGAGGGAAGTCTGGGCATCTTTGCTTAGACTGCTGCCCCCGCGACCCGGCATCGGATAAGCGGGAGAAGATGGATGGATGGATGGATTATGTGATCATAATGTTATGCCTGGTTGGTTTATATTGAATTCTGAATACTGAAACTTTTTGTATTCTTCTATTTCTTTTTCTTCCTCGTCTTATTTGATGTACAGATATAATGCATCGGAATACTATAACCATATCCCGGAGCTGAAGCAGGCCATTGATCAGATCGCTAGTGGTTTCTTCAGTCCTAATCAGCCTGACCTCTTCAGTGGTATTGTCAATATGCTCATGCATCATGACAGGTATATTCTCACACATCACTGTATCTGCACTGTTCGGATTTTTGGTTAAAATATGGTCCTTTTAACAAGCTTTTTAATGCAAGTGGTGTCTGCAAATTCCAGATAAATTTGTGACATATAGCATTCAACGGAAATACAGAGTCTTAGAAATATGTTAATCAATTAGCCAGTAGCTGTGCAAGGTTTTTGCAATCTGAAGATTTTTAATTATTATCTTTGTGGTAAAAAATTAAGCTACTGCTTTTACATTTAGCTGTAGTTTGGTATCAAAGCCAAAAGTGGTAGTAAATGTTCATCTGGTTTATATTCAAAAAGGTCACCTCAAAAGCTGTATGCATTATTCTTCCTCTGATCAAACCCCATACAGATTTAAGGTGTTTGCTGACTATGAGGACTACATCAAATGCCAAGACAAAGTCAGTGCCCTTTACAAGGTAAGTGAGCTTATTTTTACAGTGTGACGCCCATGTCCCATGTCTAGATTCTACTCATATGTCTCCCTCCTATTACCATTTTTTAAATTGTAATCTGCTTCATCAAACAGAAACCCAAAGAGTGGACCAAGAAGGTGATTTACAACATCGCTGGTTCTGGCAAGTTCTCCAGCGATCGCACCATTGCTCAGTACGCTCGTGAAATTTGGGGAGTAGAACCTAGTTTGGAAAAGCTCCCTGCTCCTGATGACCTGAAATAAATCACACTGGCTGCCTAAGCCAAAGCCTGAGCCCAAATCCGACTCTCACCCAACACCAGCACTTCATGAGTCTTTAAAAGCAGTCTATAAACCAGATTTGTTTCAGAATAAATTTAGTTACGCCTGCTTGTTTTTTTTGCTCTCCAATGTGGTCTAACATGATCATGCCTTGTTTTCTGTCTAAGTGTAAGTGCTTCCTTACACACACACACACACACACACACACACACACACACACACACACACACACACACACACACACACAAACACACACAAACATACACAGGGACTCTGGAAGATTTATAGAGTCTATACTTACTCTATAGTAAGCTACATACAAGTTTACACATATGAGTGAGTCTACCTGGAAAACTGCTATTTGCAATAAATGTTTTTCACCTGAAATATGTTTTTGTAACAAAAAAAGTCTTTAAACACACTGGCAAGGTCTCACTGGCTAGTTTTGGACTAGTATCAGGAGTATGCCATGCATTTAAAACGTCTAGTTTCACCGTGGGGTGAGTCTTTTACCAATAAAGACAGCTTAATGAGATAAACTGACCCTTTTATATCAGTGATGTTTGTTCTCACCACTCTACAGCCTTATTAATAAATAAATTATATAACCACACAGTGTCAGTTTTGTTTATACAGTGTATTAGGAATGCAACCCACTTTGTATATAAATTATGAATTCTTTATGACGGGATCAATAAACTATAAGCTTTTATTTTTACACAGCTAGAAATGAAGCTCAAGATCCAAGTCCATATTCAGTAAAAGTACAGTGGTAGCTCAGTGGTTAAGGCTCTGGGTTACTGATGGAAAGATCCAGCCGTAGTATTGCCAAGCTGCCACTCTTGGGCTCTAGGGGTGCTGTCTTCTGTCTGACCCAGAATTCCCAACATTGCTGGGATATGCAAACAAATAATTTTACGTACTGCAATGGACAAGTAAATAAATTGATTCTATTAACATAATTCACTGCCTTTACACCATTCAGTAATTCATCTTTAGTAACTGGGTCATCATGCACTACGTTGGCCTATTATTTGAAATTCCTAAAAAAAAAAAAAAAATAGAAATAGAAAAGCTTTTAGTGCTGCTAGATCAGCATATTTCTTTATCCTCATAAAATAATAAGCATAATCTTAGATTTTTATTCACCACTGTAGCAAAATGAACAGAAAATAAAAGTACTGCAGTAACATGCACACCATCAATAGGTAGAAATGATTTCCTAAACTTTTTTAATAATAAAGATGAAAAAATCAAGCAAGTCTGTTTCTTTAAACAGATAATTCCAATCGATCCGGTTCTATGAATAATAAACTCTTCATCAGCACTGGTTATGTACCTAAATCCTTCAAACTGGTAGTTATCAACCCCCTAATTAAGAACATTACTGTCAGGGATCACCCTGCTTCTTCTCCGGTGCGCGCCCCGCCCGCCCGGAGCACTTTGCCATCATACTGATTCCACACACCTGTTCCTCATCACCCTCACAGCTATATAAACGCCTCACTCACACCACTCCGTTGTCTGTTATTGTTTGTGTTTGGACTCTGAGGGTGTTCTATGTTTTCTACGTTTGCTTTTGTTTAGTGTGCATTAAAGTCTGTTTGCTGTGCCCCGGCTTCCGCCTCGCTCACTTACGCCTGACAGAATAACGGACCGAAGGAAAGAAAGAGAGAAAAGGAAGGAGAACCTCGAGATCTTTGCCCCGCGCTTACCTCGCGATGGAGGATCAGGCAGTCGCCGAGTCTTCGCCGATACAAGATCTCATCGCCGCGCTCCAAACCGCCTTCCCATCCGCGGCGGCTCAGCCAAACCCCCCCGCGCTCACCAGCAGCCCCATGGCGCTTCCGGCTGCGTTTTCCGGAAAGGCATCAGAATGCCGCGGCTTCCTGTTACAGGTGAATCTCTACATCGAGATGCAACCACAGCTTTTTCCTACGGAGCGGTCAAAGGTGGCGTTTTTCATCTCCCTCCTCTCCGGGAGAGCGCTGGCATGGGCACAATCGCTGTGGGAAGCGGCCGGCCCGGTGACGCACTCATACGCCCGGTTCACCGAACACTTCCTGGAAGTCTTCTGCGCCGCCTCCGGGACTTTCACCACAGCCGACCAGCTGCTCAGGTTACGTTAGGGAAACGAAAGCATCACCGATTACAGCCTCCGTTTTTGCACCCTGGCGGCATCTAGTGGCTGGAACGAGTCAGCGCTACTGGGAGTGTATCGGATGGGTTTGAAACCGGAGATACGGCAGGCAATGGCCATTCATGAGAATTCGGTGGGGTTGGAGAGCTTCATCCAGAAATCGATCGGGCTCTCTCAGCGCCTCGGGGTGGAGGATCTCACTCCACACCCACCGAGCTCTCCACAAGGTACATCTGCTGCCCCGGAGGGCGAGCCGATGCAGCTAGGATCACAAAGGCTGTCCAGAAGGGAGAGGAATCGCCGGCTCGCAGCCGGAGGATGCTTGTACTGCGGAACCTCGGGGCATTCCATCTCGCAGTGCCCCACACGCCCTGCTCGTGCCGCGGTGAGTACTGTCGAGTTACCAACCGACATCTCCTCTCTCCCTAAACTCGCAGTGTCTCTCATAACCCCCACTCTCTCCATCTCTGTGCATGCCCTAGTCGATTCCGGCTCAGCGGGGAACTTCATCTCCCAGGCCTGCCTCGACCGACTACGCCTCCGCCGAGAACGGGGCTCCCAGGATCTAGCCATCCAAACCATTCAGGGAAGGCCGCTGGGTGAGGGGTGGGTGAAGTACTGCACGCCGGAGGTGACTCTACAAGTGGGGCTATTCCATCGAGAGGCGATCCGGTTCCTGGTCTTGGAAAGATCCACAGTCAGTGTGATCCTGGGGAGGCCCTGGCTGCAGAAACACCGGCCTAGATGCTCTTGGGACCCCTGTGACATCCTGGAGTGGAGTCCCCGCTGTAAGGCACACTGCCTCTCACATCTCCCCACGCGAACCCCTGGAGCCGTGATCGGAGCCACTCGTGTGGAGGAAGCCACAACCGCAACCCCTGTGGCGATCCCGAGAGAGTATAGGTCGTATGGTAATGTGTTCAGCGCGCAGGCCGCCACCCGTCTCCCTCCTCACCGACCTTGGGACTGCTGTATCGACCTGCTGCCCGGGGCAAAGCTACCCAAGGGTCGTGTGTATCCCCTGTCCATTCCTGAGCGCCAAGCCATGGAGGAGTACGTGCAACAGGCGCTTCGTCAGGGGTTCATCACGCACTCTTCCTCCCCCGCTGCCTCGAGCTTTTTCTTCGTGGGAAAGAAGGATGGAGGTCTGCGGCCCTGCATTGACTACCGCCAGCTAAACTCGCAGATCGCACCTCTTCCTTACCCCCTCCCACTCGTGCCTGCAGCTCTGGAGGACTTAAGGGAGGCGCGGGTGTTCTCCAAGCTTGACCTCCGGAGCGCCTACAACCTGGTGCGCATCAGGAAGGGGGATGAGTGGAAAACAGCTTTCATCACCCCCTCGGGCCACTATGAGTACCGGGTCATGCCATACGGCCTCTCCATCTCTCCCGCCATCTTCCAGGGGTTCATGAACGAAGTATTCCGGCCTTTCCTCCAGAGATTCGTCATGGTCTACATCGACGATATACTGATCTATTCCCGGGATCTGGAGGAACACCGGCGGCACGTGCGAGCGGTGCTTAAAGTACTTAGTTCCCAGCATCTCTACCTGAACCTCTCGAAGTGCGAGTTCCACCGCCCTACCATCCACTTCTTGGGCTACATCATCAGTGCGGAGGGTATCCAGATGGAGAGTCGAAAGGTAAGGGCGGTGAAGGAGTGGCCAGTTCCGGAATCTATCAGGGAGCTCCAGCGCTTTCTAGGGTTCGCCAACTTCTATCGCCGGTTCATCCAGGGCTACAGCAGGATCACTTCCCCTACTCACCTCGCTCCTCAGGGGAAAGGCCCGCACCTTGAGGTGGAACCACGAGGCTCAGGAGGCCTTCGACGAGCTTCGCCGCCGTTTCTGTTGCGCCCCGGTCCTGCGTCACCCCGATCCCCGGAAGCCTTTCATGGTCGAAGTGGATGCCTCCTCGACCGGGGTAGGGGCCACCCTGTCACAAAGATCCGGATCTCCCCCCCAGCTCCACCCATGCGCGTTCTTTTCGCACAAGCTATCCACCACCGAGCAGAACTACGATATCGGGAACCGCGAGCTCCTGGGCATCAAGCTGGCCCTAGAGGAATGGAGACACTGGCTTGAGGGAGCCGAACACCCGTTCACGGTGGTTACCGACCACAAAAACCTCCAATACCTACGGGAGGCTCGGAGGCTAAACCCCCGACAGGCACGCTGGGCATTGTTCTTCACACGGTTCCGCTTCCAGATCACCTATCGAGCCGGGACCCTGAACGGCAAGGCCGACGCCCTTTCCCGGATATACGGGCCGGACGAGCCTGGCGAGCCTGAGCCCATCCTCCCCCCCGCACTCATCCTGGGGCCAATCGTCTGGGAGGTCGACCAAGAGATCGCCTCCGCTGCTCGCCGGGCGGCGGTTCCGGCCGGGTGCCCAGCTGGACGCACCTTTGTTCCTGCCTCGTTCCGGCACCGTCTCTTTAGATCTGTTCACGAGGGACCAGGCACCGGCCATCCAGGGGAGAAGCGGACCATCCAAATCCTCCAGACTAAGTACTGGTGGCCCGGCCTGACCCGAGAAGTAAGGCACCTCGTGGAGGAATGTCCGACCTGCGCAATGTCCAAGGTCCCACGCCACCTGCCGGTGGGAAAGCTGATGCCGCTCCCCGTCCCTCAGCGTCCCTGGTCGCACCTGGGGATTGACTTCGTGACGGATCTCCCCCGGTCAGAGGGCCACACCTGCATTCTGGTGGTGGTAGATCGCTTCTCTAAGGCCTGCCGATTCAACCCCATGAAGGGGCTCCCCACTGCACTCGAGACGGCGGAGGCTTTGTTCCATCACGTCTTCCGGAACTTCGGTCTCCCGGAGGAGGTCGTGTCGGACCGGGGCCCACAGTTCGCGTCTCGGGTCTGAAGGGCTTTCTTCCGACTCCTGGGCGTCTCGGTAAACCTCACTTCAGGATACCACCCCCAATCCAACGGCCTGGCGGAGCGAAAGATCCAGGAGTTGAGTCGCTACCTGAGAACCTATTGCGGCCAGGATCAAGAGGACTGGAGTAGGTTCCTGCCCTGGGCCGAATACGCCCAGAATTCGCTACGTCAGGACTCCACGGGGCTTACCCCGTTCCAGTGCATGCTGGGGTTTCAGCCACCCCTGTTCCCTTGGTCGGACGAGCCCAGCAGCATACCCTCCGTCGACTACTGGTTCCGGGAGAGCAGTCGAATCTGGGAGTCAGCGCACACACAGCTGCGTCGAGCCATCCGCAACACCCGCCGACACGCTGACGCACGGCGGCTGGACGCCCCTCGCTACCGTCCTGGGGACCTGGTGTGGCTGTCCACCAAGGACCTGAAACTCAAGCTGCCCTGTCGCACACTGAGCCCCCGGTTCATAGGGCCCTTCCGGATCACCGACCAGATCAGCGCAGTGTCCTACCGGCTCGCACTGCCGCCGAGGTATCGTATCCATCCCACATTCCACGTGTCCCTGTTGAAACCGTGTGCCTCTTCTGTCTCTCGCCCTCCAGGTGGCCCCGTAGCGCCCGACCAGCCGGAGACCGTGGACCAGCCCGGGGTCTACGTGGTCAGAGAGATCCTGGAGTCCAGACGGCGCCGGGGTCGCCTCGAGTATCTGGTGGACTGGGAGGGGTTTGGCCCGGAGGAACGGTCTTGGGTGGCCCGGCAGGACATTCTGGACCCGGCGTTGCTGGCGGAGTTCCACGCGGCTCATCCTCGCTGCCCGGCACCTCGGTCGAGGGGCAGGCCGCGCCGCCGGTTCAGGGCGTCTGGTGCCGCCCCTGGGGGAGGGGGTGGTGTCAGGGATCACCCTGCTTCTTCTCCGGTGCGCGCCCCGCCCGCCCGGAGCGCTTCGCCATCATACTGATTCCACACACCTGTTCCTCATCACCCTCACAGCTATATAAACGCCTCACTCACACCACTCCGTTGTCCGTTATTGTTTGTGTTTGGACTCTGAGGGTGTTCTATGTTTTCTACGTTTGCTTTTGTTTAGTGTGCATTAAAGTCTGTTTGCTGTGCCCCGGCTTCCGCCTCGCTCACTTACGCCTGACAATTACCTTGACTTTAAGGTGGTAAATGACCTGTTATTGGCCTCTGATCAGGGTTATGTCTCCTTAATTGTTTTGCTCGACCTTAGTGCAACTTTTGACACTACTGATAATACTATCCTGCTTGCTAGACTGGAGAATGTTGTTGTAATAAAGGGAACAGCTCTCTTCTAGCTCAGGTCTTATTTGACTGATTGCTATCAGTTTGTTGATGTAAATGGTGAGTTTTCCACACTCTCTGAGGTAATGTTTGGTGTTCCACAAGGATCTGTCTTAGGCCCACTGCTTTTATCTTTGTATATGCTGCCTCTGGGTGAAATTATACACAAACATGGTATTCGCTTTCATTGCTATGCTGATAATACACAGTTGTATATTTCAGCAAAGCCAGATGAGAGAGATCAGATTTAAAATGTTGAGGAGTGTGAAAAGAACTTTAGACAGTGGAGGCTTGATAACTTCCTCCTGCCCAACTCAGATAAGGCGGAAGTACTTTTACAAGGACCACATGCATCAAGTAGTAAAGGTTCCGATTATGTAGCATCTCTGGATAGTGTTTCTGTCTCAATGTGTACAGCAGTCAAAGACCTTGGTGTGATTATTGACCCTAGTCTTTCCTTTCAGACTCACGTAAATAATATTACCACAATCGCCTTCTTTTACCTTAGAAATTTTGCTTTAATTACAAATATGATGTTGTTACAGGATGCAGAAAAAAAAATATGCGTTACATCTAGCCTAGACTACTGTAATGCTTTACTGTCTGGGTGTTCAAGTAAGTGCATAAATAAGCTTCAGTTAGTTTAGGATGCCACAGCAAGAGTCCTTACTAGATCTAGAAAAATATGACCAAATTAACCCTGAATTTAATCAGTCTACACTGGCTCCTAATTAAATCTTGCATTGATTAAAACATACTACTACTGGCTTATACAGCTCTTTAAGGACGCACGCCGCAGTATCTGCGTGAACTTCTGTACCAATATGATCCCGCACACCTACTTCGATCAAAAGGTGCAGTCTATTTGTTGGAACCTCAAATAATAAAGACTACAGCCTTTTAATCTGTGTTCGGGACATGGAGATGAAAACATTTATTTAGTCGAGTCGTTTCTTAGTAGATTTTTCTTAGGTAAAGGAGCAGATCTGAAGGGATCGTGGATAATGAGAGTTCGGTGAAATGGGATATTTGTATGCTGTGATACCCCTTACTGTCACACGTTCACTCAGGTTCGTTGACGGTGGTGTGGTGGGCTGTCTCTTATTCCAGAGATCTCTCTCTCTCTCTCTCTCTCCCTCTCTCTTGGTTGAGTTAAACATGCTCTTGAGGTTCCAGTGACCACTGTTACTGCCCCTATGCTCTGGATGGTGTTCTCGTTGATTAGAGGCCACTCTGTGCAGCTGGGGATGGCTTTGCATCAACGGCCTGGGGATCCATAACATTACAGAGAAAGAACAGTAGCTTTAAGGATTTGGATTTGGATTTGGACTGTACTTAATGTCAACAGTCTGCTACACTGACTCACCATCACTGCACTTTAACATTGTTTCGCTGTTATAAATGGACATTCGGTGCCACCCAGATGAGGATAGGTTCCCTTTGGAGTCTGGTTCCTTTCAAGGTTTCTTCCTTTTACCATGTTGTGAAGATTTTCCTTGCCACAGTCGCCACCGGCTTGCTCATAAGGGACAAACATACACATAAAGAACATCTTAATAATTCTTTATCACCACATTATCTGTTAAAAGCTGCTTCGAGACAATGTTCATTGTTAAAAGTGCTATACAAATAAAAAAGAATTTAATTGAACTGTGACACATATCTGAAAGTACAAGAATACAAAGTACAAGAATGTACTCTCTTGTAGTGAATAAGTGTTACCTATGTTAATTTGGTTGTTAGTTAGTTAACAGAGGTGTACGACCTTTGCAGTGTTGCAAGAGAAAAAGCCTTTTCGTGTCTTTCAAGCTGACTATTGCCATATCACAAACACTCGAAGTGTTTGTTCTGGCACATTACTCAGCTTTTAAACAAACTGGTCACCCATTTAGACTAAGTGCTGCCAAATTACACCCTTTGCCTGAGAACAAGATCATCACATAACTGTAATGTTTAATTCAAGACATCAATTTATCTGTTTTTTTCTTCTTCTTGAGAACCTGAGATATAGTTTTGAGAGTTTCTTAATTTTAAAATGTTTAACTTAATCATAAGAAATGCATGAAGGGGACATATCAGGAAGAAAACATCAAGTATATGACCATTAACTTTAGTATACAGTATACTACTCCTGAAAAATGTCGGAAAAGCGCAACATCACTGGCAGGGTGATGTCATGACCAGGTAGCTATAAAAGCACATGCTGTGGAGACGGCTCTAGCTTTGAAAGCGAAGGAAACGCTCGCAGGGTTGCAGGAAATATGGCACCGAGACTCAGTGTCTGGTTTTCTCTGGCAACAAGGGTTACATACGTAACCCAGAGACGTTCCCATACAGGAACTCGAGCTGCATTAACAATGTTTTGAGAACAAGTGTACAATACCGCCAGACTGACTTGAAGGACAGAGGGGCCAGTTCTGGGCACACCCGGTAAAACCTCTCCTGGTCGGTGGCCTGAAAAAGAGGAGAATAACCTGGAGCACAAATAGATGTGGGACAGCCAAGGCCACATTGGGGACATACCCCGGTCTGGGTTAGAGGAAGACACTGGCCATGCCTGGAGTGAACTCCAGACAGGAAGGGCTAATGGAAAGGGTGTGAAGTTCTCCAAATCTCTCAGTAGAAAAACAGTCATGAATGTTAGAAATCTCAAAGACACCTTGGGCAGGTGCTTGAAGGAAGGCTTAGACAGGGCCTCTAAAAATACGGCCAGGTCCAACAAAGACACTCTGGGTCACCTCAGCCTACGGGTTCTGCCAGAAAAAATGTGTCACTAATGGGTTTTTCCCTAGGGAATGCTCGGCAAGCGGAGCATGATAAGCTGCAATAGCGGACATGTAAACCTTTTGGGTGGAAGGAGACAACCTTTGGTGAACTGTTCCTGAAGAAATTCCAGCACTGGGCCAACCGGTCTGTTAACTGGGTCTAACTGGTGACCTTCGCACCATATAGTGAACAGGCACCACTTTGTGGCATACAACCTCCTCATGGAGGGAGTTTGTATTGGAGAATAGAGTGTACAGGCATGGCCTTAGTAATGCCTACACCATAGTGTCCAGTCCGAGAAGAGTTGGGTGAGTGAGGGAAAACCAGAGGGGACAATGCAAGGTCTCTAAAGTCGCAAAGAGCTCCACATGTGCTCTGTAAAACTTATTTTATATCTTCTCCACCACATCCACTCCTAACCCAGACCTCGGCCTTTGTCTTGAAAGAGCGTGTACTCCCCAGTTAAACTGCCCTGGGATGTATACTGCCCTCAGTGAGAGCAGCTTTCCTTGGGCCCACAGGAGGATCTATCATGCCAGCTTGTAATGGAGGCAAAACTGCAGACCCACCTGGTGGTTGATGTAAAAGACCACCAATGTGTTGTCGATATGGATCAGCACAAGATGGCTACTTAGGTACAAAAGGAAATGCTTCATGTCCAGCATCTCCAGGTAGATAATGTGCCAAAAGAGATTGGGCCCTTTCCATAGACCTTGGGCGAAGCAGCCACTCATGACCATCCCCCAACCTGTGAAGGAGGCAGTCGTTATTAACGTTATGCGACGACAAGGAGCCCCCAACACGGGGTCCTGTAACACATGCCTGAGACCCTTTAGGCTCACTGTGTGACCTTGATTGGGTGAAGTGGGTTGCCCTTCTGGGAGAACCCTTTGGTCCTAAACCACCACTGCAAGGGTTGCATGTATAGGTTGCATGCACGACATTGAATGCAGCTGCCGTCAGCAATCTTTGGAACTGCTTTACAGTTAGCTCCAGCCCTGAAAGCCTTGACACAGATCCAAAATGAGATGCAGCCCCCCATCCTTCTTGGGAACTATGAATTACTGGCTGTAGAACCCAGATGACTCTTAGTCTGGGGTAGGGACCACCTTTATGGCTTGCTTCTCGAAAAGAGTTTCTACTTCTGGGTCCATAACCAGAGCCATAATCAGGATGGATGAGACCAGAACTGAATTGTGTAGCCTCTTTTTACAGTGTGCAGGACCCATGGAGACACGTTTGGCAAGAGTTTCCAGGCTGTCAGATAGTCTTTTAAAGGAATCAGTGCATATGAGTCTCCCGATACTGACCTCTGGTATGCATGGAGCAGCTTGAGCAAAGCCCTAAAGCTGTCTTAGAAGCAGCAATCTCCCCAAATATGATATTTTTCTGGGCGGAAGCCGAGGAATGCATTAACTGGAGATCGCTGTGCCCTGAAGCACCGGAAAACTTAGACCCTAGCGGACCTTTTCCGCCTAATGTCCCTGGTAGGGGGAGTGTGAGTAGCGACACTGATTCTCCTGAAACCTGTCAAAGACTGTAGAAACGGCATCGCTGAACAGGCCAGTGGGCACAACGGGGGCGTCTAGGAGCACGTCTTTATCCTTGTCAGAAAGATCGGACAGGGTAAGCTAGAGCTCTGTGGCCACCAGAGCTGCCATAGACCAGCCAATGCCCCTAGCAGTCTCCCTGCTGGCTCTGAGACCCAGATCTGTAGCATGACGCACCTCTACTATGTCGTTGTGTCTACTTTCCTCTCCCTCGTTTTTTTTTTTCTTTAGCAGGTCAGCCTGGTAGGCTTGCAAAACCGCCATGGTGTGCAAACAGGCGCCAGTCTGACATGCCGTCATATAGGCCTGGCTAAAAAGGCAGGCTGAATAAGGGCTGCCCCAACACCTGGACACCTCAGTGTGCAGAGCCAGGAAAAAAGGCAGGCCCCGGCATGGAGGCAGCGATCTCAGTCGCAGGAAACACTAGTCCAACTTATGCAGGAAACGCTGTTCCTGACTTTCTGCTGCCCAACAAAATTGAGCTTAGCTACAGCCTATCATGGCTATCACGTCTATCACGGCATCTGCCTCAACCACCTCCTTGGAGGAAGAGAGGTGGAGCACAGCACCCTCTTCATGGGGGAAGAAACTGCAGAGCATTTTTCTGTTCTTGCCCACTTCTGCTGAGGCGAAATGACATCTGACATCATGAGGTATGCAATTGGACATATTCTTCTTCTTCTTTCGGCTGCTCCCATTAGGGGTCGCCACAGCGGATGATCCGTCTCCATACCACCCTGTCCTCTATATCTGCCTCTTTTACACCAACTACCTGCATGTCTTTCCTCACCACATCCATGAACCTCCTCCTTGGCCTTCCTCTTTTCCTCCTACCTGGTGGCTCCATCTTCAGCATTTTTCTACCAATATAATTCATGTCCCTTCTCTGCACATGTCCAAACCATCTCAATCTCGCCTCCCTCACCTTGTCACCAAAACATCCTACATGTGCTGTCCCTCTAATAAACTCATTTCTAATCTTGTCCATCCTCGTCACTCCCAACGAAAACCTCAACATCTTCAGCTCTGCTACCTCCAGCTCCACCTCCTGTTTTTTACTCAATGCCACTGTCTCTAATCCATACAACATCGCAGGTCTCACCACAGTCCTATAAACTTTCCCTTTCATTCTTGCAGATACTCTTCTATCACAAATCACTCCTGTCACTCTTCTCCACCCACTCCACCCTGCCTGCGCTCTTTTCTTTACTTCCCTAACACACTCTCCATTACTTTGCACTGTTGACCCCAGGTACCTGAACTCCTCCACCTTCTCCACCTCTTCTCCCTGCAACCGCATCACTCCACTGCCCTCCCTCTCATTCACACACATGTACTCTGTCTTACTCCTACTGACTTTCATTCCCCTTCTCTCCAGCGCATATCTCCACCTCTCCAGGCTCTTCTCAACCTGCTCTCTACTCTCACCACAAATCACAATATCATCTGCAAACATCATAGTCCAGGGAGACTCCTGTCTGACCTCGTCCGTCAACCTGTCCATCACCACTGCAAACAGGAAAGGGCTCAGGGCCGATCCTTGATGCAGTCCAACCTTCACCCTGAACCAGTCTGTCGTACCTACTGCACACTTTACTGCCGTCACACTGTCCTCATACATGTGCTGCACCACCCTCACATACTTCTCTGACACACCTGACTTCCTCATACAATACCACAACTCCTCTCTCGGCACCCTGTCGTACGCTTTCTCTAAATCCACAAATACACAATGCAGCTCCTTCTGTCCTTCTCTATACTTCTCCATCAACATCCTCAAAGCAAATAAGGCATCTGTGGTGCTCTTCCTCGGCATGAAACCATACTGTTGCTCACAGATGGTCACCTCTTCTCTCAGCCTGGCTTCCACTACTCTTTCCCATAACTTCATGGTGTGACTGATCAACTTAATTCCCCTGTAGTTACTGCAGGTCTGCACATCTCCCTTATGCTTAAAGATCGGTACCAGCACACTCCTTCTCCATTCCTCAGGCATCCTCTCCCCTTCCAGAATCCTGTTAAACAATCTGGTTAAAAACTCCACTGCCATCTCTCCTAAACATCTCCACGCTTCTACCGGTATGTCATCTGGTCCAACCGACTTTCCATTCTTCATCCTCTTAATCGCTGCTCTCACTTCCTCCTTACTAATCCTATCTACATCCTGCTTCACCAACTCCACATCCTCCAACCTTCTCTCTCTCTGATTTTCCTCATTCATCAGCTGCTCAAAATACTCCCTCCATCTTTTCAACACACTCTCCTCACTAGTCAACACATTTCCCTCTCCATCCTTTATTGCTCTAACTTGCAGTACATCCTTCCCAGCTCGGTCCCTCTGCTTGGCCAATCGGTATAAATCCTTTTCTCCTTCCTTAGTGTCCAACCTCTTATACAGTTCCTCATATGCCTTTTCCTTGGCTTTCGCCACATCCCTTTTAACCTGCTGCCGCATCTCCTTGTACTCCTGCCTACTCTTCTCATCACTCTGTCGATCCCACTTCTGTTTTGTCAATCTCTTTCCCCTAATGCTCTCCTGCACTTCCTCATTCCACCACCACGTCTCCTTGTCTTGCTTTCTATTTCCAGATGTCACACCAAGTACTTTTCTAGCTGCCTCCCTCATCACTCCTGCAGTAGTTGCCCAATCATCCGGCACCTCTTCACCACCACCAAGCCCCTGTCTGACCTCTTCCCTGAACCTCACACTACACTCTTCCTCCTTCAGTTTCCACCATCTTATTCTTCTTTCAAACCTTACTTTCCTCCTCTTCTTCCTCGCCTCCAAAACCATCCTACAGACCACCATCCGATGCTGTCTAGCTACACTGTCCCCCGCCAACACCTTACAGTCTCCAATCTCCTTCAGGTTGCATCTCCTACACAGAAGATAATCCACCTGTGTGCACCTTCCTCCACTCTTATACGTCACCCTATGATCCTCCTTCTTCTTAAAATACGTGTTCACCACTGCCATTTCCATCCTTTTAGCAAAATCTACCACCATCTGCCCTTCCACATTCCTCTCCTTAAAACCATACCTACCCATCACCTCCTCATCACCTCTGTTCCCTTCACCTACATGCCCATTAAAGTCTGCCCCAATCACCAATCGTTCTTTCCTAGGTACACCATCTACCACTTCATCTAATTCACTCCAGAATCTTTCTTTCTCCTCCATCTCACAGCCAACTTGTGGAGCATAGGCACTGATGACATTTATCATCATCCCTTCAACTTCCACCTTCACGATCATCACCCTATCAGAAACGCTCTTCACCTCCACTACACTCTTACTGTACGCTTCCTTCAGAATCACCCCTACACCATTTCTCTTCCCATCCACACCATGATAAAACAGTTTAAACCCACCTCCAATGTTCCTGGCCTTACTCCCTTTCCACTTGGTCTCCTGAACACACAACACATCTACCTTTCTCCTCTCCATCATATCAGCCATCTCTCTCCCTTTACCCGTCATAGTACCAACATTTAAAGTACCAACCCGAACCTCTACTCTCCTACACTGCTCCTTTTCCTGCCGTCTCTGTAGACGCCTTCCTCCTCTCCTTCTCCTCCTTCGGCCAACAGTAGCCCAATTTCCACCGGTACCCTGTCGGCTAACGATACCTGTGGCGGTCGTTGTTAACCCGGGCCTCGACCGATCCGGTATGAAATTCTCATTTGTGATCCGCATATTTGATTTGGCACATGTTTTATGCTGGATGCCCTTCCTAACGCAACCGTCCCCATTTACCCGGGCTTGGGACCGGCACTAAGAGTACACTGGCTTGTGCCCCCCTAATGGCTGGGTTGAGGTATGCAATTGGACATGTGAACCAAAAATAAGTAAGTCTAAATAGATTAATGCAATATCTAAATGGATTGGAATGGACTGTAGGCCTGTTAATATTGTGGAAGACAAAGGGATAATGGATTGGTTCTTCTGATACAACCTACAAACTACTGTCAAGACGTATGGTACTTTTTAGAATAACACCATCAGTACAGAGCTGAGCCCAGTATTGGGATGGATAAGTTCTATAGAGTAAGGGTCAGCACATGCAGAGGCCCATGAGACACTGTCTTCCTTAGCTCGTAAATATTTGGGCACCCTCGCAAACACCATATCACGGTAAAAGGCATCTTTAAACTCGGTTAATGTTAAGAAGTTAGTAAGTAACAATATAGTTTGTCGTAGCTGCTGATTGAATGAGAAATAAGTAATAAGGTCAGTTTAACTGGGTTTCTGTTAAATTATGACTATTGTAGTGTAAGGAACAGGCTTGTGTTCAACAGCAATCAAACATGCTTTGGCTATTAAAGTGCTAGGCTTGTGTTCAATAGGGAGACACCTTATTTTTTCCTTACAGCTTTATATTCAAACATTTTATTAAGGGTCAGACACACTTATCCTACAAGTTCACCTCTGAAATTCATTAACATTTATGACACACATAAATGTAAAAGCATACATTATAAGCCACACACTTATACAGACAGCTTTGTAAGGCTGGGATTTGAACTCATGACCTACTGATAAGGAGTCCAATGTCTTAAACACTACCACTTTTTACATCTGAGGAAAGGAGTAAAAGTTAATGTTTTCTTGTAAGTGTAGAAGTTTGCAATTGCAATAATGCTAAAGTAACCTATAAGAACAAAACAATAGATGGACAAAAGTACAATTACTGACGTGTCATCCAATTTACTGACATTATAACTAGTAAACAATTATATACTCTTTCATCAATAACTCTTTAGCTTACATTGTTGCTTATTAAGTCTGACATCCTTTTAGTAAATGTGTTTCCTGCAATCTGGTCTTTTGTCTTGCTGGTCATTAGCAAACTTTAAGGCACACTTTTCACAGAACATGTGCTGAGTCACTGCACACTCTGTTGTTGGTGAAGTGAAGAACCGTCAGGAGCAGAGGAGCGGACTTTGAATGTAAACTCTACTGCAGACAGAACACTAGTTACTTTTCTACCAGAAACATTTTATTCATATTAAAATCAAACATGCTGCCTTTTTGACCCTTACTGTACCACGCGATCAACTCATTGCAGTAATTCTTAAAAAACAACTGGCAGCAAGGAAACCATACAAAGTTGGCTGCAGACTCTTAAGGAGCTTAAATATTTGGCAGATAATGATTTTGTATTTTTAATGCCAGCTGGATTAAGAGCTTGCATTCTTTTGTGTCACAGAAAAAGTTTCTATGGCCACAATCGGTTCAGTGGAGTTCCAAATTCAGTGTTAGATTATTTGGGATTTCTTCAGGAAAAAAAACAGAGGTATTTCAAAGCTGATTGTGCAACTCCAACTTTACAACCTGCTGGAGACTTTGTCTGGAGGGAGTTTTGTTATCTTGTAGAAAGGAGTCGCTCTGAACATTTTGTGCACGAAACCGTCTTCAGTCAAGAAATCCCTTGGCAAAGAGGGAAGAAGCTTAACAATGTAAGGCTATTAAGGATTCACGGAATCACCACAACACCAATAAAGGTATGTTAATATTTCTTTTACTTTTTTAACTGATTAGCCTTGTCTCCTTGCTTTCGTAGATTATACCCTGAGGACAGACATCCAGACAATCTGTTAGAACACAAAGGTATACTTTCGTGGTAAACCATGGTGTTTGCAGACCTGCTGGAGCAGGTTGGCAGCATAGGCCGTTTCCAGTTGGCCCATGTCATGCTGCTTTCCATGCCTATTTTCATGTTGGCAAGCCACAACCTGTTGCAGAACTTCGTAGCAGCGGTGCCTCCACACCACTGCACTGCCCATGCCAACCTGTCAGATCATGCAATGGGTCCAGCTGAGCTCCTGCTCCTTAGTGTGCCCCTGGATAGACAGGGTAAACTGGAGCGCTGTAGGCGCTATGTCGAACCAAAGTGGGACCTTTTGGGCCAGAACAGCTCTATGGACCAGGAAAAGACAGACATTGAGATGGAGGGATGTGTTGATGGATGGAGTTATAACAAGACTGACATGAGCTCAACTATTATTACAGAAGTACTAGGCTCTGTTTCTAGAACATTTATAATCATATTAAATCAAGAGCAATGAGTGATGTTATTTTTTCTTCTCTTACAGTGGGATTTGGTGTGTGATTTGAGATCTTTGAAGCAAATGGGGCAAACTATTTACATGGGAGGGGTGCTTGTAGGTGCAATAATCTTTGGGGGACTTTCTGACAAGTAAGGAATCCTGTATGTGTAAATGCTTGCGATGTGAGAATTACATCATTATTGATTAAATGATTAATCAGTTAATGGACAAATAATTATTCATAGGGATATATTAATTATAGAAAAGAACAAATTTGTCAATGCATATATATATATATATATATATATATATATATATATATATATATATATATATATATATATATATATATATATATAGTGTATAGACAGTATAATTTTTTTTTCCCCATTAGTTTACACATTTACTGATGTAGATGAATAATTAATTATTGTCTGTTGACAACTGATTTATCAACTTATTAAATTATAATGGTGATTCTTTTTGGGTGAAGATTGGTTTCCATACAGTATATTAGTGTTAAGTTACTGATTTCTGATCATTCAAAATCGTAATAATAACAACATTTACCAGAATATAGCAGACACTGAAAATAACGGAATGAAAGGATGAAGAAATTAATAAAATTCATATATTAACTATATACATACTTACTATATACAAATGTTATACTTAATTTTTTTCCCTTTCCTCCATTATTATAATGAAGAAATATTGGGAATGTCACAGACATGCTGGAATGTATTTTCAAATCAAAGCTTTAGCTATCACTGTACAAAAATCTGAACTATCTCCCTTGTCAGGTTTGGCAGGCGTATTTTGCTCCTGATCTCTAACCTGCTTATGGCAGTTTCAGGGACATGCGCTGCCTTTGCATCCACTTTCTCCCTCTTCTGTCTGTTCCGCTTCTTCTGTGGCATGGCCTTGTCTGGAATAATCCTTAATTCCTTTTCTCTCAGTAAGGACACACATGCACACATATACACACACACATATATACACTCACACACATTCCCAACCATTTTTACGCATGGCTAATTAACAAGTTTTTTTTTAGGTGAGGCGGGACATAAAGAACATGTTTACATCTGGAGACCATAAATAAAACAGTTGAAATCGTTCATTTGTAATGAAATGCAATACATTCGAGACCTTGGCAAAGGCTATTAAAACGTGGGTGGCTGGATGATGTTTAGAAAATAGATGCAATATTGAGTCAAGACCCCAAGATTGTAAATCTGATTTAGAAATTCATATTCGTAAATTTTCTCAAATAAAGCAGCCATGCTGATACATACCACAATCCATAATTTATGTTTTCTTGAAATATTAGGTGATGAGTAAAATAAGTAATAAAACTAAAACATTAAAATACACTAAAGTGTTAAAAACTATTTGAATTTTTTTTTTTTTAAGTCTAGGATTGTTTGTTTTATCACAAGGGAAGGACATCAAAGTACATTTTGAAAAATATTTTGTTCCTGACTTAACACTTATTCTGGAGACCTTAAAGTTGTTCTGAATATGTATTCAGTGGTTAAAAAAAATATGTAAAAGGTAATAAAGCTGTGTGCTTTCGCTTCTTGTGTAGTTGTGGAATGGATCCCCACTCGCATACGGACTGTAACAGGTACAGCTACGGGCTACTGTTACACCACTGGGCAGCTGATTCTGGCAGGGGTTGCTTACGGTATTCGGGATTGGCGATGGATCACTCTGGCTGTCTCTCTACCTTTCTATGTTTTTTTCCTTTACTCTTGGTAAGTGGTAAATGTCCATATATTGCTCCTTAATGTGACATTTTAAGATATCAGAAATAACACTTGTGGTGTAGGAACATCTTTACACCTTTACTCCAAAAAAAACCCTCTCAAAAACCTCTCGAGGTTTTACATTATTAATTTTTTTCCCCCACTTTGTTTTATACCTGTATGTCTATTATTTCTTACACAGGTGGTTCTTGGAATCTGCAAGATGGCTAGTTCTTACCAATAAGCCCGAGAAGGCAGTAAAAAACCTCAAATATGTAGCTCGGATTAATGGCCGGCGGGCTGAGGGTGACAAAATTAACTTGGAGGTAATAGGAGACAAAGCAGCCATGCTAGGCGAACATTTCTTTGTTTAAATATTTCTGATTGGTACTTTGGTAATTATTATGGAGATTCTCACCTGTGTTTTTATTTAGGTATGATCTTTGTCAAAAATGTAAGTCGACGCAGACATAACAGAGACATTTTGAGATTAATTAATTAAAAACAGTGAGACGGCAACAGCAAGATTTGAACACAATCATCTATTCACAAGGAAAATACTTTACAAAGAAAATGTTACTAAAAAGTGCATTCTTATCATTGTATAATATATATATATATATATATATATATATATATATATATATATATATATATATATATATATATATATATATATATATATATATATACAGTTTAAATAATAGTTGAAATATAGAACACTTAGCCCCTAGCGTACTTTCCTTAAGTGCTACCATGTACAGTGTACTTTATACGTGTATTAGCATATTAAAAGTACACAATATAATTAAATATTATTATAGTATCAAAAATATACTCTACAAATATACATTTAGTATAGTATAGTATAGTATAGTATAGTATAGTATAGTAATAAATACATGGTCTACAGTATATGTGACTTGACACTTACTTATATAGTATATACTTGAATATACATATTTTATTAACTTGGCAGATCTGAAAACAGTCTATGACTTTGTTGAGACCTTTGCTACATGTCTACAGGAGACATATAAGAAATTACTAGGGGTCTTTTTGTTTCAGCAGAATAATCAGAGACAGCAGACCAAAGTAGGCTGCTGTAACCTTTCTTTTTCATTCTCACTAAGCGATAGAGAAGTGATTTTATTTAAGATTTTTTCTAAATCTTTGCTTTATATTAATGTAGATGCTACAGGAATCCATGAAGAAGGAGATGTCTTGCTCAAAGGTCAATCACAGTGCTGTGGATCTTGTGCGGACACGCACCATGAGAATCATTACTGTGTGTCTCAGTGCAGTGTGGTCAGTCGCTGGATGTTATTTAGATACCATTACCATTATAGATATGCAATTTGTAAAAATTAGAACATAAATAATAATTCTTGCTTACATTTCATGTCATGTTCCTCTAGGTTCTCGACAAGCTTTTCCTACTATGGCCTGTCGATGGATTTACAGAAATTTGGCGTGGACATATATTTGATTCAGGTGATCTTTGGTGCAGTAGACATTCCAGCTAAAATAATCGTCACAGTATCAATGAGTTTTATTGGACGTAGGCTGTCCCAGTGCGCATCACTTATACTGGCTGGTACTACCATTCTCGTTAATCTGCTTGTACCTTATGGTAAGCATATACCATTGTCAGTTTAATGTTATTGCTATTCTGGGATGTATAAAAGTGCTATGGCTTAAAAAGGGATGTTGCACTTTGGGCTATAATGCTTTTCTCTGCTCTTCTTGTACCTGTACAGAGCTGCAGACATTGCGTACCTCCTTGGCAGTATTGGGGAAAGGTTGTCTAGCTGCTGCCTTCAACTGCTGTTACCTCTACTCAGGAGAACTTTATCCCACAGTAATCCGGTAATCCCACAGTTCATTCTAAGCATCTTTCTTTTACACAAAAACCACTTCTTATATACAGTAGGGTATCAAAAAGAAGTTGGAAGTGGGCAGTGTGGAGTGCAGTGATCAACAACATTCAATAAGAATAAAAAATAATAATAATAATAATGATAATAGTATTAATAATAATACATATATTTTTACATATACTTTTCTACTATACTTTATCTTACTAATGTAAATCAATTTATCATCTGGTGGCAGAACAATACATAAAATCATGCAGATACAATTTAAGAACTGAGTTTCATGTTTACATCAAAAATGTGATCTGAGAGAATGAACCATGGCTTGATTTGTGCCAGATGGTCGTGTTTTAGGTATTTTACAAGCCGCAGAAGCAGAATGTATTAATTTTATACTTTACAACTTCAGTGAGCATAATTTATTTAACAGAAGAAATGGGAGACATCAAAAGTACCTGGCCAGACGAGTGGCTTAACTTGAATAACTACTAGTTACAGCCATGTCAAGCAGAAAATCAATACAGAAGGCACAATACACCAAGCCTTGAAGCAGATATACTACAACAATGGAAGGCCACACTGGGTTCCAGTTCTTTTATCTAAGTACAGGAGTCGCCAAATGTCTTTCCAACTTCCAACGTTTTCCCGGAATGTAACCTGATGTGGTCTTTTGTTGTTATAGCCCATCTGCCTTAATATATAATGTGTTCTAAGAATCTGCCAGTTGGTTATTTCAATCACCATGGCCATTCTGTCGCTTAAAGCACTCTTCCTATTTCTCTATGATCTCTGTCATCAACATGACATTATTGCCCATGGAACTTACACTCAATGGACCTTCTGGTGGTTTTCCACGCCATTCTGCATTAACTGTGCAGACTGTTGTGTGTAAAAATTCCAGGAAATTAGCAGTCAATCTTGCATGAACAACCATGCCCTGCCAAAGTCATATTTTCCTAATTAAAAAACACAAGTTTTCTACAATTTGAATTTGGTCATCATAGCTTCTCATATTAAAAAAAATATTTTCCACAGGCAGAACGGCATGGGATGGGTGACCATGACAGCTCGTTTTGGGGCAATGGTGGCTCCTTTGATCCTTCTACTTTCTGATGCATATGCCTGGCTGCCTGGTTTAATTTATGGAACAGCTCCTATCGTGAGTGGAGTTTTTGCATACTTCCTTCCGGAGACGCTAAATACATCACTTCCTGATACTATACAAGATGCTGAGGATAGGTAAGTCTGGGGAGCCTGGTTTGTCTTTAAAATTAGATTTTTACAGTTTGATTTTAAATTTGATTTCACTTTAATGGAAAAATGGTGGAATTTAAGTTTTTTAATTATAAAGTTTCTTTTTTTATCATTACTTATTGCTGACAGAATGTAGTACCAGCTGATAGAAAGAAAAAGTTGTTTTATTACTCCAAAAAAATAAAATGATATTTCAAAATATATAAATATACCCAAAAATAAAGAGTATAACACATTATATCAAATGTATACTTAATTTTTAATTATAGACAATATAATATTTATTTTTTAGCCTGTCTATTAGGTTAACCAAAAAAAGAATTTCAGGTAAAAAGAAAATTTCCTCTTCTTTTTTCATAACTACAGAGGTTTCAAGTGGAGAAAGCCTAAAAACTCCACCAAGAGCGAGGAAGTAACCCTGAATGACCAGAGCAGTATACCACTAAAGGAGTGTGCAGCAGAATACACCAAAGTGAACATATAGACTGGGTTTACAGAGTAGAAAGTTACTTTTTTAATGAAGGTTGTTTTTGTAAGTAGAATGTAACCCAGGTGAAATATTTTTTTTTAGTTTATTCACAGTAAATGTATTGCAATCCATTGAATCCTCTAATGTCAAGGAATTGATTAAAATAGATTACTTTGAGTGCAAGTGCTTTATATATGGAACTATTCTTGTTTGTGGATGTACAATACAGGAAATACCACACTTTATAGATTAAACAATATTAGTCTTTATACTGGAGTTCGGAATCTGACTTGTCACACAGTGTTCATTCATTTTTAATAATATCATTGACTACAGGTTTATATTCATGCACACATTTAATGCTTGTTTCAGAGGTAATATATTTGTTAGAGCATTTACATTTACAATCTATTGTAAATGACAATAAAAGAAATCTCATATAAATAAACTCACACTCATTTAAAATTTTAAAACTCATTTTTAAACTCATTTGACAATATTTATGGAAGGAGTCTCCAATGTGAGAGCACTTTAATAAACCGGATGTTTTCCAAAAGTGTCAAGTGTAAGTACTCTTAATTTGCTTAGTTTACTATCCAGTAAGTCAGTCAGTGCTTTGTAACAATCAGGGAGAAAACAGTGGCAAATACTTTGTAGCTTCTCTGCAATGTGACAAGAGAATAACTCCTTTCACAGATGTTCTGCAACATTGACCATAATAATAAATGCATTAAATTACACTAAATTCCTAATAAAGACATGTAAACACCAAACTATGACATTCATGTGAACCTTCCACAAATTGTTGCTACAAAACTATACAATTGTACAGGATGTTTTTGTGTGCTAAATCCTGTTGTTATGCCAGGCTCCAGGTATTTCCAGCTAGTGTGGTAGATGCTAGTAGATGCCTACAGATGGCAGGGTGAAGCTAGCTGACTAGCTCACATGTGAGGCAAAAAAGGGGTTGAAAATGATATAAATGTAGTAAGTATATTAGGAATCAGCCACAAACACAGGCCAAAAGGTTGTATTTTATGTATATTTCTGCAGTATGGAAATTACTTTAAAACATTTACAAGAATATTTTGTCTTCATGCTCTATGTTGAGTTTGGATTCACGAATAATAAGCATACATTTGTGTAAAGTATCAATATTTGTTCATGCCCATTTTAATTGGAGTATTAATTTAAGGTACATTTAAAACAGATAAGAATGTACGATTACGTTGCGATTAATTGTGAGTTAACACTCGACTTGACAGCCCTAATATTAATATGATGTGGGTTAGGGTTAGGTAATAAGTAATGGCTACTTTTTACTTAAGTACATGTCAGAGCTAAAACTTCTATACCTTAACTTGAGTAAAAAGTGTAGTCAGTACTTCAACTTTTACACGAGTATTTTAAAACATGAGTATCTGTACTACTACTTAAATAAAGGATGTGTATTTTTGCCACCGCTGGTGTTCAGATTCAAAACACTGATGCTTGCCTATAAGGCCAAAAATGGACGAGCACCCTTATACCTCAGAGATCTTATAACATCTCACACTGTACCACCTTCTCTCAGGGTAAGAGGTAAGTATACTTTAAGGCTCTTCTCTGTTCTGGCACTGAGGTGGTGGAATGAACTTCACCTAGATGTCCAAACAGCGGAGTCTCTGTCTATCTCCCAGTGATGGGTGAAGACCTACCTTTTCCTTGAACACTTAAAATAACATCTCAACAGAGTTGTAGGCGGATTTATCTTAAGTTTGTAATCTAGCGTAACAGTGTACTTTATTCATTGACGGAGACTCAATGCATTTTTGTACGTTGCTCTGGACAAGGATGTCTGCTAAATGCCGCAAATGTGAATGTGACAAAATGTGATCACATGGGCCAGAAGATATGAGAGGTGAAGCTACTCTGCTATTGTTCATCATTATTTGTCCTTAGCTGCATTGTCATATATCCAATATTGGAACCATAGTCAAAGTTTGTGTATGTAGATGTGTTGGGGGAATCTGATTACTGAAAATGTAACATCTAGTTTTATTTCTGACCTAAGGAACGTAGTGAGTAAAAAAAACAAAAACAAACTAAAAAAAGAATAATTTTGATGAATCAGATTCAAATATCCAAGTCACTAAAATGATTCGCTCTTCCGCCACTAGTGTCTGTGACCTGGTCATACATCCCCCATAAACCCGTGCGCTCGAGGAAAACTCCCAGAAGCCATTGCTCCTTTCACTTCCTCCAAATCTCCTCGGCTGAAGCTTTAGCATTAGCACTCGACCTGCACCATGTCCGCTCTGCTCAAAGGACTCGCTCGAATCCGCTCGGCCCCGGTTCTGCGGGGAACAGCCATCACCCAGCGGGCTAACATTTCAGCCAAACCCGCAAAGGACGTACACGGACCGGCTGTAAGTCTTCTGTAGGGTGGTGTTGTACCAGGCTCCGGGCCTTCATCCTAGCGCGGTAGATGCTAGCTTAACCTTCAGATGGCAGGGTGAAGCTAGCTGACTAGCTCGCATGTGAGGCGAAAAAAGGGGTCGAACATATGTAAAAGTATTCATTATATTAGGAATTTGTCACATCTACAGGCCAGAATATTGTATTTGATATATATTTCCGTGGTATGGAAATAGGTTTGTTAGACTGCTCACTAACTCCGATACCGAGTTACACTGAAGAGGTCACTCAGCCACTGCAGGAGGTTCTGTCGAAACTTATATCTTTATTAAAGTCTACATATAAAAGTGTTCGTTCCAGGTGACGCTTTTATTACTTGGCTGTGTATCTGAAAAAATACCCTTAATGAAGGAAGTTAATTATCAGTTTGTAATAAAAAAATATCGCACTTTCCTATCCATTTATTCAACTTCAGTTAACGTTTATCTTAGTTTCTGGGGTCTGTTAGCGAAAAGTTTGTTCTAGAAACATTAATTTACTGAAATAAGAAGCCTAGATTAAATGAAAGTTTGGAATGATTAAAAAAAAATCTTATAATAATTTAGATCTAAGCAAGAAAGGCTTGTTAACTATATTGACAAGCATTTGTTTCATGTTATAATAATATTTATGTAATATTAATATAATTATATATAATACAAAATTTAAGCAAAATAATACTAGTTGACATGGTGTATATAAATAATTTATATAAAATATTTCGGTACAAGGCTTTCGGTTCGGTCTTTTCTTTGTACGTGTGGAACATATTTACGGTCTGAGTTCCCTGAGGAGGGTATTAAGTGGCGGACCGCAAGTTTGTCTCCCTTTTGCACTTTCTTTTATATCTAAAAGAAACTAGAGTTAGCACAGTGTCACTGTGGCTGCACACTGTACCAGAAATACACTATTTTGCACTGTGTGTATGTGTGTGTGTGATTATATATATATATATATATATAGATATAGATATAGATATATATATATTATATAAATAATCCTGCATACCTCGATAGTTAGTTCCTGTTATTACTTGTGTCTAACAGCTATGAAGTCTTTTACATCAGTTGTATCTTTGGTAAAGCAAAATTGAACAAGGTTTACTGATGTAACAATTGCTGACTTCTGAGACTCACCATTTAAAGTTAGGTAAATGTTTCCATGCAGGAACCTCCCGTCATCGTCATAGACTTTACTCATGGTTAGAATCCGCTCGTTCCTGTGTTTGTAATTGCAATTGATTATTGCAGATCATCTGCCATGAATTGTTCCATTAAATTTTTTTTGGTAAATTTTAATTTAGGATGCTGAATCAATATTTCTTTGTTTAATATGAAGGTGAATATCATAACTGTAGCATTGGTAACAGTTTATAGATGTCGACCAAATAATCGGGTTGATTTGTCATTTTTAGTTAATTAGCATGGGCTGATTGTGCTGCAAATGAGGCCGATTATTAGGCGGGTGCATCTGAGACACCAAACTGTCCATTTGCTATTGGATTCTCTTTCTTGCCAAAAAAACAGCTGATGGCGTCCAACCAGAGCCAACGTCAAAAAAACTAAAACCCACCTACACTTAACTAGAGAGAATGCGTGTAAATCATTGGAACTCTATTGTTGTCTTTAACCAGCTGTAGTTTAGGCTACAGGTATGGATGGTGCAAGAAATTGTGGTAAACAGTGCACTGATTGGAGAGGCTTGTGGTTAATACATTTTATTTGATTTAAACAATTTTCTCCCACTTCACTTTTTTTTAACCCTGTGCACAGGGCTGAAGTTGAGAAACTATGATCTAGGTTTTTTCTTTTAAAGAGAACGTAACACTGCCTGCACATTTTTTGTACATTACTGACCTAAGAGGGTGATTTTTATATTTTTAGTTTATTTTAGTAATCAGAAAGGAAACACATGTATGTCAGTGTAACGCTGAGGAAAATTTACAGAATACAATTTTATCAAAAACTTTGTCTGATGAATGGTTTGTACAGTTAAGATGACAGAGTTGAAAGGCTTTAAAACCAGACAGACTAGCACTTTCTCTTCACAAAGCTTTTCTCGAAGCTTTTCAGAGTCGAACCTGATCTGTGCTGTGATTGCAAAGCGATTTCTGCTGTATGTTGCTATAAGCAATATTAACTTGTTTTGGGCTGAGATGCCATCTTACTGTCCACAGACTGATTGTGCATTTGTCCTTTTTGCAGGAGACAACAATTGGTCTAACCCTGTTTGCTCTGGCTATCCTGGTTCCATCCGGTTGGGTCTTGGCTAACCTTGAGAGCTACAAGAAGAAGGATGCCTGAAAAAGAAGTCTGCTGGGATCATGCCCTTTAAACCTGTATTGGGACCACAGGAACCACCGTCTGACCACCTTCAATGTTCCCTTCTTTACGGGGCAGTCTGCCTTCTCTCATTCACACCAGTCTCTAAAATATCGAATCAATGAATGACTGCTGCCCAGTGACTTGTAATAATTGGTGATCTTCTGGATGTTGTTACTTAAAAATAAACATGTTATTTAAATTCTGAGGTGGTTGCTTTTTCTTGAATTGGTGCAGAAATGCAAGTTCATTATTTCATTATTTATTTTCATTTTTCGGACACTGTGTATATATTTAAATAAATCCAGCTATCTTCTGGATTTGATTTTTGTTCTGGTGACTGGTTTTCACTCCTTAACTCAGTAGTAAATGGGCGGAACACACGCTGCGATCCGGAAGCGTAGGTTCTGATCACGTGACAGGAAGCAATTCCAAGAAACATGGCGGACGACGAACAACAAGAAGGGATGTCTCAAAAGGAACTCGATGGTGAGAGATTTCACAAGGCATGAACAACTTGCCGGTTTGAAATAAGCTTTTATAAGAAGCAATGCACATCTTCGTGGCATTATTTATGCAGAATTAATCTCAGCTTTGAGCTGCTGAGGAGAACTCGATGCTAACAGGCTAAAACGATAGCAACCTAGCTGCCAAATTGAGATCTTTAATCAGAATGTAAATATCCGTCATAGTTAGAAAATACGAGTCCTGTCTGTACATGTGTCTGTTTCTGCTGTTTAACCGAGAACCAAATACTGAAATGTTCCTCGCTGACTGAGATTTTCACCTCAGTTCCTTTGCGGAGTATAAGCGCTTCTTTGTCTAGGGCTCAGGTCCTGATGAACTCTGACCTGCACATCTGAGTGGTTTGCACTGCTATTACACACTCATCTCATACATTAGTGAATAGCTCTTCTCCGTGTGTGTGTTCGTGCAGGGGAAACACTGAGATGCACAGATAAAGAAGCAAAATGGTGTTGTAACCACCTGTACTTTAACTGTGAAAGTGCGACTATTACAGCTTTTGTTTTTATGATGTCCAGGTTGTCTGGAGCCAAAAATATAATGCAGTGCTTGAGGAAAAAGACAGTGTTAAATGTTCTTTATATAATGTACTATATGTCAAAAGTATGGGGTCACCTGGTCATAAGTGATTTTTGAGCATTGCATTTCACATTTAGTCCCAATGTGCTCTTATTCCCTCCACTCTTCTGGGAAGATGTTCCACCAGATTTTGGAGTGTGCTTATGGATATCAGCCACAAGGGTATTAAGAAAGGCAGGTACTGATGAAGGTGAGGAGGCCTGGGATGCAATCAGTGTTTTAATTCACCCCAAAGGTGTTCAGTAGGGATGAGATCAGAGCTCTATATCAGGCCATTTAAGATCTTTCCTCTCCAAAGCATGTGAACCATATCTTCAAGGAGATCACTTTGTGCACAGGGGCATTGCCATGCTGGAACAGGTTTGGGTTTCCAAGTTCAAGTGAATGCAAAATTTAATTATAGCACAAAAAAAGACATCCTATTCAGTTGAGTGGCTTCAGCTTTGTGGTAACAGTTTGGAGAAAAAAAACACATGGAGCAGGAAAATTCAGGTGACCCAATACTTTTGGCAATACAGTGTATACATTAATCCCTCGCTTTACCGTGGAATTACATTTGCCACATAGACACACTACTTGTTTAAATCTATAATTAAGAAGCCAAAAGTATTTGAACACCTCACTATATAACACATAAAAGGAAATGGTAACTCTGTGGTTAGAATGTTGGACTTCTAATTGGAAGACCAGCACCACCAAGATGCCACTATTGTAAGTCGATCTGGATAAAGACATCTTCCAAATGCCATGAATCTGAATTATAAATAAAACATACAAATCTGCTATTCGACTCTCCTATTCCATATTTAGTTTGCTGTTATGACCTTCATTCCTCTAGGAATGTGTTCCACTGGATTAAAGGAATTGAAGCTCTTTGCAGGACACTTAAGTTCTTCCACTCCAGCCTTGCCCATATGTCTTAATGGAGCTTTCCTTATGTACAGGACATTGTCATGCTGAAACAGGTTCAGGTCTTTTAGTTCCAGTGAAGTGAAACTGTAATGCTATAGCATAGAGACATTCTTTACAACTGTCTTATTACAATTTTGTAGTTTAGAGAAGAGCTTATATAACGATGTACATTATAACCTTGTGATCGTTAATATTAGCTGGTTCACATTTTTTTTTTACTAACAAACACTCATCAATGTAGGCATGCATATTATCTCTGTATTCACACCAAGCTCGATAAAAGTCATACTTCTTTCTACATAGCCGTGTATCTATTGGGGTAAGGAATGGCAAAGAAGAATAATAAACCTGTGTTTAGCACTAGTTTTTCTTCTCAGAGTCCATCATTCGAATATCTCTGGTCCCTATACGTTGACAGACAGGTATAAAAGAAGTTGTGTATTTCTGTCCATGACTGTATATGTGCCAAGTGATCTATAGTCAGTTTAACTTTTCTTTTCGGACAGGTTTGAATTGTCTTGCATACGACGAAGCTATTATTGCACAACAAGACAGGATTCAGCAAGAGGTAATACCTGTTCTCTGGTCTTAAAATCATTTTTTTTTATCATAAAATTGTGTAACATTTTTGATAACAATCCGACACCGAGTTTTATTTCAAGCAAAAGTCAAATGAACATTATGATTATATTTTCTTTCAATTTTGTGCAAATTTATCGTGCTGAAGACAGAACTCCAACAATCGAATATAATCATGTGGAGTGTCTGATGTCCTCAGTCTTCTTTTTATACTATTAGAACCAATACGACCAATCGTGTTCAATTCCCATTTCTTAAACCGGATTTAAGGCCACATTAGTACATGAACTATCTTATTTTTGGAACAGCAACACTGTAGTAGAATTACAATATGTGCGGCATCCCGGGGAAACCCTTCATACGTTCGGATTTTCTTTCTTCTATTCAATACAATTTTGAAAACTGATAAAACTATCAATCTTTCAAACATGTTTCTTTTTGCATGTCTCTAAAGCTGTAAAGAAACTGTAGCATTTTAAATTCCGATAATGTCCAAAGGTGGAAAAAAAAAAAGAAATGCATTTAAAGCTTCATTCTGTCTGTGGCACAGGGACCTCACAGACATTGTCTTATTTATTTTGGATTATTTGCGATTTTTTAGTAGCTAATGAATGACAAGGATATAGACATCTTCAGGTGGGTGTCTTTTCACCCGAATCATCATTATAAAGCAAATAACTTCCATGAGCTTTTGGTCAAATATTTATTTGGTTGGTAAATTACAGTATATTTAAAAACCCAATCCTGCCCAATACTTCCTGTTTCACCAAGTTTGTCTGTTTGCCAGAATTTCTTCACAGCAGTGTCTGACAGGTTTCCCCAGGCCACCCTATATAGGTCTATTTACAATTCAACTACCACAATAATGTCAATAATATGTTAATTGTTGTGCAACATCCACATTAAACATTTTATATTTTCTAATGTGAACACATGGTGACAGTCTACCTGATATGGCTCTCACTTGATGATGCTTAATTCCAGATTGCCACCAGCATTTCACTCGTCTCAGATCGTCAGGATTTAGCTATACTTAAAAAAGAGTACGCTGAGGATGACTCGATTTACCAGCAAAAAATAAGGGTAAGATATTATAGCCCTGCATGTATTGCTTTCTTTTTTAAACACCAGTTCTTTTACAGTGAATTATACTGTGTATGAAGTAGGCTCTTTTGAAAAATTCGATTCCCCCCGCTGTACGATATTGGGCTGTCCCAGAAAAAAGACCAGTAAGACACAGTCATAGTGATTTCTTTGGTCATGACTAGAGGTCGAACGATTCATCGTTTTTGCCAATGAATCGACACCCATAGTTGATAGCTGTAACTTTCGGCTATCAGCAAAACATCCATAACGATAGTTTTTCCGGATTGCTTTTTCTCTTGCTGCAGAGACCGAGGAGGTCTGCTGTGATTACGAGAGCGGCCTCTGGAGGCGATTCACTGAATCCACGTGCTGTTTGTTTTTACACGTGAGACTGCACGCCGCACAGAGAGCGCTATTATATTTGTTTATTATCATTTATTATTAATATAATTATAATTGTTAATATAATTAATATATTCATATTTATTTAATTGAACACATTTTCCTGATTTTTGTATTTTTGATCCACCCTAGCTATCGGTAAAATCGGTCTAACTAGTCGTGACTCTTAAATGGTGGTTCTAAGTCATACTGTAAAGAGGTTCAAAGACCATTGTCACAGTCTTGCGACCAAAGATAATCTGCAAAAATGTTCTGTCCGTGTCTGTTAACGTCTACATACATGCCATTAGCAATTTTATTAGCTCCATGTCACACAGTGTGTTTTAAAATGATTATTATATTGCTGAAATTGCAGTCTTTAACTCTATAAGTTCTTATAACAAAATTACACACTGTCTTTTAATATCTCCCTGTTCCAAATGTGAAGCTGTGACCAGATTTCATATGATGAAATCAATGGTCTTGTGTTGTATGAATGATGACAATTGTACCCTGTGTGATATTACTTACAGGATTTACAGAAGAAGTACTCATTTATACGGAAGACGCGGCCAGACGGAAACTGCTTCTACAGAGCCTTCGGTTTTGCTTACTTAGAATCAGTGCTGGATGATAGTAAAGAACTTCACAGGTAATTCTTTAGAGAGTACGTTATAAGCAAATGTAGGAGTTTAGATACACCTACTGAACTGGAAAATGTTTGTACTTGCAGGTTCAAAGCCATTGCTGCCAAGAGTAAACTGGACCTTGTGAGCCAAGGCTTCACCGAATTCACCATCGAAGATTTTCACAACACGGTACGCAAACACATAAGTGCATCGAAGTCATTTCAAATATTTAGATTATATAAATATGAACTAAAGCATGGACCATTTAACTTGTGCACTGCCCTGGGTTTTCAGGCATTTCAGGCTTTTCTGGTACAGATAATTGCATCTATTGTCAACATTGTCAGATTTTTTAAAATTATTAAATCGTAGTATTATTCGGGTAAATTGTGTAAATATTTTTTTAACTTTTTTTTTGTTTTGTTAGGGCTAAACCATGAGTAATTTAGCATTAGCTTATTTGTGTGCACATGGTGCGACGTCACCCAGATCCATGTCCATATTGTAGGTGCACGTGTTTGACCACTAGAGGGTGTAAAGTGAAAACTTGAATGAAAGTCTCACATAGATAGATTTCCTTATTGTCATTGCACAGGGTACAACGAATTGACGTTTCAGTCCTTATGAATCATATAAATAAAATATCAAATATAATGCAAAACAGTTAAGAGAAGAAACAATGTACAGGACCAGCTCTAAATAGTAGATATCTTGTTTTTGTGTATTTATTCTAATCTCTTTAACATAAATGAATTAGATAGAAAAACCCATGGGTAGACCCTTCTCTCTCTTATTTCTGCACAAACGTATTTCTATTAAACAGCAACTTATTATACTCGTGAACTGTGTGTACATAATTGGTGTATGGAACCACGAGTGTTACTGTGTTATTCATCTGGTTTTGAGTTTTGATGTTATCTGACTGTGTGCTTCTGTGTAAGTGTGGTTTGTGAATCATAACCAGGAATTCATGATTTAAAACCTAATTATTTGCCATATCATGTTCCTACCGGCTCTTTAGCATGTCATGTGAAAGAGGTTTAATTAAAACTCAGAAACTTCTCTATATATGTAAACTGGACCAGGTGTAATATGAATGGACAGTACTATTAGAAAAAAACTTGCTAAGAAAGTTTAGGGATCAACACACCTGTCTGTGTGTCATGATTACCCACAAGCCTCCTCTCTCAGATACATAAACAGATCTTATATAAACACAGCCTATAAATGTCACAGACTTGATTCTGGATGATGTTAACATAGTCAGGGTTTATTTAATACACTGGCCTCAGGCTATACAGTGGCCTAAAAAACAGATCTGTGTCATGTTTCCTGTTATCAAGTAAGCACTTGCTTAAAATTTGGATTTTATGATTCCCGGTCAGGGAACCATCCCCAGCCACTCTTAGTGCCGGTCCCAAGCCCGGATAAATTGGGGAGGGTTGCGTTAGGAAGGGCATCCAGCGTAAAACATGTGCCAAATCAAACGTGCGGAGGATCCGCTGTGGCGACCCCTAACGGGAGAAGCCGAAAAGAAACTTTAATATATATATATATTGTGTGTTATATGTATCATGAACCTTTGAGTACTAGTGTGCCCAGGGCCCCTGTAACCTAAGATATCTCCTGGCAGTGAAACCAGATGTGGTCTTCTGCTCTTATCTGCATCAAGATCTAGCATTTCGAGCTCGACTTAATGTTTCATTTAATTTTGCACCTCGGAACTCGATTGGTGTATTTTGTTATTTTTTGTTGTGATGCTCTCAGGGCATGTTCATACCCGGTCTGTTGAGACCACACATGGCAGGTTGTTTTTGATTCTGGATCATTTCCCTGATACTCTGAGGGAATCACTTGGAATGTGATACTGTCTTCATGCAAAAAGTGTTTTATTCCCCACCTCCCTTGCTGCTTCTAGTTCATGGACCTGATCGAGGTGTGTGATAAGCAGCCGTCCGTGGCAGAGCTGCTCAACTCCTTCAACGAGCAGAGCGTGTCCGACTACCTGGTGGTGTATCTGCGCCTCGTGACTTCGGGCTACCTGCAGAGAGAGGACGAGTTCTACCAGTACTTTATAGAGGGCGGACGCACCGTGCGAGAATTCTGCCAGCAGGTGAGTGTGTTAATGTCTCGTCATCTCCCTGCGGATTTCTCGATTACAAAAATGGCCTATTTCTGGGAAATAGCTGAGCTACATTTGGAAATGTGACAGGCAAGTGTTATTGCGTTTTGATCGATTCCTAATGTTCAGAATTTGTTCATTAATTTTTCTATACCAACGGCTGTCTGCAAGAGTTATATTAATGCGTCGGGGTTAGAGAGGTAGATGCACCTGATCATGCCTAGTGTCTACTGTACATGCCTTTGCCTGTGGGGGCAGTGTTATGATCTGGGGTTACTTCAGTTGGTCTTCAGCAAAATAATTAGCTCAGCTGGCTTCCCAAATATACTGAATGAATGAACGAATTTATGAATAACCATGTTTTTATTTTATCAATTACATTTTTTTTAAGCCATGGGCATAGTTCAAAATGTTATGATTCATCTGGCTTTAATTAAAGAGTGGTTCAGAAGGCATCATTTTCACACATGAATTGGCCACCACACCGTAACCCCCCTTAAGGAGTCCACATCTAAACCCCATTGAGAATTTTGGGATGTGCCAGAGAAGACTTTACACAGTGGTCTGGCTCTCTCCCATCATTATTAGCATCAAATCACCCCATGGTTTATAAATTTCCTAAAACACCACCATTTTACTAGAAGAAGGGTAACAGTGTGTAACGTGTTGCTTTGGAAGCATTTGCAGTTGTATTGAGGTAAAAGCGTATATATGATTCTGGACAATTTTGTCTTATAGAAGCACAGCATCAAGATTGATGGTTTAAAAGCATATAAATAGATTTATTTAGCTTTTTCCATAAATATTGGTAAAAATTATATTGTGTTGCGTCAACTGCGACATCTATCTAGAAAAAGCTACACCGGTATTCCAATTCAACATGTTTTCCTTTCTGTTAACCAGGAGGTGGAGCCCATGTCCAAAGAGAGCGACCACATCCACATCATCGCTCTAGCGCAGGCCCTGAGCGTGTGCATCCTGGTGGAGTACATGGACCGAGGGGAGGGAGGCACAGTCAACCACCACATCTTCCCCGAGGATGGAGAACCCAAAATCTTCCTCCTGTACAGACCGGGCCACTACGACATATTGTACAAATAGCTGCACAGGAGCAGCTCCCAACATCGGTGCACTGTATCTTTCGAGTCGACTTCAAAGCTGTGAAATGAATATTAGGAGTCCAGTACTCAATCTCATCGTCTCTTTCTCAGCACCCCCCCAAAGGCAGATTTCTGTGACTTCAGACACTGGACTTTTGTACAGCTCCTGTTTTATTTAATTTTTTTTGTATAACTCTAAACGCTACTCTTCCCCAAATATCCCGTGCTTACCGCTGGAATTTTCTCTGTGTTTTACTATACAGCTCGTGTTCTTCGTTTCTGAGTGTGTGCGAATAAACAGTTTGCAATAGACATGATGATTTGAGCATCATTTTATTTGAACGAGAATTTTAAACAGCAGCGGATGCAGCGAGGTAAGGAAAGAAGGAAAGGAGGAAATCACGTGTATAATGCACCACATCGTTTACAGTAAAGCAGCGAAGAAGTTTGTTGCTTTGCCTTCTTTCTGCTTCACCAGGTTTTTAGAGAAACAAAAATCTGGAGGAAAGAAGACTGAGGGATCCTCCATGCCGGTGACGATATCGAAGAAGCTGAAAAGAGTAAAGGGGTTATGTTTATACATACAAAAATATTAGTGCAAGAGTTTGATATAAATATTTTATGACTACAATCACATATTTATCACAATGTCCCATTAGTCTGTGTTTTATATAGACAAAATAAGTGCTTTATACTATACCTTTATTATATTAAAAGTACATTAGTCAAGATTGGACCTCTAGCGGATGAATGGGTGAAGTACAACAACATTAAATCCCTAATCCAACCACGCAGTCCCTTCTAAGCGTATAAAGAATGTCTCAGAATCCATGCTGGATAATGGAATTAGCATTACTAAGGACTGTCTATTTCTCTTAAGATCATTCAACTATTTGAACGCTGTAGCAGAGTATACACCTGCCATTTGTGATTATGGTGAGGATGTTGTAGAATGTCTTTTCTGTGGTGTTATTCTTTGTAATGAACTCTCATGAGTTGCAATAGAGATAGTTCTCCAGAACCAGAGTTGGAAACTATAAAAATACAGATCGCTTTTGCATGTATGTCCAGGATGTGTTGTCCAAGTTCATCCTATTCACTAGTTTAAAAAAATAAAAAAACTCCATCATGGAAAAAAACATGTATATTTTAGTTTCACTACTGTTGTTTGTCTGGTTTGAAAGCACATGATGTATTTTGCTGACAGTAAAATGATAGTGTTGCACGTAGCAGTTCTCAGATTCCTGGTATGATTTTCATCACAAACAGGACATGGAGCAGCATGATAAGACAAATGAGTGTAAATATTCATTTGAAATGTATTCTGATATTATTACTAATATTATGTAATATACCAAACTTTTAATGAAATTGAATTTGGATTTTGGATTTGGACTAAAGGCTTCTGTATTAACAGCCTTCCGAATACTAATAATATTGCAGTAAAGATTCAGAACTGATATTAGTTTATATGCCTTTTAATTAGATTTAAATGAACCATTGCACCTCTCATTTCCATTAATATGTAATCAACTCCTAATATAACATTAGAATAAATAGAAAGTAAAAAGATGCAGAATTAGGAAACTTTTTAACCCTAATCCTCACATCTTGTTTGAATTACTCAGTCCGACATCAAAGGCAGTGAATAAGCACACTCTTGTCCTCAGGGCAACAAGGCTCATGATTTTGACCTAATTCCATTAAGCAATCATCAATTTTCTTTCTTTTTTTTTCATTAGTACATCTAGATCTGATTTACAAAAGGCACATCTCATAAATGTTTAATGGCTCTTTTGAAGAATAATGAAATACCTATTTATGGCATTCTGAGTACAAAATGTCTCAGCTTAGCAGTAATAGATGCCAAAACATGCACATGTACACGCGTCCTCTTAACCCCAAATAGTGATCAACCACGACAGTTTTATGTATATAGATTTGCACATGGCTCAAAACTTACAAAACTCTTTAAAGCTTTGTTGGAATTCTCTTTGATCTTGCATACTTTATAGCTGTCTGGTGGAATACCACTATCAAACTTTTGCCAGCGAAGCTGAGAGGGAACGTTATCAAATATCAGCATGATTCCAAATTGCAAAAAAGAAATAATAATACTTGGGTTGTCTGAGATGTCACTACACAATTCAGCTAGCATTCAGTTAATCACGTTTGCATTCATTATTCTATCTATCTATCTATCTATCTATCTATCTATCTATCTATCTATCTATCTATCTATCTATCTATCTATCTATCTATCTATCTATCAGAAATGATCTACTTTAGTACATTACATTTATTGTTTTCACTCCTTTAATCTGTAAGAAAGGTTGTGTGTAAATTTGCTCATGCTCATATATATATATATATATATATATATATATATATATATATATATATATATATATATATATATATATATATATATATATATGAGCATTTTTACTTTTACTCATGAAAGTTAATCTCAGAGGGTTAAAAAAAAATTCCCCCACCAAATCTGTTAGCATTTGCAGAACATGGCTAGCATGGATACACATTAACTCTTCCTCCTTTAATGGTGTGCCATTAATTCCATCCAAATTGAAAGGTTTTTGTTATTTGTGTTCATTTATGGAATTAGTGGGGTTTTTTTGGACAGCTTTTTTTTCCACATGAATTTTTCTTTGTGGAATAGCAATGCAGTAAATCATCACCAATTACATGACTGGAAGCGATTGAATCAAGTTTAAACATGAATGAACGCCAACTAAAGAACACATTTCTGAATTTTTTGAGTGCTTCTTTTGTAAATAGAACAATTCATTCTTAGGAATGAAAAAATACAAACATATTAACCTTGATGGATCGGACTCGTATTGTGGATTATTTACATCAAGCTTTTAGTTTCATGCTGGAAACCAGTTACATTTTGTGCATCTGTACATTCCCCATGTTTTACAGCTTGGCTCTTTATCCCAGTAAACCAGCTGGTAAATCTGTGTGTACTTATATGTGCAACAATGACAGTGACAGTGTTTTGTGCACAAAATTTATAAAATCCTTTTTCTAAAAATCCTAACCTTGACAGAAAGTGGCCCTGGCCATCGATCTTATAGATGGTGACGACAGGAATGCAGCCGAACTCTGTAAAGGTCATGGAGTAGTTTGCTGAAAAAGAGGTATGAAAAACCAGTAAATCTAATGCTGATCAATGACGGTTATGTTCAGTATAAGGTTTTTTGAGTTCACCTTTTATCTCAGCGTTTGATCCCACCCAGTTGTTGACCAGCAGGCCCTGCCCAGGAGCAGACAAGCTTCCTAGGACAACTTGGGCCCTGTGCTGGGCATCGAAGGGAATCGCGATGGGAATAAAGGGCACGTCGAGAGATCCCTTAACACAGCTTTTGTTGCGGTAACTGATGTCGAAGTAAACTTTCTGAAATGAGTACAACATGAGAGTAGGATTTTTAGAGTTGCTATTTTTATAATAGTTTTGAAATAGCTGACAGAAGCCTGAGGACCACAAAAACAGGAACATATGATGCAGCTGATACTATCAAGGGCACAGATTCGCCAAAGGTGGACAGCTAAAGACTAGAAAAAGACCAGATTCATTTTTTACTAATCTTCACCTGTCCAGTTTGAGTCCCTGCCCAGATTCTACGTTTTTTTTGTTTGACAGAAATAGAGCCTGATGTGGTCTTCTGCTGTTTCACCACAAGGTTCGATTTTTTTTATGCATGCTAAGAGAATCTTTCATCAACAAATATTTTCTGTCCAATCAGTCAGTCAATATATATTTTTTAACCGTTCTGTAGAAAGGACATTACTCATAATCACACACGTTGGTGCTCATGAGGATTTTTTCATAAGAATTTCTCATGTCATCTAAAGGAGTTTTTCCTTGCCACAGTCACCCCCAGTTTGCTCAATGGGGATTAATACAAATACATTTCAATATAAGTGAATTTTGTGAATGTTAAATAATTCTTACATTCTGTAAAGCTGCTTTGAGACAATGTCCATTGTTAAAAGCACTATAGAAGAAAGATTTTATTGAATTGAATTCTGTGTAAACTGTGTAAAGGGCATTTTCTGAAATACTTAAACCAGCCAGTCACAGAGATCACACATTTTTCATTTTTTGTTGTTTGTTGTTTCCTTTTGAAAAATATGGCATTGGCATGAATTTACACATTGTACTGCTGCATCGTCATTGGTTGAAGGGATAATGGCAATAATTAAGTTTTTATTGCAGTGGACTGTAAGTGAATGCTACAGGCATTTATAGAGTATCACTCAGCATAATGGGTTGCTCTTTTTAAGTAGTTTTTGTCCAATTGTGATACATCAGGTGTATTTTAAATTTTAAATTAATATCTATAATAAAAGTATGACTAGTAGCTTTGATAAATTTTATATCCCAAGCTTTCTTTTTACCTCTCTGAAAAGCAGAAGTCGATCCATAAACACATCATGTTCGCCTTCCTTCCCAGCTGCGACAACACGAATCCTCTCCTCCAACGCGTCATAGTAGAACTGCTCATACACTACTGTCTTTCCCTCAGGAAAGTTCTGTAAAAGAGACATGATGTTCAGTATGGAGCTTCTTACAAAAAAGACGACAGAGTATTAACATGTAAAGCTGCCCATACACAACTGATACACATAAGACATACTTACTACATATAACTTTCCCTGGAGGTACGGTGGGGATTCTGTGGGAAGGTGAAACAATAAACAGTGTTAGACATCTCTCTCTTTGGTAAAGCTCAGGACATGAAAATTGCGTAATATACATTAAAAAGGGAATACATGGTAATTAAACCGTTATAACCTTTATACCATGTGTTTAGGTAAATCATTAAGCTGAAGATTGCTCATCAGGAAAGAGTGATTTTACTTTTTATTTAAATAGATATTATAATTTTTTTTTAAACCCGTCTTCTGTTATTTGCAAATTCGAAGAATAAAAATAAAATGTTTACAGATTAAAAGAAGTTAAAAAAAAAAGAAAAAAAAAAAGGTCAGTCTCTAAACTGTAGCAATTTTATGTCATGTATATGTAACAGATTTTAGTTCTCCAACAACTGTTCTTGAACTTATATATCAAGATTACAGATTTTTCATTATTATTATTTAAACATGGACTAGTTTTAAAAATGTATTGGTGGAAATCTTAACCTCAGAATGACATTGACTTTCACAGTGTTACTATTTAAGATTAAATCTCAATCTGGAATGCAGTGATTCGGAGATAACATCACTCTGCTGGACTTACTACAGTGGTGTGGTTTCTGAGCGAGGGCACCGAGCAGCACACTCAGGACGATCGTAAGCACTAAAGCAGCCTGCATGATTCCAAGACGATTCGGGACACACAGCAGCACAAATACGCAATGGTCACAGGTTTTATACTGCAATGGTATACAGGTTTTATACTGATCCAGTTTCAGTAAACTCCACATTTTCATTCTCACCAAGCCTGGATTACATTTGCTGATCTGGTTCAGTGTAGCTGATGATTAACTTATTCAGACTCTTATTGTGCTTAGGCAGAGGTGCTAAAAGTACCAAAATGTAACTAATCAATTACACATAAATAATTTAATAAAAGTGAACCCTTGTAAAACATTCTAGTGTTTTTCACTTGTGATTATATTGTCCACACATGATCACATATTACTCACATAAAGGTGCATTTCACCATGGTGTACCCTAATAATGAACATGTAAATTATGTGGGAATTACATGTAAAAAAAAAAAAAAAAAAAAAGAAAGAAAAGAAAAAAAGAGAAAAATCTGAAAAATTTAAATGAAATAATCACAAATCACACCTGGGAACGAAAATCTAACATTGATTAAAAAAAAAAAAAAAAAAAAAAATCCTGTTATGTCAAATTTAAATAAATCGTGTGAGAAATCACCTCAGAAAGTAAACTATGATGCCCTACATGTGAAGAGGAATAGTATGGGTAATTACATGTGAAAAATAAAACCTATAAAGGTCATGTGACTTTTGTTTTTTATCTCTTTCAATTCTATTTTTAAACGGAAGAAGAAAAGTTTAAACTTTTCGATTTTCTGACAATGTAAGTTGCCTCAGATCGCACAGTGGTTTTAGCTACTGGTGGCAAATTAGTGCTTTCTTTCAACAAGAAACCAGGGATTATAACAATCTTTAGGTAGTTTAAGCGAAATAAATATACCTTTATTTCCAATCTCTGAAACATAAAATAGCATTATAATCTTTTTGACAATACAAACTAGCTGAATGTTAAGAGCTAGCTATCAATAAAAACTGCTGTTTTAAATACAAAGTGGATTGATCACAATGATGGGTTTGTAAGCTTCATTCTTGGTGTCACATGATAAAATGTAGTGTATTTTAGCCACTGTAGACTTCTTAAGTTGACTAATAGGATTTTACAAATATTTGATTCTAGAGAAATGTAATGACGTAGTTTTGGAGTGGAGAGTGATGAGTAGGGTACTTCACTGTCATTGTATACAATACAACGAATTTTAGTTTGGAAACACTTAGACAGCAAAAAAGGATGTTGAAACATAAAACAAAAAAAAAAGTAGAATTTAGAATAAAAAAAAACAGAGTACACTGTAAAATAGATATAGATTGACTTGATTAATGTGTTCTAAAATGTATTGCACATAATATAAAACCTTTAGAGATATTGCACATTGTATACAGAGACAAATGCACTGTAGTACATGCAGAGGCAAAGGGTGGGCTAAAAATGGTCCTGGTGGATTTACTGAGGAGATTGTGGGGGGTGTGATGGCAGCTACAGATTTGGGAAAATAGCTGCATTTCAGTTTGTTTGTGTGTGATCTTTCCAAATGAAAAGAAATTTCATATACAGATATTTAAAAAAACTAGTCTTAAACACAGTAGCACTGCATTGTGTTACTTCCCACCTCTCAGCCTATATGAACAAGGATGACTAGTGAAATACAAACAGCTCCCGAGACATAAAAAGATACAAAAAATAACTTCAAAATCATTTCTGTCCGAATGAAACCTTATTGTTGACTTCGTGTCGAAGCACGCCGCATCTTTTTATAGCTGTTTTATTTTCATGTTTTATTTTGTATTTGTTTGTTGTCTCATATCTCTGTGCCCCCTCATGGTGCATCTCACTGGCAATTGCATGCAAGGAATTACAGATGGCACCAGATAAAGTCTGAAATGGAATGACCCATCCAGTCTCACATGACTGTGAGCAATGTTGGTTTATTCTTTTTTTTTTTTTTTTTTTTTATCTCAGGGTCAATGTTCAACTGGAAATGCTGGTCATATGACTGTTTACAACTGTGTACTTTTGTCATATAATTAGTTTCTGGTTGTTATTCGTACTCCTGATTTTGTTGGTGATACAAAAACAAATGCATAATTGTAGCTTTTGAGACTTTTACCACTGTTATCAGCCACAAACCCTATCCATGATCAAGTCAGAGTCAGAAAAAAACACAGTCGAGTTACATACAAGGGGTGTAAAGCCGTGTCTGTATCAGTGTAGAGCTTGAAATATTGTTTTGACTTAAGAAGTGTGCGGTCAATTTGTCATTTTCGACCACATATCCATATTCATTGGATATCATATCCATCTGTATCCATCCGTCGTCCAAAGGTATGTTGACACCTAAACATTACTCCCGTTTTTTTTTTTTTCCTCAAACTGTTGCCATAACTTTTGAAGCACACCATTATTTAGAACGTATTTGTATTCTATAACAGTAAGATTTTCTTTCATTGGAACTAAAAGGCCAGAAACATGTTCCAGCTTCATGTACAAATGGTCTGGTTGAAGTAAAAAAGAAACTCAAGTGTCCAACAAAGAGCCCTGATCTCAACCCCACTGAATTCCTTTGGGATGAAATGGAGCACTGATTCCATCCCAGAGCTCCTCACCCTACATCAGTACCTGACCTTGGTAATGTTCTAATGGCTGAATGACACAAAAATTCCCACATCTGCAAGATCTAATGGAAAGCCTTCCCTGAGGAGTGGGGATTATTATAACAGCAAAAAATGAATAAATCTGGAATAGGATTTCACTATAGTAACTTAATCACTCATAGTAGTTACAAAATAATAATATGCTTTAGGATGAATAACTGAGTGCTAAGCTGACAGTTTAATAGGTTGGAGGATTTAAATACATTTACAGTGACAAAGGGATCAGGATCTGCGTGAAAGCTGGTGCATGTGGATTTTATTTAGGTAGTGCAGACAAAGCGGAGGAAAAGTTATACCTCCCTCTGAGGAGCACAGCAGGAAGAACTGAGCTTCAACATGTGCAAAACATTCTTACAGTATTAGAGAGGTATATGTAGGTAAAGTTCCTCTCCCGATGCCACCAATATGCACCTCTCTCACTCAGGTTTATAAGTGAACCTTTGTTATAAAACTTGTTACTATTATACTGGTTATATGACTCCTCATCATGTTGTTAAGTCGTAATTAGATTTCAGCTTCAGCAGCCATTTTGTCGTATTGTTCATTTAGACACCTGTGTTTTATTATGTGCACACAGCACTATACTGTATCATACACACACACAACTACTTACAGGTCTAATCACAAAAATCCATCTAGTACAAACATTTTCTCACATAAGTCTGTTTCCAGTTACCACCCCTCTGCTAATGCCCTGGCACCTGTGTCCTATTAGCACCTGCAAACATGAACTGTTTAAATAAACCTTAGAATCAGTGGTTTGCTCCCACTTTGTGCTCAGAGACTGGGGAGAAATCTGGGTGGCCTGGCTTGTTTTGTGACAAATTTTGGCCTGTATGTGTATTTATTTACTTATTTATTTATTTTAAGAAAGTTAGTATTAGTTATCATTTAGCCAATTCTGACCAAATGTATGCCTAAACTTTATCAGCGGTGGAAAGTAACAAAGTATAAATTCGTTACTGTACTTTAGTAGATTTTTCTGGTATCAGTTCTTTACTTCACTATATATTTTTTAGATTCATATTAAATTTTTTGCAATTCTTAAATTTTTAAAACAGGCTCGTTACATTAGTTTTAATCTATTTGGTGACATGATCAATATTTTTTTTTCTAGCACTGTGCACCGTTTTTTAGCTCATCAACTTATTTCTTTGTCATTGCATTGCTTTTTCAACCTACCACTGGTGTATCAATTCCTGGCACCAAAGACGTATGCTCAGCCAAGGGCACAGAGTGAAATTATGGATACAGGGCAGACAGAGTGGAAAAATTTGGATTTCATCTGAATGTAATATTTTATTTATTTATTTATTAATATTATTATTATGATTATGATTATGGTTCTGTCACATGATTGGCTGATTAGATCAACACCGTTTCTAAACACAGGCAAACTAGGGGGTCGCCTCAGGCGCAAACAGCTGGGGGTGCGGTTGGGGTTGCCAGTGAGCACCCCTTGTCCTCCACACCACTCTAGCCCTTTTGCCTCTTTTTCTGCTGTTTTTTTTTTTTTTTTTTTTTTTTTTTTTTTTTTTTACAGTATATGCTTACATACTTTAATTTCGCAATGATTAATACATGTATTTAACCTTTTTATGGAAGGGTGCGAATGATATGTATGGTGCGAGTGGAGCCATGGGGGGGGGGCTGACAATAGGAATCTGGTTCAGGTAATTACATAGTAAATAATTAAAGTGATCAGAGAGTACAGATGAAAAAATATTATTTATACTCGTGAAAGAATTTGCAAAAAGCTATTATTTAAGGGAAAATCTGTTGTATTTTTAAAAATGCTCTTTTAATTGTATATTTTTAACCACTGGCTAATTTGTAGATGGGAAACATCAAAGGCACACCTAAGTACAACCTCCACCAAATGACTGTGCACAGTGTGTAAAATTGGTCAACATTTAGCATGGAGAAAACCAAAAAAAACATACAGAAAAGACTTGGTTGATGATTGTTCTCCAGACCCAATCTTTTAAAATCCCAATTCTTAATGGAATTCTGAGTGTTCATAACTGGTTCAGTAAACACAGCTGGTTCTAAAATTATATTATAATCTAAATATAATGTAAATATAAATTATCAGTATAAAGCAGACTAAAGTACTATTAATAATGACTGAATGCACTCTTGACATCCACTAAGTTCCCATGTTATTCATCGTAGCCTTATTTAATCTCGCAAGCCTTATTTATGCTCTTGTGACATTTTTATTTTCTTTCATCATTTCCCAGTTGTAATGTATACTGATATTCAGGATATTCTAGCCCAAAGTCTGGTCGCCTCTGGCAGGAGGTTAAAGTAGGTTGGTTAAACATTCAAAACATGCATTCATACAAACCTGTTTGTAATGATGACTCCTGAAAGGATTATTTTCTATCTTTAACTCCCTTCATTGGTGCTTGCTGCCGTTATACAGCTTTACCCTCTGAGTACCACTTCAGTGAATGCATGGAATGCAATAGTGCTTCATAATGTTCCAAAATCAATACCAGTTTAATCATGGTTTTACAAACAGGCCCACATGGACCAATGCCTGACTCTGTTATTACTTTTTTACAGACCCTCATAAATATTATTGTGCATGTTGATTAGAGGGAAATAGCCTGACTGTCAATGATTTTGTGAACGCGCTTGTTTTTTCTGTCAGCTGTGTTTGTAAAATGACATCAACTGCTGGTTATTTTCGTCTTGTTGGTATTGAACATGGCAAATGTGTCAGGCTGAGACAGTTTGGGAGCAGACCGTGGATCTTTCGGTGGGGGTATATGGCAAGTTTCAAAAAATTTATTTTTCACAGCAGAGTTTGGGAGTGGTACTACAACGTCGCCATTGTTAGCCTTTCTGAAATGCAATCTCAGTCCCTCCAGTGCAGTATCCAATGATTTATTCTACATTTAGGAATTTCACATGCTAACAAGACATAATAGATAGGGTTTGGCCAGCAGGAGCGAGCCAGGTTGAGATTATGACGACCTCTGGTTAAGGCGTGATTGATGGACATGCAAGCTTGTTGGGGATGCATGAGGCTGTTGGACCTGCTCACTGCATTTCGCACGCCCTCAATGCAGTGCTCCTGCAGAGCTTCTGACACATTCCTGTGATGAAGCAGACATAAATAACTCGGGGATATATTTCTGAAGTACACTATGTAAAGCAAGACTGTGCAAGCATGTCCAGAGATGGATGCTGAAGACTGTGAGGTAGTGATTATGCCAGCTATCTTGACCATACACCACGCATGAGGAGCTTGTACTTAGGTGTGCCTTTGATGTTTCCCATCCATGTAGTCTCCATCTTGTCATAAAACATCTGGAGTAGAATGACCCTGCAGCAAGTATCTTTTTTTTTCCATTCGTTTGGATGTTTAATAGACTTGGGTTTACTTTATCTGCTGGTCATATATCAAGGTATTTGCAACTGCCAGGAGAGCAGGCCTACCTTTCAATCAAGGACTTAAGATGAGTGTGTGTGTGTGTGTACAGGACGAGAGTGTTGGGCGTGTAATTAGTGGGCTTGCTAGTGCCAGGTGGTAGAGGAGTGTTTCCAAAAGCCTTGAAGTGTCCAACTGTGTTAGCAGAGATTTGCTCAGGGTGACACCTGGCTTAAAGTCTTTTTGGGATCTATGGAAAATAGAGACCTGCTGCACAAGGGCAATTTCTTCAGAATACATTTCTGCAAAAAAAAAAGAGAGATAGAGAGAGAAAGAGAGCGTCGATCAAGTGTCAGGGTGTTTGTTACAGTTACATTATCCAATGTCGGTATGGCTTGTTGTAAAGTCCAGTTATTTTGTAATGTTTGCAGAGAAACGTTCTGACTCCCGCATTTCTGGGATCCGTGATTCTTTATTTGGCACAGCAGTACAACAAGCACGGTCATGTTATGCAAAAGCCTCGCATCCCTGTGTTTTCCCACTCGTGATTTTGTTCCTTCTAAATTTTTATTTCCTGCTATGATCCCAATGTTTTTCATTTAACCTTCATAGGTAGGCAAATGGAATCTAGTTATCCGGTTATTTATAATTTATGCATCTCACTCATGGAAATATTGTCTCACCTGGCTGTGTGCTGTAACTGTCATATAGTTCAGGAAGTCTTTGGAATTACTGTATAGAAGGTTTAGAAAAATACCATCTCTGTCAAGCATTGACTGGATTCTTTTAGTAACTTTTTTCTGATTTCCTCAATTCCCTTGGTTTACCAGTTCATATAATTGAGGTTCACTCTCGTGTTTGGAACCAGTCATCCCCGGGGAAAGTACTGATCATAGCTGCATTCTATGGTAACAGAGGTGACTGGTAACTAAGCACACATTGGAAATTGATCATTTAGAGTGCCATGAAGAGTTTTAGTGTACACAGCTCATGGCAGAAAATAGGACCAGTCACTCTGATTGTTAACAAAGAGGAAATGGTTGATTTCCTGATTGCTCCTAACCACCTAGTCATTAGTTTGTGGGTGGTATTTTGACATTAAGTTCACCAAATTTCCCAAATCCTCTATAATGGAGCTCCTCACATGGTATAGGAACTGAGTGGAACCTCTGAGTGGAAAAACATTTCGACTGGGATAAATGAAATATGTGATTGAAGAAGTCAGTAGGCTTGAAAGTGGTTGGCAGGGCTCACAACAGAAGCTTTCTGCCTGACAAGAGCATTCCATCTGGCAGGGTTTTTACATTTCACATAGATTGAGTATAACTTGGATAAGTCTATTAATCAATTCTGTATAATTAAAGTAGAATGTTGAAGAATTTATCAGCTGTTGATCGTTACAACGCATCCTTTGGTAAAGTGCAAGCCACAACTGTCTGAGGCCTACCAGCACTACCAACACTGAATCCCCCCCCCCATCTATTTCACATCAAAATATTTAGTTCTGTGCTCAATATAATCTTGTGTAGAGATAAACCAGATGTTCACCTAACACTTTTCTCTTTCTCTGATGCCTAGCATAGCATTGCAAATGAGCTGTACTCTGTAAAGTGACATGTTTCTGAAAAGGCTTACTAACACTGGCAAGTATCAGATTTAAAGTTTTTGGCATCACCCACCCTGGAATAATAACATGAGTCAAACATTGGGATGGCTTGTTTTTTTTTTTTTTTTTTTTTGCTTTTTTTCGCATTGTATTTGATGCTACCCAGAATGTAATGTAGAGTTTTGCAAGTTGTAACACAGGTCTGAACCATGAGAACAGAAGATGGCGGATTGATTCAGTTGCTGCTTAGCTGATCCACAGCCGATACTTAAACTAAAGTCCCAAGAAATCCAGCAGTCATACCTCAGTTTGTGGAAAGCTGCTGTTCGCTCGCAATCCATCCAGCTGAAAACCATCCTTGTAAAATCAGTTGTTCCAGCAGCTATTCATTAATCTAAGAGAAGTGTCAAGTTAACTCAGATTGAAAGGCAGCTTACACCAATAAATCTCACAAAGCTCTGCTTGGTGTTTAATGCCAAGGTTTCCATCAGGATAATTATTTCTTGTTCATTTTAAAGCTGGAGCCTTGATTTCTTCATCATCTCTCATGGACTCATGACAAACTTACATAGCATTCGTTTTATCTTTAGTAACTGCTTTATCCTTGTTGAGGTCGCACTGGATGTATGCGGAGGGAGAATACACTCTGGTTGGGACACCAATCCGTCGTTTATATATACACACACATTCACACCTAAGGGAAATTTAGAATCATTAATCTACCTACCAACATCTTTGTTGGAGATGGGAGGAAACCCAATTGAATTCAGGATTGAATCGGGAACCCTGAAGGAGGCAACCACTGTGCTGCACAAAGCTTATAGAACATAAGGTTCAATATACTTTTACAAACTAGAACCAGATACTGCACTATCAGTGAGTCTAGACTGCTTGTCCTAACAACAGCAGAGATTAAATTACATTTAATCAGCCAATTATAAACATGATCATATCACATCACCACTAATCATTTGTTTCACTTGTTTGGTGCAGCATACTGTTTTTAATTAGATAAAATTATTTTTTTCCACTGCCACAATCAATATAATGGGGAAAGTTTAAATATTGAATATTATCCTAAATCAAATCTTGAAAATAATCACTTGCTATTTAATCTTTTAGTAAAAAAATAGTATTTTTTTTTTTATCGAACATTAGCTTGAAATAGCATGTAGCCCTGATCATGTTAAAGTGCCTGTCAAAAGTTTGGAAACACCTACTTTTTTTATTGTTTTTAAGATGCATGCATGTCCAACAAACTGGCAAAAACACACAAGAATTGGACAATGAATGAGTGGAAGAAAGTTCTGTGGACAGATGAGTCCATATTTGACATTTTTTGGTTCTAACAGAAGAACTTATGTGATATGGTTAACAGAAGAGAAGACGTTAGCAGCATCACCCCCAATGGTAAACATGGAAATGGAAGCTTAATGGTTTTGGGTTGTTTTGGAGCAAAGAGGGTTGGAGATGTATTTTTAGATGAAAGTAATACTGAACCAAAATGGCTACCATTCCATATTTCAACACCATGCAATTCTGTCTGGACTGCGGCTCATTGCAACTTTACCATAAGAGACAATGACCCGAAACATATGTCCAAGCTCTGTAAGCGTTATTTAGATAGCAAACATGTTATCTATATGTTATAAGGTTATCCCAGTCACTGCACCTAAATCATATTGAACTGCTCTGTGATGAACTGGGTCACAAGGTCAGAAAGAAATATTTAACTAATGAAGAACTCTTTTTGCAATTTTACAAGAGGATTGGCAAAGTAATTCAGCTAAATGTTTGGAGAAATGAACTGTGCAGGTGCCATGTGTAAAGTTCTTATTCATGCTTAGGATTTTTTAAATGAAAAAATTAAATTGAACATCTGTATATTTATATATTTGTTTGGTCAAAGTAAGTCTTCATACCATTAAATTACCTAGTTTGTTGTATATGAACAAAACAAACGTGACAACATGAACGTGCCTCTAAGACTAGCGATTTCCAAAAATTTTCCAGGCACTGTATTTCATGTATTGTTTGCTTGCCTTTAACAGAACTGAAACAGGGGGTGAACACAGAAGTCCAGAAAGGCCATGCATTCTATTTTTGTGATCTCAAGTTGTTTTCCTGAGATAAGGAAAGTTGTTTTTTGAAGATCGTGGCTTTTTGTTTACTTGTGATTTTATGATAAAGTTGTTCTGTTGAAATCACAACTTGTTTTTCTCATAGGTCGAAATTTTATTCATTATTTTATTATTGTGCAAACATACTGTACACCAGGTTTTTATCTATCTATCTATCTATCTATCTATCTATCTATCTATCTATCTATCTATCTATCTATCTATCTATCTATCTATCTATCTATCTATCTATCTATCTATCTATCTATCCATCCATCCATCCATCCATCCATCCATCCATCCATCCATCCTTCCACCCTTCCATCCTTCCACCCTTCCATCCAACCACCTTTTCTCCATTAATCCTTGTCCCATAATATGAAGCGAATAATAAAAAGCATAATGAGGAATAAAATTGTCTTTTTCTTTCAAACATATGAAGAATCAGCAATGGTTATTCAATATACTAAGAAAAACAAAGTAATGCATGCACTTTCTGAATTTTTGTAGGCATTGCTGATTATAAATTATAGATAAATTCATTATGAAATATAAATTAATTTAAATAAATATTAATTATTCCACTAAAGGTGCCCCACAGGTGCTCAAAAGGGTTCAGGTCTGGAGACATACTTGGCCACTCCATCATCTTCACCTTCAGCAAGGTAGTGTTTGGGGTTGTTATGTTGAAAAACTGCTGTGTTTCTGAGGGAAGGGCATCATGTTCTGCTTTAGAATGTTACATGTTGGAATTTATGTTTTCCTCAATGAACTGCAGCTCCCCAGTATCAGCAGCACTCATGCAGCCCCAGACCATAATGCTACCACCACCATGCTTGACTGTAGACAATACACAATTTTCTTGCTACTCCTCACCACGGCCATCTTTGTGAGGAGCAACAATTCTAATTCTCAAATCCTCGAAGAGTTCTTTGCCATGAGGTGCCATGCTGAACATCCAGTTTTCAGTCTGAGAGAATTGTACTCAAGCACCAAATTTTAACTGCTTTAATACGAAATGTGTATGGTCCTGTCAAGCAGACACAATCACTGAACATGATGAATAGCACATGTGGCCTTACATGGCTAAACGACAAACAGCTGTTATTACTTAGGGTGTACTACATTTTTTTGCCAGCTATATTAACAATAACGGCTGTATGTTGAATTATTTTCAGAGGACAGTAAATCTGTACTGCTATACAAGCTGCACACTGTATACAAATCACATATGTGAGTCATTGTATCACGCATATTTTGCAAATGTTGACTGTATAAACTGAACTCAATTTCAGTCTAAACTACAAACCATTGCTAGTTTGTTGTTGCATAGGAGAATGTCGGTTCCACCATTAAATTGTTGAACATATTTACGATAAAACATGTGATGAGACCAGTCAGAAATGTCTAATCACATAGCCTTGTGTTACATCTTCTTCCTCTCACTGCTACATAACAGTTTGTTTAAACTCTTGGTTTGGCAGCTGAGAACATTAGGCATCTGTTTCATGTTTAGGCTCGTCAGGATTGCCCAAAGAGGATGAGAAAACAAAAAAAAACCTGAAGGCTGATCAGGTTAATCACCGAGGAAAACGGAAAGTGTTACCAATGATAGGAGCCAGATGAATGACTTGGCAAGTGTCTCCAAAGACAGGAAGAATTGTCTCTTTGACACAACAGCTCAGATGTGCACAGCTGGAGCTACATACCCTCCCTCGTTCACACTTTCTGACCTCCAGTGTCTGTTTCCACCTCAATTCGTCTGGATCTCCCACACACCATCATACGACCATTAAAATGTTGATAAGCACAATTTAAATCTCTTTCACGTGCTAAGGATTTGTGTGAATCTACATTCAAGGGTTAAATTTTTTACCTGGTTTCTACCCCATTTTTTCCAAGGGAAACAAAACTTGTTCATGTCCATATTCATGTCCATGTGACCACTGAACTGGAGGTATAAATTGTATTTTTTTAATGAAAATTATAATCCAACCACACACTCAATTTTCCACCACAGTACACTGCTGAACTGTAAACCCACAAACAGTCCGCACGGACAAATCACACACGGAAAGGCTTGCACATATATGCGCACAAGTTGAAATGATACGAAGGATTTATTATTTTTTTTTTCAATGTGAAGACGTGGATTCAATTTTTTTTTTTTTTTTTTTTTTTTACAATCTAAGACAACCTGGCATGTATTTCTCTTTTTTTTCTAGCATATTCCAAGAATTGACATGGGGGGATTGGTGTGGGGTGGGGAAGATTCTTTTTTTCTTTTATTGCTGAATAAATGAAATACACTTTCACTGACTTGGAGGAAAATAAAATTATCTGCTGCTTTTTTTTTTTTTAACCATGCACCCATTTAACCTTGACCACAAGGACATGCAGAGGAGAGGTGTTCATACTTCTCAAGCGAAGAGGAAACGCAAAAGAAAGAAACGCTAGGAACGGAACTGTCAGAGTCTAGTGGGGCTTTTCGTAGGAGGGATATCAGAAGAGGACAGGGATATCACATTTAAAACTAACTAGAGAAGTACTGTCTGGTTTTGCATTTCTCAAACATACAAACAGGATCCATAACGCCAGGGCAGGGATTAAACAGAAGACAAACTCGGGTCATCGATGTGCAAGAAAACATTGGATTTTATATATAAATATATATGTTCAGTGATATCTCTATTTCTTTGTGCAACCACAATAGAGCAAGAGAAACATTGAAGGATCTAGTTTTTTCTCCTTTTGCTTATCTAATCACAACTCCTTAGTCATCATGAAATTCCTCCCTTTTCTGGATTTCCTGAATTAACTATTGCAATGATGTGTTCCTTCACATTTGACATCGGACCCTTCGTATTTACTTTCCGTAGACATCGTGGCCAATTGTAGCACGGGTAGGTGTTTAGGGACTTCTATAAGATGATCGAAGGTTTGAATGTCCTTGAAGACGGACTCACAGAGATTGTCCGGTTTGGTCTCGTCTGGACTCGGAGATGGCCGTCATGTGTCATGTGTTATGGTTTTTGGTGGTCTGATTTGATTTCGAATTTACGGGGAGCTCAACTCAAGCACACCAAACTCAAATCAAGCGTCACAGTTTTCACACAATGCACTATGGTTTTCGTTTTAGAAAACAAACGTTAAAATATAAAGCTTGCATATTTTGGCATATTTTTATGGCCCCAAGGAAGTTTCACAGCTATTTGTCTTGTCGAGTGTGTGTGTGTGTGTGTGTGTGTGTGTGTGTGTGTGTGTGTGTGTGTGTGTGTGTGTGTGTGTGTGTGTGTGTGTGTGTGTGTGTGTGTGTGTGTGTGTGTGTGTGTGTCTGCATGTGTTGTCCATTGTGATAAGATTCCCAGCATGTATGGGGATGGAAGAGGGAGCTTATACATTCATAAACCTGTGAGGGCTCTCCTTCTACTTCAGTCCTGTGATGGAAGAAAAGAAGGGTGAGGGGGGTTTGTCCTGAGACACTACGTGGCTGTTCACCTCTCTCTCTTTCATTTTTGGAAAAAGAAAGAAAGAAAGACCTTATGAATAATATTTTCCTATTTTTCATGTTTCTCCTAATGGAAGAAATGTGTGATGTTCTGTTTTAGCAATTACATCTGAAATTCGTCAATGGATTCGTTAAATGTCTCTGTATCAGCCTGACTAGAAGGACAGGATGGACAGAACGAGAGAGAGTGGAACAGGACTGTTTGGGAAGAGAGGATTGGAGTGTGGAGGCTCTCCAATTACTAAGCCATCAACAAAACCCCCACATCTGCTACAGATAGACAAGTTTCTGCCTCTTGGATCATAACAAGCTTGTGGCCCTTGATTTAGTAGTGAGAACTCTGATAAATGGACACTAGTCTGGAAAATTAGACATCTCCCTCCTTCTGCTCGCACACTTCACATCGTTGTGGAGCACTTATACACACACTCAGTCGGACATCTGAATGCACACCTCATACTTTCCTTCCATTTCATTGGAGAAAAAAAAAAATAAGCCCCCTGTCCCAGTTGCATTTGTCATTAAGTTCCTGTTAGGAAAGCAACATAATCATTAAACATGTGAATTATATTCTTGTAAACATACACCTTAAGAGCGGTTTATATTGCATGATGTAAAAGGGGGAAGGAAATGTCACTGCTCAAATGGTTGGGGCGGCCCCTGAATGAACACAAGGATAAGGAAAACAAAAGGGCAAAAAAGAGACAACGAAAGAGTGCGTATAAAAAATGAGGCGTCCTTATAAGAAAGGCTACAAAAACTCCACTGGCCCTCTGGCATCGGCATACAGCAAAAGGCACCACAATATTATTTCTATTTCTTTAAGTTGTGAAAAAATCGGCACGTCTCTTTTATGCTGTAAATCAAAATGTACATATAAATAGAGTTTTCCCTATAAAAAAAAGTCTTTGCTGTTAACTAGTAGACAACTTTTTTTGCTAAAATGAAAATAAATATTTGTTTAGAATATCTGTTAGTTATATAAAATAAAAAATATTTTTTTATAGGTGCAGGTCTATTGGTATACAGATTTTGCGGAGTGGGTAGGTGGACTGTGTCATTAGTGAGCAGCGCTGTCCGGTTTGGAGCGTGCGTGCTGCTGCTGCTGCTGCTGCTGCTGCTGCTGCGTGTGTCTGCTTTGTGTGCGGGAAGTCCGTACGTGTGTGGGAGGCACAGGCCTGTAGATGGCTGAGGGCTCGGGTGTGTTAATGTTCTGCATGCTGAGGAAGGGCGTGCTCTCACCCTCCTCGCCCTCCTCCGATTCACTGCCTGACAGGCAGCTGCGCGAGCCCAAGTCCCGGGTCGGCCTGTAGCCCTGCGGTGCCACGTGCCCATTCAGTCTGGACCTGTGCCAGCGTCCGCTGCTTTTCTTTGGTTGCTCCAGTGAAAGCGGGTACTCCTGCGTGCTTTCATACTCATCGTCATCCTGGGCCAGCCGGTACAGACTGGAGGGCAGGCTGCCTGCGCTGTCCTGCAGGTAGGAGCGTGCCCGCTGCTGTTGTATTCGCTGCTTGTAGGTCTCGTGCAGAGGCAGCTGGTAGCAGCGAAGCAGCGGCTGGTCCTCCTCGGGTGGGCAGGGAGAGCGGGCGGCTGGCGGCAGAGACATGGCGTGGTTGGCGTTGGGAGACGTGATCTGGAAGGTAGGCACCTGTGGAGGCAGTGAATAATGGAAGTCCACTGGAGACAAGCGCGCTGGCGTGGTCAAGGCTGACACGTACCTGAAAGAATAGTGAGAATAGAGTTTAGACACGCTAGGATTCTGAAAAAAAAAGGCCCTGTGTAACAACTTGTAATCCAGCTAGCCGAACCTAGTCAGTTAGTAATTCATTTAATAACTGTGATTATATAGGTGGTTTTTTTTTTCGGTGTATCCGATTGTGCACGTGTGCATCTTTAAAGTCATAATAAAATAATTCAAACCTCAGGATCATGAGCTCAAAGTAACTGCTTCATTGAAAAAAGTGTATTTCTTAGTAAACACGTTTTGGTCTGCGTTTGAAAACTGATAGACAATTAATTTCACAACTAATCAAGCAAATACATATTTATGGCATTTTGGCACACGCCCTTAGATTTATCTCATTTATACATCTAAGCAGCTATGGGGTTGAGGGCCATACTTAGGGTCCCAGGAGTGTCAGCTTGGTGCTGGATTTGAACTCACGACTTTCAGATCCAAAGTCCCTGTACACTTCCCTGTAACCACTAAGCTACCCATAAGAACCCACTTTTCCTATCAAAGCATAAACACTGACAAATTTACCAGCTCAAACTGAGCACCGGTTTAATCCAGAGTGAGTCAACTGTTTTGATGAAAAGAAAATAAGAGAAGTACCCTCGCCAAAACACAAACATTATTAACAAATGAGCCTCTGGCTTCTAGTGTGTTGTGTGTTTACATGGCACGCTAGAAACTCTGCGACCTTTGCAGTGTTTAAATCTGTGTGATGTTTGTTACGTTGTGGTGTAAACAGGTCCTCCAGTCGTCGTTTAACTCTAGGAAAACGACTTTGTGAACATTAAGATCCAGCAGCTGAGAGCCTCGAAAGCAGATGTAAACGCTTCCATAAATAACGAGTGCCATGGCTACGGGCCATGGTGCGGTTTTACACCCGACCCCCAGCACATGTGAGAACTACACTTCCCAATTAAACCCTTTCCTCTGTTCGCACCAAACCTGCTAATTTAGATTGGCTTCGGTTAATTTCTGTCACATACACAGAGTAGGTCCCCTGGTGGTCTAGTGGTTAAGATGCAGCGCTCCCACCGCTGCGACCCGGGTTCGATTCCCGGTCAGGGAACCATCCCCAGCCACTCTTAGTGCCGGTCCCAAGCCCGGATAAATTGGGGAGGGTTGCGTTAGGAAGGGCATCCAGTGTAAAACATGTGCCAAATCAAATATGCGGAGGATCCGCTGTGGCGACCCCTAACGGGAGAAGCCGAAAAGAAAGACAGACACAGAGTAGTAGGAGCTAGCTTATTTTTCTTGAATGGCCTTAGCATTCAAGATTTGAAAAGAGGGAAAGATGAGATAAAGTCGGTTGATACACCGGAGGTTTCGCAAAAAAATCCCCATGAGATGATGTGTTGTTCAGCTCGTGTTGACTTAATGAACCCCTTACGGTATAAATCCTCATGCTTTGGCTGTTGCTCGACGGCGGGGGTGGCTAGCAGGCAAGAGATAACTGTAAATACAGCTGGCCGGGTGCTAACTTCGCTCCCTAATGTGTATATGGTGCATCTGGGTTTAGCTTGACCTGTATCACCTCAGGCTTCGGAGTCACATACCTCTCAGCATACGCTAATACCATTGCTATGTGCTATATTGTGTGAATGATGGCAGCGAGGTTTTCTGGTACTGCTTAGTATCTTAATGTGAAGTCACACCTGTCGCTGTGTGGTGAGTCGAGCGAGTCAAAGGAGTCTCCGTAGCGCACTGGTGGCCGGCGAGACTCGGGGAAGCTGCAGTGACCGGCTCGTCGTGCTCGTGCCTCCATACATGCTGGACTGCTGCACTTACTGGTGCCCACAGAGGAAGAAAGCATGCCTGAGGGACAGTCCGACAGTACGCTGTCCGTCCGCTCCAAGCTCCACGTCTTCTCGTCATGTCTAACATACAGCAAGCCAGTGAAAGATTGAAAGAAAAAGATGAACAAAAAGTATTTTTTGGGTTAATGGTTAATGTCCATGCTGCATGCCAAAAGGACAGGGCATGCTTATATAACAACAGACAATGTTATGCAGCCTGGTCAACTCAAAGTGATTTATTTGATACATTTTATATTATACACTATATTGCCAAAAGTTTGCGGACACCTGGTCAAAAGTGTGGTATGTGCTTTTTGAGCATCAAGCATTCTCCGTTTTTAGGTAAATTAAACATGGATCAGCATGCCATGCTGCAGAGAACCTGGAACGATCCTGATCAATCTGTGGCATTGGATAACAAAGCGTTGACACTATGCAGTAATTCCAGTGAACGAGCCGCCACGATAACGAGAATATTATTAGGGCAAGCGCATTAATATAAATCTGTGATTTGCTGTTCGAAAAATTTATCAACAACTTCAGAGCAGTCTAATTTAAAAGAATGCAGTGTAGCTGTTATTATGATATTACAATATCTAATATTATAATAATGATTTTTCATCTGCATCATCCCCTGTATTATTTTAAATCAACACAAAACATCAGCATTAGAGTGAATGAAATCTGTTGTCATGCTGATTGAGCTGATTATGCTAAGATATGCGTAATTATCTGAGGAATCCCAAAAAAAAAAAAAAAAGAAACGCCGTCGCAATTAAAGGATGATTAATTACGCAGCCCCAGGAAAGACCACGAAACAGTAACGCAACAGAGGAAAGCACGGACAACTACTGTGAGTGTAAAGGAAGACAGGCTATAATTCCATCCCAGACCCCTCAATGGGAGAAAAGAAAAGAATGCTGGGAAGATGTAAAACAAACCTATTGCTCAAACAGACCTTTATGTAGCACACGGTGTATGGTGAACAGACCGACGAGTCTGGACATATTAAATAGATTATAGAATGCTTTTTACTCAGTATGATTATTACAATATGATTTGGAATATAATAAAACAAATTAGTGAGGCCATATATCCGCTGTCACGGATTTTTTGGCTCAAGTCAATGATTTAAGAAAAATAAAAACAAACAAAAAAAGGCTCTGGAACCTGTGACTGTTCAGATAATAAAAACAGTGTGTTTGTTAGATTATATAATACAAGAAATGCGCGGATAAATTTTGCGCTAATGTGTAAACAATGTTAAAAAACACTAATGTGATGAGTGTACCTGTTTGTGGAGGAGTGCGCTCGAGTGGAGGAATTTTGGGATCTGGAAGAATGATGGCTGCCGGCAAACGACTCCTCCGCTCCACTTCTCATTACTCTCTCGGTGGCTGGGACATTCTTTGAGATATACTAGAAAAAACACATACTTTCAGCGATCGCAAAACAGGCTCCAGTGTGTTCTAGAAAAGTGTCGGACATCGTGACAAAGTGTGTTTGTAAAAATAAGACCTACATCCACCATGGGAATCTCCTCAGGGCCGGGGCCTGGGTGGTTGGGCCCGTTGGCCAGGCTGCGATTAGGGTGATCCAGACACATGTTCTGCCTCAGGTGATTGTGCATCTTCTTCCTCTGTTTCCTAGGGGGGAGGCTATAGTGAGGCAGCGTCACTTTTTTTAGAAACTGACTCAGAGTCACATTCAGCACATCACACACTCAATAGAGCAGAGCAGTAGGCACTTCAGCACGAAGGGCGCTGGACCGAATTATATTTACGGTAATGAATGACAATGGTACTTACTTGGTTTTGCAGTAGGCCACCACGCACACGATGCCCACCACCAACAGAGCCACGCAAATGCCTGTGATTGTCAGGACTCTCTTCTGATAGAGCTCCTCTGCCTCTGTAGCACACCCACACACAAACATATAACCGTCAGTGTCTCAGCATCAGCATGTCAGCCTCAACCTCATAAATCTATTTTGCACTGCTGCTCTGGGGAATTATGCCTCAATGAGGGTTGGGGAAATTTGCCAGAAATACCATATTATGAAACTTTTATTATTTATAATAGAAAAATGATGTAGAAGCATTTTCCAGGTTGTTCTTTCCTCTGTTCGACCTCACACTTTACGTACGGCTATTGAGTTGGCTCTAATTTGGATTAAAATCCCAATCCAAAATCATCTATAGAATATTCTGAAATGGGTCCATTTGCACTGATGCACCGTATGGTTTAGACTTTAAAACGCATCAGCGATTTCCTCATAAACGTGTTTGTTTTGTCATATTAGCCAAATCTTTACACACCTCCTGCTTTCCCACTACTACAGCAAGGTCCTCGTTGTATGTACAATGGCAACAGAGCATGACTCTGCAGTATAGTCGAGATCCACACACTCATTTAGCCATATGAGAATAAGAGTTAATTTCAGCTATGGGACATGCCTAAGCCTTCCTCGCATCTCTCTAATGGGCCAGCTCAGCAGTGGAAAATGCTTGGGTGAGCCATATGCGCATCATTACCATGGATGTGAGGATGGATCACATTGCGCTAAAAGGGAATCCCTGCAGGCACTGACGAACCTGCCTCTCTGATTCCATTGATGTTTTTCGTCCACTCGAGGGTATTGCATTTCAGATTAATTTATAGCACAGCCTGCTTCATGCTGGGGTGCATCAGTGGAGATCCACCAGCACAAATACAGATTCAACTATGCAATGCTGGCTGTGCTACCTGAGATTACATAATGGAACATATGCAATCAGAGGTGCAGGTTGGGACTCTCGGTGGTGTGGTTAATTACACACTTCTTTTTTTTTTTTTTACTATGGCAGCAAATAAAGTCAACTGTAGTTCAAAATTAGGCGAACCGACTGGACATAAATCATGCGGAATGATCAAAAAAGAAAAAGAGAAAAAAAAGAAAAGAAAAAAAAATTGCCTTTTGTGTTTCTCTTGGAAGTGCTCCTTTGAACAGCCACATGGAGTTTATCAGAAGAGGATTTCCACAGCTGAGGAAAACTTGTAATAATTAATAATGATATGATCCAGCTGTGATGTGCTTCAAAGACTAATAGGCTCATAGAGTCTTAAAGACTTAACGGCTAATATTTCTTGCCATATGATAGTAAATAGTATTTTGCTGATAGTTAATTTGGTCAGATGGCAGTCTAGGCTGATTTTTAACCCATCAGGCAACCTTGATTGCAGCGTATATATATATATATATATATATATATATATATATATATATATATATATATATATATATATATATATATATATATATATATATATATATATATATATATATATAATTTTTATTTTTTTTGGACATGTAAATTGATTCACCACTTAAGGAGGAGTTTGTATACATCTTAGAACAGGTCATTTCCAAGAGAAACAAGCAGCTTTGGTAAAAGAAAACAGGCATATCTATAAAAGAACATATAAACAACAACATAACCAGTGCACAAATGGAGTCTGGCATGCTATTTACAACAAAAAGAGTAAATTTTTATTCTTTAAAAACACAACCAGGAACAGCAAAACAAAAACAGAGATGGTGTCCAATTTTTAGAATGAAACAACACATGGAGTATGAGTTGTGGGACAGAGCATTGGGAAAAAAGTTAGAAGGGTTTTTTCTCAGAGACAGAAAAACGCGAAGACACAGAAAGTTATAGAAGATAAAAAAACAAGGATGATGAAAGAGGGGAAAGTGCATATATTGTCAGAAATCTAACAGTTATGCCTGAAGAAATGAGACCAGGCTATTATCTGCAGCACTCGTTCACATTTTTATGAGAGCTGGGGAAAAACTTTCCATTACTTGGACCACTTGTTCTCCTGCATCCCCCCTGCCATGACCCAGCATCCAGTTCCACATCAAAACAACAGAGGATGCAGGCATAATCCAGCCAGCAGGATTTCATCTGGTGTTTGGTAAACAAGGCGGTCGTTTAAAAAAGGGATGACGTCTGATAGCATGATCGCGCACGGACTGGAGAGGCTTTGATGAGCGAAACGTGCGTGAGCGAGGATGACTAGCAGGTGACACAGCTAGGGTTTAAACCAGACAGGTGGGATTGTAATTATGCTCTTAGCACTGCTACACAAACAAATTCACTTGAAGATCTTCTCTTGTTTACTAAGGGGTAAATAACAGGCTGTGCGAGGTTTACTCAAAATCCCCTGTGTCATACGCAGGACGATCAAAAGATCACAGGTGGTCAATTTACTTATATTTCTCCAAATAGAGGAGAAACAAACTTGGATTACAAGTTCTAAAAAAAAATAACAGTTTGTATTTTATGGCATGTTTTATTAAATAGAATACACTTTTTTTTCAGCTACATTTTGAGGAATTAAAGGAAACATTTCTAAATGTTTACCTTTACTGGGAAAAGAACAGATTTTTTGTTTGTTTGTTCATTTATTAATCACTTTAAATAGAAGTCTGAGGCCACTTGTGGCATATTTTTGTTATATATTTTTTTAATCGCTGAGTTAGAGTTGTTTGTAATTTTGTCCTTACATAGAGCGGAGGCTGTGTGTTTACTAGAATGTAACTAGAATGAAGAGGTAAGAAGTGTACCAAACAGACACGAATATCAATCTCTCACTATTATAGGCATCTGGTGGAGACACTCTATGGACAAAAGTTTGAGGACATCTAACCATAAGATTTGTGTGTGCTTTTTGAACATTTTGTTACACATTTAGTCCAGATTTGCTGTTATAACAACCTTCACTCTTCTGGGAAGATGTTTCACTAAATTTTAGAGTATGCATGTGGAGATTTGTGCTTGTTTAGCCACAAGGGCAGGTTAGTTACTGATGTAGGGTAAAGAGGCCAGGCTACAGTCATTCATCCCAAAGGTGTTCAAGAGGGTTGAGGTCAAAGCTCTATAGCAGGCCATTGAGCTGGCTTTGTGAATTGTCATTTAATGGAAAATTTAATTTTTCTTATTTATACAACTGAGCAGTTGACTGTTAAGGGCCTTGCTCGAGGGCCCAGCAGTGGAAGCTTAGTGGTGGTGTTGAAGGTGAATTGAACTACTAAATTGAGTTATAATTTTTTTAATGCATTGTTAAAAAAGAAAAAAACTGTCCAAAGTTGATATATTTCTTGGGCAGGTACAAACAAACCCAACACCTGTCTAAATTTGATTAAAAAGTATTCAGGCAGACATCTAACCAATTTCCTGACTAATGCCCTCTTGTCAAGACTTATAAAAGCTTTTGCCAATTTGGGTTTGGCCGGTATTTCTTGCCCCTGTACTGTAGTCCAACCAATATTGAGAATAATACTGACTTTGAGAGATGTAGTAATGAAGTTGAGGAACTGTCAGCGCCAGAATCTCTGGGTTTTCCCCAGTGTGTCGGTTTTACAAATAGCATTACTGTTTAACACCCTGAATGGATACCAAAAACTGTAAGGAAAACACAAGCACCCAGAACGAACCCCAGTAATAAAAAAGCTTCTTAAAACATTTACATTTCTGGTTTGTTACATTTGAGTTTGTATTAAAACAGGTTTTCTGTTCTTTTCCCAGTACAATCAAATGTGTCAAAATGAATAACAATCATATGCACATTATAGTATCAGTAACTAATTAAATGATGAAACATTTTTTTGGAGTATCTTCAATCTGCTGATGCAAAAAATTCAGCAATTTTTTTATATGCATGAAAAAAATTGTTTTCGATTTCTTAAAAAAAAGTCAGGTCGCCACTACAATCCCCATCATGTGTTTCCCTAACATAACGAGGGCTGCAGATAGCAATTCTCATGCTAACACCAGGAAAAAGGGGTTATATTACTACACAGCGAGTGTTGACAGACAAGTCGATCATGTTAATCGAACAAGTTCAATCGCTTCTAAAAAAAATAAATAAAAGGAAAGCGACTGAGGTCTGGCGAACACAGCTGGATCTACACAGATCTACTTAAGAAGTGAAACGGTGAAAGAGGAATCAGTCCATACCCATAAATTCAATTCCAAGAGACTCTGCCGTGACAGGAAGGTGACAGGTAGAGGGAAAGAAACACAACAGAACAAAGTTTAAGAGGCGGATATTTCCAACATGTGTGCATTGCGTGAGTGGCGTGAGAAGGGCGAGTCAGGCAGTAAAAGAGGAACAATGTTTGTAGCCGAGTGCACCGGAATATTATGTTAACAGCAAGCTGTTAGAGCATGCTCGAGCATGCAGGCATGCTATACACTTCCCTATAGGATAGACAGCACTTCTAGATTAAAAGGGAGGAAATGGTCATAATCACCTTATAGTCAGGGTGCATATTTGTGTTTGGTATATTACCCATTCGAGTGCATTATTGTTAGTTTATTTCTTTCTTTCTATATATTTTTTCTTATTTTATTATAAGGTTTATTATGTTATTATAGGAGGAACTCTAAGATTAGTTATTTTAAGGGTTAATGTCATATTAAAGACAGAAATTAAACTGTATTTATAGAAAAAGAGTTCAGGAATGCATGTTACAAATGATTAACATCAGTTTTATCTTAACAACCTTACCTTTTGGTGCACAAATACAAATATTACATACATTTAAAAACATTAACACATAATGCTTTTTTTTATAGGGTTAATCATTAATTGCTGTGCAAATTTGGAACACTTTGTGATCACTGAACAAGAACATGCTGTTACAGGTGAACATAGTTAACTGCATAACCACTGTCTCAGAAATACTTGGGCCTCAGTTTGTTTCTTAGTGGCTTAATTAATGTTGTCCCCGATCAAAACAGGGTATGATTTATGCTATGTTTACCACAATCAGACAAGCACCATAACCTCATGAGGTTAAGATTGTGGAGATATATACAGCGATGCTATACAGCTCTTTATAAATGCGAGCTACACAATATTATTCCCTGTGCTCTGTTTACAAATTCCATAACATGCTTAGAAAGACTGCCTTTTAAACTTGCTGCTGTTACAATTTAGTTACTGTGGTCTTTATTTTTAATGTCACATCGCATGCAAGTATTATTACTAAATCAAACATAATATTGATTCATGGGTAATATTGGAAAGCTTTCTGTGAACTTATAGAAATCCACCTGACTGGAATCCAAGTCTTATTTCCAACATATTGTGTGAAATCCAAATGATTCTCTAAATATTATTTGAATTTCAAATGTACCAATGTTACAAATTATCATCTAAAATCCTTGAATGTGGATGTTTTATTAAATATACTGTAAATATTGCAAAGTATTGCACTGCATTGTTACGGCAAGCGTGACAAATTTTGGATAGTTCCACGATGATGTCATGTTTTTCTATTTCGGGATCTGAGAAATTGATTGGACAATGACAGTTGTATCAGAGCAACATGCATCCGCCTCTAACGTCCCATCCCACTGGGTGGCTGTGGGAGGAGTTCATCTGTCCGCTTTCTCGGGATGGCTGAACGTAAATAGGCTGCTGCAAATTTCCACAGCTGTTAGAACAACTGGACCAATGCATGGACCAATACTGTCCTGCCTAGATGTTTCTGTCCATTTGATTGAAGCCAATTAAGTTTCCACAAGGCGTTATCCAGACAGACATACAGTCTTGATTTTTCTACTTGGCAGGCGGGAATAATGAATCATGTCTGTTATGGTGACGCAGATGTTTCTGGAGGAGGATGTTAGTGCTTGGGTTCTTCATATAGAATCATCTGCATGGTCAATGACAGTAAATATAAGATGATGAATTTTCAAGCTAGTCCATGTCATTCACCTGTTAGAAGAGAAAGGACTCCCATTTTCCACAACTCCAATGCTTCTGAATGCCGCACATACACATTACCCTGAAATTTCGATCTGATTGCATCAACAGCACTGGTGATATTTCTAACCCCACTGACAGCCTGTACTGGAGGTGTTTTATATGCAGAGTGTGACACTGTAGCAGTGAAGATGTCTCACTGTTTCAACATAACTCCAGACCTCCCAAACTCTGCACAGAAAAGAAAGACCTGGCATTTGAGCATGAAGTAACAAAAACTAACGTGCAAAGACTTGATAGGTGACCTGAACAAAGGTAACCATTCTACTGTTATAAATCCAGCGTCAAGACAAAACATGACACGTTAATAGGCCCTATGTCAAATTATACTATTCGCTTCTGTGCCTCCTCGACGTCATTTCATAAATTATACCTCCTTTATTCTTTTATTTGGAGAGGAAATCTGTTTTTCCATAAACTCCTCATCCTCGCAGGTTTGTTTGCATCCATCCTGACGTGATTTATCTGCTGTCCTCTTGCAAATAAACATGTGTTAACATCAGGGTCATGTTGAAAGGTAAACAGTGCCAGCATAGCAACGCTGATGAGAGCACAAAGCCATGGTTCTGTGTGAACAACGGCCTCATGTAAGAGCCAACAGCCTACGGCCACGAACTGTCAAAGCCAAGTTCTCTTTCTGCTCCTCCTTCTTCTGGGACTAATTCCGCAGTTGATGGACATGTGAGGAAGGAATAGTTGTGTGTAGTGGGGTTAAAGCAAGTTAGCCCAGGGAAGAGATGCTATTAACTGTCTATATAATTAGGGGGATGGTCAAGGAACTAGACGTGGAAGGGGAAGGGAGGATGGGAAAAGAGGGTATAGAGAGTTTTTGTAAGATTTCCCCCTGGAGGGGAGCTTATATGAATAAAAGAATCTCCAATGGTGTATTCCACACAAATGAGTTTGCCTTGTGCAAGGGAATGGTATGAAAGCTTGGTTGTTTTGCGCATTTAAATCCACAATACCTGAGCTTCCTCTAAAGATTTCAAAAAGTCTTTCAACTGATGACGAGTGCACGTCATCAAGCCGCCAATTCCAGACGTTTCTACGAAAAGCTTTGCATATGGACGCCAAGGCCAACAACACTGGCATGTTTGCTTAAAAGATATAGACCATTTTGGCCTGGTATTAAAGTCTGAACAAAATAAAGGATGAACTGTAGGACATGATTATACTTGGGTTCCAGTCATGTGCATTTGACAAGTATTTTTTTTCAACTACAGTATGATAATTTTTACATTTTGTTTAGCATTTGCACAGTTTTCTGCAACAATTTTTTTTAAGCTATTAATGAGCTACTGTTAATTCTGTCACAATGTCTTTTTTACAGCTTAGGCAAACAATTCAGGGGGAATCTGTAGCTACCTGCTTACATAAGACTCACATAAGGGGTCTTCGATGACAAATTCCATGAATAACTTCTCTGTAGAGCACATCCCTAAAACATTAATTTATAGCTGTTTTTCAAATAAGATTTCTGAATTCTTAAATCTGATTGGTCAGAAGGTGTTCATAAATTTGATATCTTGTAAGGCAGTATAACGGGACTGCATAGATTTAAAACATGTTTGTACTACCGATGTAGTGAATCTGTGAGGAAATATTTATTTTGCATTTATAGAAGGAGTCTTCAGTGTCAGCACTTTGTAATAGTCAGAAGTAAAGCTGTTCCTACATAGGAGAGATTTACAGACTGAGAAAATTCTATTTAGTATGTTTGATAACATATCAAGCTGCAATTTTGGGTCATATTACCCTCAAAAAGGGAGATAATAAAATACAAGGTTGCTGAGAGGTGTAAGTGACACCACCCTATTTGATTATTTTTTTATTAACAGCATACACAGTCATATTTTATTGCTTTAGTAATTCTGTTCGCAGATGAGACCTTTTTGTTCAAAAATCCTAATCAAAGTAAACATGTGTCTCAGTCTCCACTTCATTGTACTTGCATAACACTTTTGGGAAACTTTTCTGGAAAGCAACCATAATAACTTTTTTCCGTACTGTTTTGGTCTAGTGTTGGAACGTTAAGTAGAATTACATAAGGACAGTTCTGCTAACACTTTCTCTTTCGTCTGTCTCATCCCAAGCACCTTATTCTGAATTTAAAATCAGATCATCCCTTCCATAAATTTAATAAAAGCAAAAGCATTGAAATTGTTCAAAAAATTTAAAAGTTCTATATATATATATATATATATATATATATATATATATATATATATTTTTTTTTTTTTTTTTTTTTTTTTTTTTTTCTTAAGCATAAGTTGTCCAGTCACTTATATATTTAATCTAATATTTTTCGCAGTTTGATCCCACACAGGTATATTATACAGGTATTTATAGATAGTTAGTACTTGTTATTTGCTTTCATATATTTTAAGATGCAACGGTGCAATTTCTATGTTATATATAAATACACTTTTTTCAGAACTGCATACACAATACCAATTAGTAATCTAATAATGGTTTAGCATGAAAGTATTTGATTTTCCTGTAATGAAACTCATGCACTCAAACTAGGTACCATGCATATGATTTATTCTGTTAACTAATAGGTTTTTTGGATTATTATATAAAAATGTAATATTGATCAGTAAAATGTGATGCATGGAGGGTCAATTGTTCATTGAATGGGATAACATAACTGAGTCGGTCGGTTAGAAAAAAGTAGCAGAGCATCCACATTTAGAAAGTAACAAGGAGCTCATAACACAGCAGCTCCTGCATGCAGCACTGACAGACAGGAAAAAGAAATGGACATACGGTAGAAACTGGCCATAACGTAGGTTTGACAGCGATCGCCAGTAAAGTCATTTGGACACCTGATGGAAGGAAACAAAACCACAGAAAGGGAGAGAGAAAGGGGCAAGAAGAAGGAATAAAACATAAAGAGAGGAGAAAAAGCAACAGAAAGAGAGGCAAAAAAAAGGGGGGGGGAAAGAGAGAAGAAAGCAGAAAAAACATGAAATTAGAACAAGAGCAGCATCATGAATCGCAGAGGCCAAAGAGTCCCACTGTCAGCACCTCTGGGACACAGGACAGTAGAGACACAGAAGTGGTGACAGCAGGACACCGGTCCTCTGTGTGAAGCTCTGCTTCTCAAGTCAACATACTTTCAGTAGGTTTGGGCATGCGCAGCCGTAGGGGCTCCGGCTGTAAGCACCGCGGCCCGAAGTATCCACTTGGACATCTGGGGGAGGAGAGGGGGACAAGGTGACATAATAACACATATACATTATGCATTCTGGATTTCATCTGGTTGAACTCGATGCGTTAGCGCTAATTTGGTCATAATGCGTGGTAATCAGGGCTTGAAATAAACACCTGTTATCTGTGAACTAAATAAACCTTTGACTGGGCACTTTTATAGGAACATTCATGACAATTTCTTATCGGCCAATCACAAGGCAGCAATGCAGTGCATAAACCCGTGCAGATGCTGCTAAAGAGCTTAATTTTCACATCAAACATCAGGACAAGTGTGTTCTTATTGACTTTAACTGTAGAATTGTTGTTAGTATCAAATGGGCTGGTTTAAATATTTTCAATTTCAATATCTCCTGGGATGTTTTCGTCTTACACTAGAGAGTTCACAGAGAATTGTCCAAAAAACAAAAACCATTAGATGAGTGGTGGTCAGCAGTTCCTGAATGAAGTCAAAGGAGAAATGATGGGCCAATTAGATCTGAAAGGAAGGATAAATAACCTTACAACCTCTTTACAACAATGGAGAGCTTTTCAAAGCATTTCAGTTGCTCAAACATTCAGGTCAATGAGTAACACAAGCAGATGACCATATTTAGTTTCACTCTTTACAGCCAGGAGCTGGAAGTGCACTGGGCACCAAAACACATCTGACTATTGGGAAAAAGTATCACCTGTTCTAGCACAAATAACCAATCAAATGTAATGAAATCCTATTTTTTTTTTAAATAGAAGAAGAAACATTCATTTCAAGCTTTGATTATAATGTAGAGAATGTCAAATTTGGAACTATGCAGCATGTCAACATTTGTTGGCCGGAGTTCTAAGTTCAGGAGCCAATGTGTGTTTGTCTCAAACACAGAGCAGTTCTGTCATGATTTCCATTCATGCATTTGATTGGCCAATTATTTCTATTGGTGTTGTTCTGGTAAACAAATTAAAGCTCATCAGTGCATAATGAGCATTACTCCTGTTTGGCTAATGTTTCCACACCGCTAATTTCTGATTCACTGATGAACGTGGCTTCGATGTGTGTGACAAAGACAAAGGGCAAGCATGTTCTCTTCAACCATCACTTGATCTGCAGAGCCTCCTTCTCTCAACTTGCTCGGCAGAGAGGAGGCTGCAGATCCACTTACTGTGTTTTTCTCTCTCTCTTTCAGGGCCTTTTTATTAATTGTCTCAGTGCTCTCTGAGGTGAGCACTGAGACACTGCACATGTATCCTACAGTACATGCATGGCTTTTAAGGCAAAGTTTATAGTGTATGTAAAAAGTCTGAAGATGGGACCTTAAGTTTTTCTTTTCGCTCTTCTAGAGCCATGTCACAAACTGGTATGCTAAAAGCTTCGGCTGTTAATATTTAACAGCGAACTGTCTGGCATCCACAAGAGCCTTGACGAATCACCTATGGTTTCTAAAAGTCACCATACACACAGATTATACACACTCCCCTATTTTCAACTTCTTCCTCTACAAAAGCGAACAAGATGTTCACGTTACACTCTAATCTCGCCGAGATGGTCCATATTGGATCTGTGTAAACATTCTGTATGCCCAAGTTCTTGTAAAACTGCTTGCCCAGCAACTTTTTAGGATCCTGGTATTTACACCAAAAGTGCCTATCCACTTCATCAAAAAAACCTACATGCAGCGCTGACACCAAATGTCGTTCCTTTTGTCTTTCATCAAATACAAGCAGAGCTTCTCTGTCTCACTCCACCATTAACCCAGGACTCACAATTCATGCAGATTAATCAAGTATACAGATATGTCTCTGTACTGTGAACCACATTGCCAATGGTGGAAACAGTGAGCTAGATCAGACTTTATTCGGTAATGTATGGGATTCATCCAAAAGCTAAAAAAGAGAAACAAGGTCTGGCACAGTTTGCAGGCTGACTCTGGGTCACTTTAACACTGTGGAGAGTTGGGACCAGCGTCCTGACCCAGAAAAAAGGAGTAGTCCGTCCTAACTCAGAGAGCACTGCAACATCTGTGTCCTGTGATTTTCTTGCTCTGATTCAGTCATATCCTTAAATCATTCGGCCACCACACATTAAATAAAAAAAACAAAACATAAATTTGGTGCTAGGTGTGAACCAAACAAGCCTCCAATAATCTTCCAGCTTCTGTCCAAACGATCCACTAGCATGGGATAACTTTATAATGCCAGAGGTAGACATTAACACATTAGATTTACTTGCATTACTGTAATTGAGTGGTCTTTTTTTTTGTGTACTTCTACTTTTAAAAGTAGTTTTTTTAACGATGATTTTACTTTTACTCAAGTATGTATTGTTTGAAATATTGTACTAAACTTTAAATCATATCTATTAAAAATTTAATAAATAAATAAAAATAATGCAAGGAGAGGAAAAAAAAGCTACCGGGAAACTACTGCACTGATTGATTAATGGGCAGGAGAACAAACGTCCTAAACTCACAAGAAAGAAAGATGGCAGAAGGCAGACCCGGCTGAAAGCAAAATGCCGTCGAATTGAAAGTTGTTCAATGCGTGCATTTACTGTTTGAGTTTCAAATCTGCATTTGCAATTTCTCTCATTATCATAAACTGTACTAGGATACCCCACCCACACGGTTAAAAAAGTAACTTTGTAAATTTTACTCTGAGTAAATTTAAATTACTACTTTTTAAGCAAATTTTTACTTTTACTTGAGTAGATTTTTACATGTACTTAAATAAAATTTCATAGAAGTAACAGTACTTTTACTTGAGTTAAATATTTTATTACTCTTTTCACCTCTGGTAATTGTATAGTAGTGACGTCTTTGATTAGCAAACATGGATCATGCTTTTCCATAGTGTGTAAACACCTAATTTTGGCTAGTTTTACCACAAACATGCTGATTACCTGATTTAAAAAGTGCTTCACCTGAGCAGAGATGTCAATTTGGAGTTGATGCGACTCTCTTACATAACCCAATGATTACAATTGATACTGGCCACTGATGCTTTATATATAACTTTACAACAAGGACCTTAAACAGCAGAATGACATTGAATAAATACATCAAGGTAAAAAATAATCAGCAACAAAATTAAAGCAGCCAAATGTTTTTTGTCTAACGAAATTACACAGCAGCACAAATCTAATATGTTTATAATATATTTATAATCACTGCACGATGTTTGATGCACTGCACACAACCTACATTTCTATATTATATTATTTAAAAACATTACGTATATCATCTGCAATCCTTTTTTTTAATATTGTCCTAATGCATAACATGTGATATATTGGCCAATTCACTTCACTGTTTGCTTGGGAACTGACAGACGTTGTGCCTGCTATCGGATTTATTACAGAAGACCCAGAAAAAGTGCTTCATTCAGATCAGACAGGTTGTGTAATAGATCTCTGTGCGCCGGCCCATAAATCTCCTTGCTTGCTGGCTTGTGTCCTCTCCTTATCTCCACGCCATGTGACAACACTGTCCATGTGTGGCAGGCTCCACACACGCCACACCATGAAATACACCTCTGCACCTTCACAGCAGGCAAATAATTATGGCCGAGATCATCCGTTATCCCCTGCTTCCCTCTGCAGATGTGTGTGTTTTTGTGTTTATGTGTATATGTGTGTGTTTGTTTGTGTGTGTGTGTGTGTGTGTGTGTGTGTGTGTGTGTGTGTGTGTGTGTGTGTGTGTGTGTGTGTGTGTGTAACTTTATATTTCAAAGTGAAAGAGCCAGGGCATAAATATGAGGCAGGCTGTCCGCTGGACTTGTTCAGCTAGTGAGTAATACCCACACATGCCTGGCCTATATTGAACGAGATGGCTTTGGGCAACAATTCCCTGCAGGCCTTGACTGCATTATCTGACTTTTCTGGACCTGTAACTCCCCCATGAGTGAATTAGCTGCAGCAATTGAGTTATTGCTCCCTCCAATTTGTACACAGCGTATTGAATGGCCGTTGCAGTCGTGTCTCTGATGCTTGCTTGCTGAGCAGTATTCCAGCCAGCACATGCGTATACACACACACACACACACACACACACACACACACACACACACACACACACACACACACACACACACACACACACATACAGTCAGATGTATCAAAACATTATATGGAGTATTGCGACACCTGACCTATGTTGTTCCTCCCCACACTTTTACCAAAAGTTGGAGATACACAGTTGTATAGGATGTCTTTGTGTCCCGAGGCATTACATTTTCCCTTTACTTGAACTAGGAGACCTAAACCTGTTCCAGCAAGAAAATTCCCCTGTCCACAAAGCCAGCTTCCTGAAGATCTGCTAAACATAGGTTAGAGTGAAAGTTCTTGAGTGGCCTGCTATAGAGCTCTGATTTTAACCCTACTGAACACCTCTAGGAAGAACTAAAACACTGACTGCACCCCAGGTCTCTTCAGTGTACATTAGTATCAAACTTTACTAACACCCTTGTGGCCAAATAATCACAAATCTCCACAGGTACACTCCAAAATCTAGTGAAACATCTCCCCCAAATAGTGCAGTTTAATATAACACCAAATATAGACTAAATGTGGAATGGAGTGTTCAAAAAGCATATATGAATCTTATGGTCAGGTGTCCACAAACGTTTGCCCATATATTGTATATACATATAAACTGTATGCACTAGAAGGCTGGAGCTGTAAATACTGTGAGGAAGTCTTAGGAAACCAAAGCCCATTCATTACGGCATTCTAAGACTAGAATCTTACATGTATGCCACAGAAAGTGCAAACATGTACCTTGTTGTAGCAAATTTTTGTCCAGGATTCTGTGGTCTTTAATTTATTTCCTTTTAAATGTATGACAGTTTCTTACAAGTGACATTTAAGTCACTTTATTTTTTACATCAAGTAATAAAGGATATTTTATCAAAAGAAAAAGTGAAATTTGTTTCATAGCAACAGTCACAATAATGCAGACTACTGTAAATGATGCTTCTAAAACAGCACTGAAAGCACTTCAGTAAAACATTTTTGCCTGGTTTAATTTTTGTACCATTAGTGTACAAAATAAAGTATAGCATGTATAGTAACTGTATAGTTTTTACGTTTTTGTTCTGTTTCCACATATAAATATACAGTATATTAACAGCATTTATATACATGTATGTTTAGATATGCACACTTGCAAAAACAAGAGTCCTGGACCTGGTCCAAAGTACCCAATAAACAGCTACTCAATGCCCTTAGTCAGCGGTAGATTGTTTTTATAATGGGGTCCAAATTATTGTTTCGGCTCAAAGCAAGTCATCCTCAGATAACCAAAAAGCATCTGTGCAAAAGCCGTCTGTGATTTTTTATTTTTTTTTTTACCACTGAAATCAAAATGTAAGCAATGACCCTATTTACCTTTTGAGAGGCCTCAGCCTGTTGTAAATATTTGCACCAGCTTTAAACCAGTGTGACATGGCATTTTGGGGAAGTCTGATACAAATTTTCTACCGCACGCTAAACGAGTAGTTTAAGAGGCCCATCTTCACTTTGCATCACAGAGAGAGAGAGAGAGAGAGAGAGAGAGAGAGAGAGAGAGGGAGAGGGAGAGAGGCTAGAGAGAGAGAGAGAGAGAGAGAGAGAGAGGGAGAGAGAAAGAGAGAGAGGGAGAGAGAGAGAGAGAGAGAGAGAGAGAGGGAGAGAGGGAGAGAGAGAGAGGGAGAGAGAAAGAGAGAGAGAGAGAGAGAGAGAGAGAGAGAGAGAGAGAGAGAGAGAGGGAGAGAGGGAGAGAGAGAGAGGGAGAGAGGGAGAGAGGCTAGAGAGAGAGAGAGACTTCTGAACATCTTCACCAGTGAGTCAACCGGTTGACTCTCAGACAAGCAAGAGGGGATAAGGGTGAACTTCTGATGAACCACGATGAAGATGAAGGGAAAAAGGGGTGAAGGGGTTGGTTTGTGACAAAAGGGCAAGATGTATGTGATAGATCCCATTTACCTTTTTTTCAGGTGCTCAAACAAAGCAATATATTTAATGAGCACACTCTTAATCTGTAATACTCTTAAAAAAACAACATTTGTATCTGCATGTTTGTTTGTACATGCAGTTACTGTGTTATTCATTACATAGTTGTGTTTGAAAATGTTTTACTATTAGTGTACATTTACAGGATGAGAATGATAGTAAATAAATGCAAAATGATGTACACAGAGCCATGGAAAACGAATGCTGTGGTTCACCCTTATCTATACAGAAACCTGTCAGGCTTCATAAATTCAATAGTGGGAAAGTAGAAGGGTGAGCGACTCACTTGCAGGAGAGCTGATTTATACCGTGGATGAAGTAACACTCGCCGTTGTTCACACAGTATCCCTTCTCTGTCTCGTTGCATCTTCTTTCGTGGCCCGAGCCCGGAGGTAACGCTGTGGTTACTGAGGAAAAAGACAAACAATTATCGCGTTAGCATCGCGATGCAGATGCGACCGCACGGGCAGGTCTCAGCAAATCTCTCCGATGAAAGTCTCCACTGAGAGCATCTCCATTTTCGAGGGAAAGAAAAAGGAGAAGGTTTTGACACAGCGGGCTATCCGACGAGATAACATTCATTAGCTCATGCGGGGCGCGTTGGCCACGCATAATGGCCATCTTATCCCTTCGAGCAGCCTATCTAAACAGCATAATAAAAACAGCCATTCACTTCACAACAATGACCTCTTAGTCGCCGTCGCAAATCTCCTCTCCATCTCAACAGCCCTGATGGCGTCTCAAGATGTTCGGAGTGAAAAGATAAACATTTCCGTAAGAGAGACTACAGAAACACTCCATGCGCCTCAGTTGATTTAGTATTCATAAAGGACTTAATGTCTTGCTGTATTCAAGCATGCTCGGGTATAATATGTACACTCAGTTCTGTCTATTTAAAATAATGCTTAACTTTACACAAAATATTTATTTTTAATTAGCTCGATATACACCTAAAAGGGTTCTACTTGGAACCCTCTTTATTGGGGAACCCTCTTTTGTATGGTTAGATGGTATGTCACCCTGACTTGGCCATTTTTTTTTTCAATGGATATAGTTATACTTTAAAAACAGCAAAAGCATGCCAGCAGTATGGATATACAGTAGTTTAGTATTTGTATCTTTAATGTGTATCTCAATTTTTTAGAGGCTTCTCTAGCTCATAAAGTGATTGCCAATAGCTGTATATGCAAGAGGTCGACCGAATCATCGGTTTTGCGGATTAATTAGCACCAATAGTTGTAACTATCGACTTAAGGCAAAAATACATATCAATAATTTTTGCGGGTAGCGTACAGTGCTGGATTGGCTGAGAAAATCCACTGTCATTAGAGCCGCCTCTAGAGGTGAATATCTGATGTCATGTGCTGTTTGTTTTTACATGTGAGACTGCATGCTGCAGAAAGAGTGTTATATTATATTAATTATTTATAATTTATAATGTACTTATTATATGTATTATTATAATTAATATATTTAGATTTATTTTATTTAGCACAATTTTAAGAATCTGTACTGGTTTTTTTTGGTTTTTTTGCAATAAAGTTTAGTACATGGATTGTTATGTTTGTTTGTTTTTTTATCCAGTATACATTTTAAAAACACGGTTATTTAATCGTTTATTGGCAAGTCCAAACCAACCTTGATATCGTCTTCGGCAAAAACCACAGTCAACCCCTAGTAAAGCCCCCCCTCCCCTATGAACTCCTCTCCCATGTATAAAGCAATGAATTGGAAAAAAATGCAAACAAAAACCCATAATAATAGTGCAGATATTAAAAGTAGTCTGAGCTTAATATAATAGATGATGGTTAAGAGTCTATTTTTAAGCCAACAGCAACGATCCTGGAAAGTCGTAATGTACAAACTTAAAAAGGAAAAAATTTTTAATAACCTTAAGAAGTTTGTGTTTCGTTTCATAAGTAGCTGAAGCAGCTGCTGCATAAATAAGCAGTACAACAGAGAAGTGCTGTAACAGCTGGAGTAGTATGAGTAGTGTATAAAAGACTAATACCGAACCTAGAACACATATTCCACCTCGCTGTGAACCTGCTAGATCGGAAAATAAACAGTGTAATCCAGTAAGCATGAGTATGAGAGACCTACATGCGACTGAGTAGGAAATAAAATTTAGCATTTTTGTAGAGATTTTTTCTTACATGGTTGAAGTTTATACACAGTCTGTGTCTATGGTTTTGATCAAAACACTGCTCTCTTGGGGCGCATGTGCGCATGTTTATTGGCTGTGGAATCGAAACAAGAAGCTGACAGGGAAAGTCATTTCCCGTTGGTACGTACTAGTTCAATTTATCAACTCTTGTGTTGAGGCAGGTTCAGAATGGCACAAATCTATTACTCAGTTTACCAAATGTCTGATTGCTGAAGGATAAACTGTAAGGAGAACATGTTCTTCAATGATCAACAGGCCCAGCAGTCATGCAGCTGCATAGTCTCCCGAATGAGTGTAAAGTGGGTGTGAAATGATATTGTAATAATTACTGAAAGTGTCATGACCACTAGCCAGGGTGATACAGACTTGCAAAACGAATGGGACAAGTACACACATGCAAACCCACACACACTCAGACACATATACACTCACACAATTTATCAAGATCAAAGTTTGCTATTTTCTATCCAGAAAGCAACAACAAATCCCAAACTTTCCCAGTAACTGACACTCTTTGCTTGTGCTTGAGAAAGGTGATGTGTCCTAATGAATAATGTCAGACATGCACATACGTGCCAAACGCAGGTCTCTAATTTCATTTGTCATTTATGGCGCTTAAGGGAAACGTTCCAAGAAAGAAAAGCCAATAAAATTCTGCTCCTTTATCTGAAACTTCAGAATGTTTTTCTTTTTATTATCTGCTGTGAAAACTATCACATATTAAGTCTACATAAAACCCTTTTTCGGCTCCAGAAATGAATCCACTTGAATTTTTCTTCTCTTGTTGCAAATGGATGTGTGAAAATGCGCAACAGCCGAGAATGTGACGGGAATTCGTGCTCAACACAATGTTGCCTGGGGCAAAGCAGACAGACGTCAAAGCAAAGTCACTCTGAAATCCAGTGAAGAACAAAATGCGCTCGTATTCTCTCGACTGCTACTTCTTTCTCTAAGCGAACAAAGCATTGATAGGGGTGTACTCGCAATGGAGAAATGACTAACCTCCCGCCAAATGGAGCTCATCATGGTCTTACAACAACCAGCACACATCTGGCTCACATGGTGCATGTGACTGGATATGAAGGAGAGAACTCAGCATGTTTGCTAGTGCTAATCCACCACTCCTTATCCTCATGGTGGGACAACTGTTTCCTGTTTTTCTGACTTATTTATATGCACCTGAAAATATGTTGGTTGGTTTTCCCCAGTACATAACCATAATATTCATACAGTGATGACCTCCAAGCGGTACTTGCAATATGAACACCGTGTTAACTAAGTAGTTTCTTCTTATCATTCAGATTAATTTAATATACAAGAGGAGTTGCTATTGTGTCACAAAACAAAACAGCCAATTATGTACTAGTATGCAATTATCTAATCAGTCAATCATATGACCGCAGCACAATAAATAAAACTAATGGTGATACAGGGCATGTTTGTCAAAAATTTAAAATGTGACCAGGTGATGTTTTTCCAATACACAAACTCAGTATGTGTTTCATTAGTTTCTTTTTTTCGTGTTATGTAATGGTTTTACATTTATTATGCGCCTGTGGTTTACTGGTATATCAACATGTGTGTGCTTAACACATACATTTCTAATTACTTGGATGAATGCAGTAAAAATTTCAGTTTATTGAAACACAAGCAACTTATAATTATGTCTATGAACATTCTGGCTGGACCTCAAACATAAAAAAAATACTAAGTGATTAAATCACTAAAAATGCAAACAACTTAATGAGTGATGTACAGGTGTGTGGCAGTTTACAAAACAATTGCAGCGAGACATGCAAACTTCACCTCAAATGTCAAAACAGAAAGACTTGATTACAGTCTGTATAAAATAGCTTGACGGCTTTATGATATTAAAAAAGTCAAGTATCAAATATCATGTTATTAATTAACATGTTATTAATTATTATTTACACTGATTTTCACTCACTAAGCTTTTTCTCTCAAAAATTGCAACAATTCAGAGAAAAACTTTGAGGCCCAACATTATCTCATGGTTTTAATTCCCTAACAGTTGCCCTTATATTTGCATGCTTGCTAGCTATTTTTGGCTAATGTTGTGGTTGTAATGAATTATTCTGTTGTAGTGAGGTTCTTGTCTACAAAACAGAACAGCTAAATTTGAGCTTTTCTTGCTAGCCCTTAATATTTCAACCTTAGTTAGCTTACTAACAAACTGATTAGCTAGCGTCTGAAGACAATTAGCTGCTTCTGGTGAGGTAAAATAAAAAAACTGTGCTTAATTTTATGCGGTGATAAACTAGTTCATACTTAAAGACCGTATTTAGTATTAGTAAATTAGTAGATTAAAATGTGCTAATCCTGTTACATATTTTTAATTTTAGTTTAGTTTTTTTTTTCTTCACCCAGGAGAAATCAACAGAACGAGTTGAGGTTATTATAATAGCAAATGGGGAATAAATGTATAATGGGATATTGTATATGCACACACAATCATTATGGTTCGGTGTTCACAAACCTTTGTCTGTTGTATGTTAACATTCTACAAACTGCTCGCTCTTCTTGCAGTTCAGCTTAAAACCTTTTTTTTATTTTATTTACTATGTAAAACATGTTAATGAATGTTTTTTATTATGCATAGTAAATAGAGGTTCCAGAAAACACTGTGGACAGAATTGCTTCTGATGCAGTATAAATGTTTAAAATGTGTAACACAATTTATGTTTGTGTATTATGCTACACAAAATTCAGATTCATTTTATTTTAGGATAACTGTGTTTCCTACTGCATCAGCAGCCACAGGGGCTCATTGCCATTCGACTACATTTGGATAAGCTCCTAAAAATGTGTAAATCATATTTCTTGCATATTTGAGTTATGTTCAGACATGCTGATGAGCTGAATGTTCAGAGAACAAAGCATATTTCAGAGCCAAAAAAAACCGGATTGAATCTAACACATAACATAGCTAAAGTTTTGACATAACCAGTCACCATCTGTCTGTTTTCCCTTGGCCGTTTCCTCATCACCTTATTATCTATTTATTGCACGATGTGCCATGAAATTCCAAGCAGAGAACCAGCAGAGGCACACCGCTGTACTCTGCTGCCTTGCTCAATACCCACACACAGGCAACAAAGCAGACCTGACCAGAAGCCAATAGAAGCAGCTGAGTGGTATGTTCTCATTCATCCTTCCTGTATTGAGTGAAGGCTCTCTGAGGTCCGCTGTGGTCATACTGGACCCATATTGGTCTCTAGTGAGACACATCATTATAGTAATCTTTTAAGAGTAGTATTACTTAGCCTGGTAGGTTCCTCTACCAGAGCTCTAGAGAAAAGACTTTAGTTGCTTTTTTTTCTTTACTATCTCTAATTGCTAGCAGTCTCATCACTCATACAGGCCTGCATAGGGAAATAGAACACTCTCAATGGATAGGCCAAAAAAAATAGTAACACATCTTAAAAGATTAATAGACTGCATTTGTACGCTAACTGATGACTCTGTGTGTTCAACTAGCTACTATACATCGTTAAACATGCTAGCATTTTGAGTTACCCTAGTCCTCAAGTGAGGTTAAATGTGCAATGCTAATATGACTTAGGCTGGTTGCTTTTCTCCTGCTTTTTTCTTTCCCGATTTTAGCGTTTAAAAATCCCTTGAGAGACATGTTTCGAAATAAAATAGGTTGGAATGAAACTCCAATCAGGAAGCGACAGCCACATTTTTGGGCCTGCGGAAACAGGGCCTTGGGAACACAAAATTATCTGACAACAACACCCATCGTTCAATATGTCTTCTAAAGACCTTCTACCTGCAGAAGTTCAACTCTTCCTGATTTCATGTTTTACTTGTACTAAACAATAGAGCATGCATTATTTTCTTCACAAAGACAGCTTTTAATGCTTAATTATAGTGTTGTTTGACATGCTCATACCTGAGGACCCTGTGGACAAATTTCCCCTTTTTTCATTTATGGAGCTATGTCAAATACATAACTACAGTATTTCTCAATGTATCTGGTATTTTCATCATCTCGCTGTTGGATGTCTGGGAGCATGCTGTAAATACCCGCTGAGACAGCATGTGCCACAGGAAAAACTAGAGTGTGACTGACTGGAGGTTGCGAGGACACGCCAATACAGGCAGGTAAAACTCACTGTACAATGTTAATGAACTGGGGAAATCCATCCAATCAGTGCTGGAATTTTAAAAACAAATTAACTAGATCCTTCCACTGTGCTCTATATGAATACTTAGTAGCTGCATGACGTTCCGTGTGTTAGTTCCTGTCTTAATACGGATGATGAAGGGTGTGAAAATGGCATTTGTTGTCGCTAATCAGCATTTCTTTAAGCTGAGAGTCGAGTCTGCTTTCTAAGTGCCTCGGCCTGAAGCATAGTCAGCTCTCCTGGACTTATAACTGACAGAATTCACTGATTTGCTCTCCTGCAGTTTCTTCCTTGTTGTACTTTCAGCTTTGCTGTATTACCACGATTCACAGCAGCAGTACATTCCACTCCAGCAAGGTCACTCTCAACCTGCCACCATTAATAATTTGCTTCTTACCATGTAGAGCTCAAAAATTCTATCCATTAATTCACTAGATAGGTTACATTTAATTTTATTAGGATTACCTCTTACACAAGCATGGTTGAGTTTGCCTAATAGTATAAAGATTGACTCACACTAGTAGTTAACAGTTAATCATTTCTTAAATTGGTTTCACTTGAAACGCTTTCTGAATGGGAAACACTACACAGAACCTTAACAGTTTCCCTCAGAGAGATAGTCCACAATCTGGTAAGGGTTCTTGGGCCCCTAAACAGGTTCCCTGCCACCATCACCCTTTTAGCTCCTGAGTTTCAAAATTCCTCAATGGCCCAGGAACTAGAAGAGGAATCTGGATGTAGGGTGGGGAGACAAAACTAGGCCATCTGGAATGCTTCATAAACATGTCTATCCTTCCATGCTCGCCAAAGGGTTCTAGGAAAGTCGTAAAATTGAAAAGAGAGGCCCCTAATGCTCAGAATGTTTTATTTCTTCTTTTGGAGACATGTGCACCATGCACATGCTCATTAGAGGTCTTCACCAAAATTGCAGTCTTTAATTAAATTTCAATTTAATTGGTATTTAAATATGTTTAGCATGAAAAATAATGTGTTAAACAAGGTTTGCCAGTCAAGAAATTGTACCAGTAGCTTTTCTCCCATAAAGTCTTGAAATTTCTGGGGGGTTCTTGTATTACAGTTAAAACACCGACATCTAATCACCGAAACCAAAAAAGGTCAGTTATGCAGTCTTTATGCATTCTTCCAGATTTAGTGTGGTTTTCATTATCCAAAACATCCCAATCTTCTAAAGGGCTTCCCAAATCCCTCAGAGAGGTCTTCTCCATGACATATCCTGCAACATACACCACTACACCATGATCCCTAAACCAACACATGTGGCCTACCACAGAGGAAAGCTAATCTAATTCATGAGATCAGTCTTAGAGCAATTGTTTTCATAGACCAAAGGGCTCCATCTGATTAGACACCAGGCTGCTGCAGTCCACATGGATGAGTGTATATGGCGATGAATAGGCTTGGATTGTTTGCTTTTCAAGAGTAAAATGACTGTATTCGTTGAAATAGATAAACAAAACAAAGTGTTTACTAAATCATGAAACATCATTTCAACATCATAGATATGTAAAATATACTGTTATGAAAGCATTCGATGGTGTCTAAGAGATGAGTATACATTTAAGTTGTAAAGATTGTTCATTCCACAGTGATGTAAAAACCACGTTTGTCTTATTATCTGTAGAAGATCTATGGTTTGACTACTGTCTTTTATGTGTTCAAATAAGACAGTAACTCACACAATCCTAAAAATGATTTACTAAGATTGATGAATAGAAGCCTCTTTTCTGAATCCAAGGATTACAAGTTCATCGGAGAAAAACAGATGATCTGTGATAGCAGCAGCCTTTCACTCTGTTTTCAGTATCTTGCCGTTACCTCTGTTTGTTACAGTTCTACAAGTTTAAAGGGAATCCAAAACGCAAACACAAGAGCAACATCCCCCAGAATGGTGTAAGTACGCCACATAAGACATGCTGCAATTTTTTCCCTTTTACACAAATTGTTTGCAGAACACACTCCTCAAATAAAATATCTAAAAATGACACATGGTTCTAATCAATATCGGTAATTTAAAATAATTGTTTATACAGGCAAGATAACAACGTGGAGCCAAGGCTTTTTTTTTCCCAAGGGGGGAGGCCCTGTCACATAAAACTACGCAACAGCATGTAAAACAGATTTTTCAAATGCATCTCCAAAAACACTCTAATGCTTTGACACTTGTTAGGGGGGGGGGGGGGGGGGGGAGAAGCTCAATTTAGCAGTTAATTCCAAATAAAAGGTGCATTAACAGTACTAGGAACACAAACTCACTTTGAATCATACACAAAGTCTCTTTAATCTTTAAAGCTCCAATTGCTAAAACAGAGAGAATCTCTCTCTCTCTCTCTCTCTCTCTCTCTCTCTCTCTCTCTCTCTCTCTGTCTCTCTCTCTCTCTCTCTCTCTCTCTCTCACACACACACACACACACACACACACACACACACACACACACACACACACACACACACACACACACACACACACACACACACACACACACACAGAGCTAGCACTGTACATTTTGCTGTGTTTAAGATAGACTAGCTTGCCAGAAGAATGTTTGAATTGGGTCATTGATGTATGAAGTGATTTGTAAAGAATTCAACAACTCTCTGATTAAAATTACTAGGACAATTGTTAAGCTTAAACATTTTAGACTATCTTCAATGTTTAATTAAATGGTAATTATGGTTACGTCACTTTTGAACCAATTTCAGGCATATGATGCATCTTCAATGTGACTCTCTTCTACTGATTCTTAAACAGTTTCGGACACGTTTCACACACCTGATAAAGAAAAACAAATTAATAAATGTTCGTGACAGATTGACCTCTGACCTTTATGTCATCCCAGAAGCTGATTGCTCATTGTTTACATGTTCACACTGCGTATATAATCCTCCACGAAAGAGTTCAAAGGAAGCAAATGACGCATGGAGACATCATGTGACAAACAGAAGAAGGTCGAATACCTTTCTGAAGAATTTGTTGTAAACAAAACATCAGCGTTGTTAATAGTCTAAAAAGCCGCTTTCAGGAGCCATAAACCTCGACAATAAACCACCAATGTTAACAGAGAATTGAACAATAGGGACCATTTAATCCCCCCAAAAAGGACTTTGGGTGGACCTCGTCCTGTCTTTTTCTCTTTTGATTAGCATGCTTTCATTTTTCTCTCCCTTTGCTATTTTTCCTGCAGCATAGCTGATTTGCCCGGTCTTGTCCTCCCACAATCATTTCAAAAACGTCGCAAAGAGAAATCAAAGAATGCTATTGCATGTGATTGCACAATAGGGCCAATGTAAAAGCAAGCAGAGGAGTTGGGCACTTACCCAGAGGGGGTGGGGTGCTGCTGGGTGTGGGGCTGGAGGATGCCAGGGACAAGGTTGTTCTAGGTGCCAGCACAGACACGGCTCCGCTCTCTCGAATGGAGAATGTGGTGGGAGGAGTAGCAGTCGGGCCAGTAGGCACGATAAGCATCCATGAAGGAACTGTGTTTCTTGTGACTGCTACCTCCACTTTAAAATCTTTCTCCTCACTTCTGAGGAGGTCTGGCAAGTCAAGCTTTCCACCAGGGATCAGAACATGATTCAGAACAAGCAGGTAGGTTCCCAGACCCAGCAACAAAAGCAACACAGTGGGTATCAGAAACACAAGTGCCCCTTTGCATGGTCTTCTGCAGCCACACTTTTGCCAGTGCTGATGAGTAGTATGAGATAGAGGGTAACCCTGGAGCTCCAGACTGCTTTGAGCCTCAGCCTCAGAGCTTGCCCCAATCCCAGGCAAAACAGCCACTCTTTGCCCCTCACAAAGTGACAGCAGCAACACAGGCAAAGGATATAAAGCCACATCTGGGTCCATTGGGGACCTCCAAATCCTTCAGCTTGCCAGCCTGCCAGTGTTTTTGTCCAAAGGATCTTACAGAAGTAGCTTCATGTTAGGTAAGCCATCCAAAAAAGTCCCAATGCGGTGTCCTGGTCTGTTGTTCTCTACACTGCTCCACCAACATGGACTCACTAGTGTGGAGTAATGGCATGCCTCTGGTGTCAGAGCTATATCCCCCAGATGGACTCGTTTGAGCTGGCGGCCACCCTGGATCAGTGATGGGCGTGAAATTGTGGCGTCGGGGCGCTGGATAGAGCAGACTGCCTTGGAGAAAGCCAAATCTGACCCCACCCATCAACTAAGGCACCAGCCTACAGCCCCTTTACAGCTGCTCTGCTTTTCACGGCTACTATGGCAGTCAGCCTGATTGGGGGAAACAGAGCTCACCCCCACCAAATTCTTAATCAAATAATGTATTTGGACTGGGCAAGAACACCAGCACCAGCATGCACCAGTGAATACAGAGTACAAGAGAAAGAGAAAATAGGGGGAGGGGAACATGAGCGACATTTGCAAAGCAGCATGAGACATATATGCACTCCATAAACGCAAAGTGGTGCGCACCTTACCCTTCCAGACAATGAGCTTAACGACTCTGACCCCTGGGTTAAAGGCCAAATAAACCTCACAGCGCCCAGCGGTCCAAGTATGTAGGAACTCTGGGACCATAATCCAAAACACTTACTGACACACTGCAACATGCACACATTCTTGTGCCTCTCTACATCCAAGCCAATCTTAACTAGGAGAGTCTGTATGGGGTGGGTAAAATGGCATATCTGGGTACTTGTTTTCAGATAAATTTTTAATTCCGAAATAAATTTTGATTGTCTGTATGTTCAAATGAAATAGATCTGAAGTCACAGAACTTACCAGAACATTTTCTCCCAGTAAAAGACCATAGCCCACCAAGGTATCCCGTCCAAGGTTCATAAATTAAAGGTTAAAGTTATATAATTTTTACTGTAAAGGAAATTAACCACTACAAAAAGTGAATAAAAATTTTTCAGTCCAATGTTAATTTCCCAGTCAAACAACTTGGCTTTCTGCCAGGCAATTTTTTTCTTCACATTTGGATAACCGCTGCTTTAGGGCCTTACTTCATGCCTCCTAGGCACAGCCAATGGCCAAAAAAACATTTCTTGTTTATGCTATCAAAGGACATGATATATGGGTGAAAAGGAGGAAAAGGAAAGATGAGAAGAGAGGAGAGAAATCATGAGTGAACATGGGGGCGTGGAAGACATTTCAACAGAAATAAGGTGTAATTGTTGTGCAAGATGAAGGACAAGGGCCTGAGAAAAAGACTTGGAAAAACAAAAAATATGACTGACATGGAGCAAGTAGCCTAAACGTTTGCCATTTGTTTTGTGATCCTAAGGTTAAAACCTGCATTAAAGCCAAGTAATGGATTGGGCTTGAGAACTTAGGCAGAAATGGATTACCTTTCATCAGACCGCCAGGTTTTGTGTGCAGAGAAGCATTTGTAAGCTGCTTCACAGGAGTGCAAGTGTCGGTACAAGTGTAGGTGAGGGAAAGAGTGAGAGTAAGTGATATAGCGAGTGAGAGTAGGAGAGAGAGAGAGAGAGAGAGAGAGAGAGAAAGAGAGAGAGAGAGAGAGAGAGAGAGAGAGAGAGAGAGAGAGAGCTGCTGGTGGGCCCCAGCATGACTGATGAGGTTGGAACAATCAGCCGCCCAGCTGCATTTTCCATCAACACATTCCTCTCATGTCACGCTCTTACTCTCTCTCTCGCTCTCTCTCTCAGAGTGGAACAGCGCCCCCTAGGGACAAGACTTTTGACCAAAACTAATTTCCAATAAGTACTGTGCAGCAGAGGCAGCCATGTGCTGCTCTTTATTAACTACACATGACCTATCCTGCTGCAAAATTAAAAGTACGTCACATGTACATAATGCCATTCCCCTGACACTAAGCGTTATTTAAATGATGCACTACGATGCAGCAATCTACACATTATTCCCCTGGATGTTTGAGGTTTCTCCTTTAGTGGTACGAGAACACCAAGACAGTAAGGGAATCTCCAGCTTAATATTATGCAAAAAGTCCAGCTTGCAGCAGTAAGGGAAATTCCAGCTTAACCTTATGCAGTATGAATAAAAAAATAATGACACTGAATAGACTGTTCTATATCATTAAAGAATAAATCCCTGCTGCACCATGTCATACTCAAAGTTATGCATTAACATACAAACCCGATTATACAAAACTAGTTCCGGACAGATGCTACATCTATTTTTAGCTTTGACACATGGTTTTATGAATTTTTATTGGTAGCCGTGTCAATCTCACATAAGCCACCCAATCTGGTTTGAGGCATCTGGTCTAATTTAGGCACGGGTTTGCTTCAAGGCCAGGAACGTCCCTTACAGTGTTAAGCATAGCTCCAGTACAAAAACAACAACCAAACACCTTTGCTGCTCATTATTTTTTGGGATTCTAATGTACATGTTCATCTGTTCTTTTACAGGCAGCATCATGTGTAAAACAGGTGTCATTTATCAGACTTTTTTAAAACCTCATGGTTGCATGCCCTAAAATATAATAGCACTGAAGACCAAGTTTGATCAGGGTCAGTAACAAAAGGTTCATAGAGGATGCTTTCACTTCTTGAATGTAAAAATATCTTTAAGTTTAATCTATACCTCATTAAATATACTTAATTTATTAAACATGCACTGTTGAGGCTCAAGCTAAGTACGAGGGCATACCTACAAATGTTTTTTTTACAGGCTATTGAATGACAAATGTTTGCTCTCTATTGGCATCCACATTCCCCCGAGACCTCACTCTTTGTCAGGTTTCACCTTTTTTAGTGACCTATGCCCCGAACACATCTTGAGATCACCTCAACACACACATGCACACGTGTAGGACCACCATGCAAGTGGTTGCGATACTGGGTCATAATTCCTCTACACCTACTGGTATTCAGAGGAAGCCATGCCAGACTGCCTGTGGCTGAAGCAAGATGATGGCGTCTGCTTGTCTTCATTAACCGTAGCCCTAAGATCTCGCTCTGTCTTTTGTTCCCTGGATAGCTTTAGCTAACCTTTTTTCAGACTTTCACACGTTTAGCATTGACCTTTGTTATTAATGGGTGCAATCAACTTTATCTTTGGAAAAACCAGTGCTTTGTATAAGTGTGTGTCTGTGTGTGCATGTACAATCCTAAAAATCAGTTGGGGCGACCCACGATCCACAAGATGAGGCCCCTTCTGTGGAAACCTCTATGAGCAAAGGGTGTGACACAAGAATGAACATGCCTTTAGACTGCACAAATACATCCAGTATACACTGAGTGCATACTTATACCAGTCGAGTAAGTAATACATCGACAAGCTTCTGGGGTTGTGGAGAGACGTTCAATAATTCGAATGAAATGACTCAGACACACCTGTTTAATAAATGACTGTGAAGACACACTCATGCTGGCATTTATCAGCCTACTACCTCCATAATGTAAATAATTACCAATATCTACTTTGTACTATTTTATTTAATATAATTTTAAACCTGAGTCTTTGCAGCAATTGTATTTATGAAACCGACCCACTTCTTTACTACATCGAGACGACCTGCTACAACATGGGCAGTTACATTACAAGTAGCTACTTACATATTCTGTAAAAATCAAATTAGTATTTAATCAAAGAGAAATTTATTTACAGCTGGATGATGCATTCATGCACCTACAATACATACCTAAAAATCCAACATGGTGTCTCTAGGTTTTATGATTAGCACTAGCCAAGTCTCAAAGATTGCACTACAAAATGAGTTGGAGGCAAGTTACTCTGCAAAGCAGCTGGGTCTCATCCTCTGTATTTCCCTCTCATTCTTTGTTGTTTCGCCTACCCCTACTCTCTCCTCCACCCCACATTGGGCAAGCGTGCACACATACACAGAAAGCACTGCGGCTCCATGCTGCTGCATCAGCCTCGCAGCACTGCAGCCTTTCACAGCAGTAGCCATTTCACTGATGACCTTAGGATGGAAATCAACCGAGTCAGCGTGCCGAATAAATTAAGGTCCCCCCTCCTAACGAAAGCACCCTGCTGTGTGGCAGATCAGTATAGTGATGAAAATGTTAAGAGTTTTCTTCATCTTCAGGGCCCCCCGTCATGCTCAACCAGGCTGGGAAAAACATTTTATCAATTTTATGAAACATTGTCAAGTTCAAGGTATTTTCTGGACTGTTATATTAATCTAATGCCACCTAAGGCTGGGGTGCGCTTGGCTGCCTCTGTATTGAATCTCTTGCTCTCGCTCTGTGTTTCTTAGTAAGGTTGCTATATGTTGAAAAGGCTGATGTGGGTGTATCCCAGCCTGGAGGCATCCCGCTCCTTCAACTACATACCACAACCATTCTAGAAATCCTGGGCTTGTTTCAAATTACTTAAGCACACCTACACAGATATATATGCCTGCTTTGCTCGCACGCACATGCATGCAGTGAATGCTGCAGCACCCCTGCTCTGCATGTGACTTTTAAGAGAAACTGGAATGGTACTGCTTACACACCATCAACTTAATCAGCCTTATACAGTATATTAAAGATGCCTGGGATAACCTCACTGTGGAAAGGCAGCCAACTATGCACTTACAAATGTGAGAGAAGCCTTATATAAATAACATGAACACACACAAACACTTATATGTACATGTACATGTATGTATATATATATATATATATATATATATATATATATATATATATATATATATATATATATATATATATAATATATATAAAAAAGTCAATCAATTAAAATATTAATTAATAGCAAATTATTCTCACATTTTTATTTGTTCTGAATGTACCTTAAATTAATACTTTTCAAGTTTTTAATCAACTACTCTAAATTTACTCTAATCACCATGGGCATGGATAAATAAAATTTATGCAAAAGCATATTAAATATTAGTGAAACCAAACAACAAAAAGCATGAAGAGAAAATATTCTTGTAAATGTTTTATGTTTAATGGTGTTTTTAAATTACATAAATCATTTCATTGTTTAATTTAATGTGTGCTTTATGGCAGATTTTGGTGCTTGATTTGACCCAATAAAACAAATGTTTAGTGATAAAAAATAATTTTTGGTGGAGTTAATAAAAAAAAAAATATCTGAGTAAAGAAAGGACATCATGAATAAATGTGTGTTGAGTTGAAGGTTTTAATTTTGCCCCTTTCATATTTATTTATGAATATTTTAATTAAAAATAGGAATGCACGCTGCATTAAGTTAACACGTTACTTAAATTTGTGCCGTTAAAAGGAATTTGCGTAGCTCGTTATTAACGTGTTGAATTTGACAGCCTGTATATAAACACATACACAACATCAGGAATTTCTTTTGGAATTGAATTTGGAATTTCTGCCTATAGTATGTTATGTTAAGAAGCATGGCCTTCAACCCTCCCCAGCCTATTAAGTCTCAATGCAAGGGCAGCCATCCAGTCTTCTGCTATAAGACATAATAACATAATAAACACCACATGTGCTTTGTTATACAAAATCAACCCATCATGTATATTTGAAATATAAATTCGAATCTGAAAACAACTTTACTACACCATCAGTCCTAACTGTTTTCTATAGTTTCTTAATATGAATTAAGCAAAACTTTTGAGCTTTTTTGAAACAGGTATCAATATTTGAAGCTATACATTTGAAATTGCCTGGAGTGACATTTCTTAACATTTGCAACCATGACAGAGGTACAGCTTTAAGTGAAGTATCACCTTAGTGATTCCTAATGTATCATGATTTTCAGCTTTGGATTGGCCACTAATATCCTGATAATATGCTTTCTGTCAATGCAAGTGTGCATAAAGTGTGGCCTTGAGCAGGTTTTACATTCATGTGGAAATTGCACATGCCATACCAGAGATGGCAACATGGAGCAATGAATGGTTACAGAGGTGGGAAGAGAAGGCAACAGCTGTATATGTTTTTTTGACACCTCAATTATTATACTATCCTACTACATGGTGGCAAAAAGACTGTTTAATCAGGGTATGACCTCTTTTTTTGTGGTAAGATCAAAATAAATTGAACAGAGTATGTAGAAAAGTAGTGTATTCTCAGTATAGAATATTCTTTATAATATCACAATTCTTTGTATCAAGATAACAACTGGGTAGTTTTGCTAAAACTGCTCGAGCATTGCACTTACTTACTTACTATTTAACTGTTTTAAAAACTGAATTTGGTTGCCATTTAATTATCTGCAAACAATATCACCTTATAGCAAGCACATTCATAATTCACAATTCATAGATAGCAAAAAAATATGACAGCATGTTTCTCTGAACCTGTCTCCAAAAGAAAAGCATGCACAATATGTGTCAGATGTCATTGGCAGCCCCAGAGGAACCAGGTCTCATAACTTGGCAAAAGCTTAATAAAAAACTAATACAAGACTAATACACCCCTGAGGAAATAATTTGTCAGTGGGTGTGCCCAATGGACGACTCCATCAAAATCAATGTGGCAGCTAAGCTGTTTTTCAAACGGAATAAGCTCTGTCTTGTTCAAACAGCTTCTGCGCAAAAAGGCAGTAAAAAAGCAACAGAGGAAACCTTGTGGGTCCCAATAAATTATCGTTTTAATTAATGTAACATCTTTACCACAGTGAAGACCACTTTACATTATAAAATAACAAAGGCAAAGAAAATAAGGTAAAAAAAAATGTCGTTTGGGAGAAAAGGGAGATCTGTCAGCTCACTCTTTAACAAATAACCCATTCTAAGAGTATTGATATTGAATCACCTGCTTTCCACAGAAACCAGGCTTTAAAGCATTTCCAAGGAAATGTTATTAAGATTTTATTCCTTATTCCTGATTACTAAAGAATAACGTATTTCAGACCCTTTTGATCAATTCCACGTTATCTGTGTAAAGCTGCTTTGAGACAAAGCCATTGTTAAAAGTGCTATACAAATAAAAATGAATTCAATTCAATTCTATTATATCTGCTCATACAGTTAATGCAGTGTGTGCAAACATAATTGATTCTCTTTGTAAAAATATAAACACATTTTGACCAATACAATGACCAGGATAAATCCATTACTGACGTAAGAAGGTCACAGAAAATGCATCACGTCCTATATGCTCCAATTTTAATCAATATATAATTTCTCAACCTACAAAACTTCATATCCAACTGCCCACCTCTGGCAGTAATAAACAACCAACCCCTAAGACTTTCTGTTGCACTTGGGCCTTGCACTTGCTCCAATTGTAAACCATCAATAAACCAAAGAATATAATAATACATCATAAGTGGCAACACATAAGATGAATACAAAAATGGACTAATAACTAAGGTACAAATAGCATATGTAGATAGATCTGAATGAACAAACCATAGACTCTATTTTAGAGACACAGCAGAAGAATGTCATGACTCATTATAGTCTAGCAAAATAAAAATATTGAGGACAATAGATCAAGGAAGACAAGTAGATTAGTCACTCCTTCAAGCGCTGCCACAATAATATGACAGGAAGTTCAGGACTTTCAGGTTCAAGATACCAGATCCAATGGACTTAGAAGACAGCTTAGGTATGACATAACATATGATTAGAGTTTTCTGGATCAGTGTTCAGACTGAATAACTGGATACAAAGTGGGTCAACGAATGCTCAGAAGAGTAAGGTTAAAAAATTCAGAGTTTTAGTCCTCTTGACAAGCATTGCAGGTTATGAAATAGCAATTTAACAATGTAAATGTTGTCCTACACTGATTTATCATTTCTGATGTGACTATGAATGTTCACCTTCCAAAAGGGGTGGATAAATCAATAACTTGGGTTATAGCCATTGATTTTGGACTCGCTTGCTTGACCAGATTGTAGGGGTCGCACTGCTAGCAAAGCAATAAACACTCCGGCAGCATTCGGTAGAATAAGATGTATACCGAGGACAAAGAGAATCACAGAACAACTGAAACCAGCCAATAGTAGGCAAAACCAAGCATGTGGGTTGTAACTGTGAAGTCGGAAAGGAGAATAGTTTAATAGCTTTTGATGAAAAATGTGGCTAAAATTGAGTTTCTGACCTACAGTGAGATCACAGACAAACGAACGAGATCACTCTACAAACAAGATCACTCTACAAACAAGATCACTCTACAAACGAGATCACTCTACAAACAAGATCACTTTACAAACGAGAGCACACAAAAAAACAAATAGACAGCAAGCTTAGTAGGAGATGAGGACATCAAACCTACACTGTACAAATGTGTTAGCCAACACCAGTAGCTCAACCACCAAAATCAGGGGCAGGATGAAAGGCTTAGCAATACTGAGAGTGAGTAACTAATGAGAGGGTACACAATTACTCACCAGCACATAGCGACATGGCGCCAGGTTCACTGGAAGAGGGCTCATAGCCGGCAGGTAGAACTGTTAGTGTCAGGACACACCAGTCAGAGCATTTACGATGAAACTCAGCAAAGAAAATCTAGTCCAGACGGATGAGGTAACAACAAGCCGAGAGGAAAAAATAATCCAGAAGAAAAGTATAGTAAAAAAATAACCACCAAAAAATCGGAAAAGTAATCCAGAAAGAGTATTCAATTGTAAATATGTCCAATACGACAAGCAGTCCCAGGTGAATAATGTAGTCCAGTGAATATAAAAAGAACTTGCACTAGAATAAAGGTAAAAAGTGGTATACTGTTGACCAAAAACCAGGTCTGTAAAATAAACAATTTCTGTTTATACATGTCTTTTTAAAAGGTGACACCCGTTCATCCATCTAACCACCGAAAAAGGGAAAGTCAGAGCACTCTGTTACTAATCACATGGAAACCTCCATAAATCAATCAATGCATTCTGCTTCAGGCAATGTTCCAGGGTTTGCACACCTTGTGTTCAACAGTAGAAGGCAAAGGAAATAGAGCAAGGGCTACACTGACCACATAATTAAGTCCAAAGACAGAAGGTGAGAAGTGGATCATTTATAGCCATTTTGGATTGTAGGTTACTTCTAAGATTTTAGCTTAGCCTGTTTTTTTAGGAAATATTGTCTCCATGTGAAAGTCTTTGAAATATGTGTGTTTAATCAGAACCCTGATGATAGCAGAATGAATGCAAAGTGCCTAGTGTCTATGCAAATGTTCAATGCCTTGCCTTTTAAATGATTGTTCAGCAGTCAGCTGAATGGTACTTTAAGACCAGGGTGTTGGCATGTTATGATTATATAATTTCTGGCCATGATTTGAGCAAAGCTCTGGTGATGTGGCGTTTGTAAAAGCAAAACTCCTGGGAGAAAGTTACATTTAAAATATACATTTAAACTTAGCTGAAAAAATACATTTAAAATCCCTTAAACTCCTATTGTTACAGGCGAAGTCTGTCAGTACAAAGTATTAAAACACATAACTGGTGATATCAGCAGATAGGTTGGGAATCTATTAGCAATGTTTTTGTATGAGCCGTGGAGTACAAACGCCCTTAGGAACTCTGAAGCACTTGAACAACTGACAGAAAATGACAGAATTGGCTCGTTTAATTATAAGCAAGTTATGAATTAGCTTGTTACTTACTGCTTTGGACGTGAATGGTGCTTGTGCTGTTGCTACTCCCACTGTCATTCTCCACTACACACATGTAATTCCCAGAGTCCTGCAGCCGAGCACTAGAAATCTGGACCTTGGAGTTTTTCCTGCAACAGAGAGATACAAGAGTCATGGGACTTTACTGTGCCTCTGGATTGCCTGAACCCAACAACATGGACGTCAGTCTCAAAGATAGCAACAGCAGATTAGCGTTCCAAACAGTGCTGTTAAGCAAAGATTCAAAAGGATTATAGTGTGAAGCTTTATATTACAGATGACTCTTAAATGGCTGCAATCCAGTCTGCAGTAAATTTAACGGCAAACATGAACAATAATGTGTTATGATGTGAATCACTTTATAAGGCAGCACCCGGGCTCTGCATGTAATATGATCCATTTTATATTTCCTTACCAATAAAAGGGGCTTTCTTGTACCGTGCCCCAAAACAATTGGTGTATTTTCGCTCTAAGATTCTTGTGTAACCTTTGGAATCAAAAAACATCACATGCACACATGATTGCTAATTGCACACTTACTTCCTGTCTTTGATCCTGACTTGTTTGCTCTTTTTCAGAATGGTGCCATCTTTGTACCACTTATAGGACAGCGGCGGTTTACCCGCGGCCTCACACTTCACTGTTATGCGAGCACCTTCCGTTACCACCACTGGGCTCCGCAAAGGCTTTATTGTAGGAGCTCCTAGAAAAAGGATGAGAACAAGTCTGTGAGATTAAGACACATGCTTGCTTCGTGTTAGTGCTAACATGCTGTTTCATGGATCATTTATTACACATGGCAATACGGAGACGTTTGTGTGCCTTAATTGAAGCAAGTCAGACAATTCTGGTCATCTGACCAGCGGGTTTCACCAGACAAACTGGCAGCATGCAGCTGTTTGTTTTTGGGTTTTTTTCCTAGTACCAATTTTTATATTTGAGATTTTGATTAAATTTGATTCTGTAAAAAATACAAAATATGGGGCATATGGAAAGCTTAGCCCATGCATGTGAACATTCATACCTATAGTACACAAACACAGAAAAACAGTGTAAAATTTCCTAGATATTATTTCTGTTTCAAGAAAGTAGCAATCAATGTTAAAATATTATGTCATATTAAATATTATGATATTTTTTCTTGAATAAATAAATTAGATGATTAGAGCTAGCAAATACCCACAGTGAAATGGAACACTTAAAAGACTCTGTGATAAGAAGCACACTGCCCAGCGTTCTCACTGCGTGTAGGGGAGAACAAAATCCTGATTGATTATACTAATGCTTCTCGCATTAATTGTAAACAGGGAGTAGATTTTGGCCTTCAACATGTCTGCAGCTATTACATGAAAGAGAAACAGTGAGCCAGCTGGGAGAACTCAAACTAACATCAAACATTAGAGCTTAGATAACACATACAGTCATACGCACGCTAGAAAAAGACGAGGCTAAGCAGTGGTCAGACACAAAGATCGGCCAGTAAGACGCTAAAATAGGGCAAGGATGTTTCATCAGTCAGCCCTGCATTCGCATGGGACATTCGTACAGGGACGTGTTAAGTCAATGAGTGACTGTGTAGAAGGATGGGTAGAGAGTAGGTTAAGCAGATGAAGACCAGCAGTATTGACAGTGCTAAGAGCAGAGAATGCTAATAACTCCCTAAGGATTAAGAAGCAATGAAGTGGCCATGATTTCAGGGTGAAATTGTCAAAAGGAGAATCTTCAGTTAAATCTTTACAATAACAGTACATAAATGAGCATGTAATAATATGTAAATTAAATGTTACTTTATTATGAACTAATGATTAGTTAAAGCATATACTAATGAAGAACTAACCTTAACTACACCATGAGTCACATGTACAGAACGGCTACCCTAATTACATGTTATTACATGTTTCTTAATTATTCATTGTATTAATTAACAATATAGGTTAAGCTAAATGTGATTTAAAAGTGCACTATTTTAAATACATTACAAACACCAATGTATGGTGCTGAATTATCCTCTTAATGGAACGCACAAAGGCACAATAATAAACACCTCTTTTTACCTGATTATTTATACCTTTCTCATCAAATCTACATACCACGAGTGTTTACAGTGGCCTGCGCCCCTCTCCTGCTGTACTGTGGCTATTCTGCAGACTGGTTTTTGTGTCAGTACAAGTCTCCTGTCTTTATATCATAATGAACAGTGTATACATAAGCACAGCAGCTCTTGAATTCTTGACAAAGTATATGACTTAACTCATCATTAGTTTATAATAAAGTAACATTTAGTTTACATATTAGTACATGCTTATTTATGTACTGTTATTGTAAAGTGTAACTGAATTTTATTTCTTCTTCTTTTTTATGATTAACATATGAGGCTACTTTCTAATAACCAGCTTTCCCCTCTGCCTTTGGATATATGTTGTTTAGATCTACAAAAGTTTAATATCACTTTTGCTGTTTAATATTATAAGATTAAGAAAAGAAAAAGCAATCTGTTGACTGTATTTAAAGCTATTTTATGACTTAGCTAGCTAGCTAATTTGAAGGGAAGAAACTTTTCCTTTAGCTATTCAAAAGTGAAATCCTCCACCATTCGAAACTCTTGAATACATATAAAATGTGTCTAGTGTTATAGGCTTGGAAGCACAAGCACAATCACATAAAATAGGACGGATACAATTAGTGGTTATTTTAGTCATTCAAAGGATGTTGCTGAGGTAGACAAAGTCTGGCATACTATTGTACAACGTGGTGTCAGATTCTTTACTGCCAGTGTTGTAAATGTAGCAGTGATATTTTTCCTTCTCAGATTCCCAGTGACATTTTCAAGTGACAAAACCTACGCCTCTCTTGAAAAAAAAGTCAAAAGCCAAGCTAGCAGCTCAATTTTATTTCTTTTTTTTCACATTGTTAACACTTCCGAGAATCCAGTAGACGCACAAAGGCTTGCAGTTTGCTTGTGCACAATGAAAGCTGAGGCTGGCTTTAGTTGTAATAGATAAATCTGCAGTGTTCTTGAAAGGAATAAACTGGTGTTTTTGTAGCACTAATACACAAATGCAATTTTTCCAACATGTCTACCTGAATGAAAATAAGAGCTATAAACTCGTTGGATTCAAATTTGTATTATTGTAGAGTTTGAAGGGTAATTGTCAAATTTGGTGACTATACAATGTAAATTCTAGAAGGGGAACTTCAGACAAAACTATTACATTGGAACATTTTTTTGTCTTTAAACCACTCATGAGAAAATGTCTTACTTAAATTGTTTTGTATGTACTACTGTGTAATCAACAGTAAGAAACAAAATCTGTGTTTATTTTAATATTTTTGATTAAATACTTGATTCAATATTTCTTCGATTATTTGCCACTACCTTTAAAATGTTGTTTAGCAGAGTTTAATACTACACACAACCAGTGTAAAAAACAGTTGAATGGCAAATGTGTCATTTATCAGATGTTTTTATTCTAAACTTCAAATTTAGTTCATATGTAAAGGTACAACCCCAGAATGCAGCTGAGCAGTTGAGGGTTAAAGGACATGCACAAAGGTCCATCACTGGGATTTGAACTGACAACCTTGTAGGCACTTTACAAATTACTCACCCGGAGAACCAAAGATAAAGACGGAGAGCCTTAATTTAACTTGTAATATTTTTTGTTTAATTTTAATTGTTCTGCAGTAAGGGTTAAAAAAAATCTGAAATCGGTTCAATTTACTGCTTACAGAACTCGTGTTCCTGATTTGCCCATGGGAGTTTTTAAATAAAAAACTTCTACAAATAATAGAAATATTAATTAAAAGAAATGATAAAACATCTAATTATGACTGAAATGTTTCTATATAGCTTTCACTCCTGAGCCTGTTTCCCTTTTTCAGTACCGAGGCGTGACGCTGGTGCATGTGTGCACTACCAGTGTGCGTGTGTGTTGTAGATCAACGGGCCGAAGCAGCTCACAGTTCACATATTTCACCAGCCCTTTTACACAACCATCACACTTTATGAGACACATGACATGATCTCTCTGTGGCCCTGCCCATAATTTAAAAATGACTCTGAAATGCATAGCCTCAGGGGCAGTGCCAAGATTCAGTCTTAACTCTTTAAATCACCTTGGAAAATGGTGGGAAAAAGAGAAAAATTCCAAAGCCACTCCGTGTTACAGCACTTCATGCTCAGATGCATCATTAAGTGCTGCCAATTTCTGCTGTTCGCCAGCACTCTCCTGCTGTTCGCAAGAACTCTTCGACAACGAGCTTGCTGTTGCATTCTGAGAATGTGCACTGATGCAATTTTTGCTCAAGTGCGCACAGCGAAGGAAGTTGTTCGGAGGGAAAACGGGAAAAAAAAATTGGTTTTGACAGCAATTGAATGCTCCGAACAATACTGTTCTAGCGTTTTAAATTTGGTAGCACAGAAGAGCCATTTTTTTTCCACACAAACAAGGCAAAACAATAGATGGAAGCTAAAAGATCTGCAGAAAGTAATGATACATCTCTTCTACTGCTATTTACCAGTGAATGTTTGGAGAATGATGACGCTCTGCCATTTTGCCATGTGGCCAGTCCTCAGGGTCGATCTGTGCTTCTTTAAAAATGCGAACCAAATCGCTAATGACATGTCTGCTTAAACACTTTCAAAAACCCTTTATTATCGTCAATGATTCAAAGGTATAAATCTTCTTAATGATTTGTATTATATGCATATATGGTGTGGGGAACATATTAGTACATTATGAACAATAGTCATTAAAAATATGCTGTTTCCTTTTTAGAGTGCATATGTTCATTTAACTAAAGTGTGCATATGCATAAAGCAATAATAGGCAGTGTCACTTGGTCAGCATACATCAAACAATGGGAGAAAAGCGCTGCATTTAATATTTTCTAGTTTGTGTTTTACACAAGATTTCATAATTTCACTTTAGCTTTGAATCATGTTCAATGATTATGGACTATGATTCTACTCAGGCTTCAGGTTGAATGTTTAAAAGGCACCGTTGTACTGATTCATCGGTAAAGTCATTCATTTCGCTGCATTGTTTTTCTTACACAAAAGAGTAAATACAGGAGAAAAACTAATATCCGATGTACTGTAGAACAGTACATGAAAGTGATCTGTGTGTTTTGGCATGCAGCACAGATTCGTTTAGCGATGTGGGCTAGCCTGGATTGTTTCACGTACCGCACGTCAACGTCAATCACCTTCTACTACAAAACCACTATAGGATAAAGTTTAAGAACAATGATGGATTAAGACCGTCAAAAACATGTTGCCTTTACCATCTTGCGTCTTTTGACGTTGGCATTACAAAGCTATAAGTTAGGGGAAAATCACCCCACACCACATTACTCAAATATGTTAGTGTTAAATTCAATTTATGCCCTCAGGCTTTCCAGTACCTTGGAGACCTCTAACCAGTTGTGAGTCCTTTGCACGTTCTTACACACATTGCTAAATTAGGGCCAGATGGGTTCAACAAAGACAAAAACACAATGTTGGAAAAGCCGCAATAAATGAAATATTACCAGAATATTATAAAAATTTTATAAATTAAGTAACAAATACTTTCCATGATGCAAATATCAGAGTAGAAACACCCAATAAAACAAACCAAGAACATGAGATTGGCGAACTGCTAATCAAAATCATCATGATCAAAGTCTTTTCTTCTTGTGCCCATTGCAAGCGTTTCACATCAAGACATTTTATGACGTCTCAAATTCACAGTCTTGTCTTAGTGGCCTTTACAGGCCCTTAACAATTACAGACCATCTACTATTCAGACCATTATTTGACAGTTACTGGCATAAGCATTTATATAAAAAAACAAAGAAATGGCAGGTCGTGGAATCTTCCACAGGTAAGCTGTAAATGCAAAGGATGATGAATAACAGAAGCGCAGCTACGCATCCAAACCATTTAGAATGAAGACTCAGGGCTTGAAAAAAGGAAGGACCATAACAGATATCCCAAAAACATCACAACCTTTAAATCTGCAGCAGATCCTTATCACACATACAACATTTTATTTAGGCCATAGCTGTCACATATTTCTCCAACATTTCTTTTTTACTCTCGCCGTCTCTAGGTTTGAGGGCCAATGAGTGAATCATCAAGATTTCCTACTCTCTGAGTTTGACATCAAGCAAGTTAAATTTAGTGCGATATAAAAGAATTTGATGCTAAGAAGCAATGCATGTGACAGGGTTAACCTTAGCCTCCAAAGAGAAAAAATGCTGAGTCTCCTAGCCATTCTTTTCTTCCTGACTTTGCTTTTGTTTCCAGTAGACAAAGCAGAGGAGATTAGCATTGCATGAAGACGGATCCAGGCGTGAAAGCTGCACGAGTTACTAAATGTGGCTCCTTGCACACCCCTGTGTTAGATTACAGTTGCGTGTAAAGACAATACAGTGCACAACATATAAGAAGGAAATAACAAGTAACAGAAATAACAAGTGCGGTGAATAATAAAAGCACTTTATCAGGGAGGTCACGCGAAGCAGGGCCTCGGGGCTACAGAGCAAAAAGAAAACCTCCCACAAGGGGAGATGAGCTCGGAAATGAATGGGGAGTGGTGGGGGGAAGAGGGGGGACAGGCAAGAGACAATACTATACCATGCCTTTACGATTCACTTAGCTAATGCGGGTATCTTGGATCAAAGTAAGTGTTCAGAGGACTAATGATGCTTTCTCGAGGGGCCTGTGTTTCTACACTTCAGTAGTTGTACACAAGTATGGGGTTACACAATAGATTATTTTTTGGTTAATTGTTATTGCAATACAGGTATTTGTAATACTGATATTACAAAAGGCTTTAATGTACATGATGTCTTTTGAACTAAATGTTGTTGTGCAACTATTTTGACTAATCGCAGAAAAGTCCTAGAGGGTGTGTTATTAGATTATGGCAATTTCACGATTTAAATTTTTTCAAATCAAAATAATGCAATTTGATGATTAAATTTTTTTTTTTTTTTTTTATCAAAATAAAACTTGATCTCTAACCATGTAGCAACTGGTCCAAAAATTTCATCTTACACAGAAGAGCCTTTAGTGTGTGTCACAGAGTATGTGAGAGTTCTGAGTAGAAATTATGGCCGAGAATTTTTTTTTCCTGCATGACCCCGAGGTCAGACTGCAGTGACAAGCTGAGGCTTGCAGAACCCTAGACAGCCGTTGAGAGCGACTGCACAAGCACGTTGCACTCCATTAGCTGTTAAAGAGCTTCTCAGAGAAAAGCATCCATTCAAACACTAATCACAGTGACAATGTAAAAGTAGGTCTACAGTTTACAGCTGAACTGCTGCAAGGGCTGCAGATGCCCAGCACCGCATCCTCCTTCAGATAGATGAACCAGTATTAGCTCTTGGCAAGTGGCAAAGAAGAAATTCTTACAGGCTCAGCAACACAAGTACTAATTAAGACACCAAACACAGGAATCAACTGTAAAAGTCATAAAAGCAACTTGGCAAAGCCGCTTGAAGAGGGAGCGTTCAGACTGAGGCTCGCACGTCAAACGCACACTTGTGCACAGTTACAAACACAGGCCAAAGAGGCCAGATGTGCCGCTACACGTTGCCGCTTAGGAAGTCCTCCGGTGTGACAAAAGCAAGCAGCAAGCTTTGACAAGATGAGGTGTGAGATTTCTTCCCCTTGAGTCTTACACACCCCTCCCTTGTTGGCAGCACACGCACAAACATGAATACATACATACACACACACACACACACACACACACACACACACACACACACACACACACACTCACACCTTTCTTTACCTTGGACAAGATCACCGTTTTTTTCCTTGCGCTCCTTTTTACCTCTTCTCCTTCCATTCCTCTCCTTCTTCCCTTCTTCGCCTTCTTCCCTTCTTCCCTCTGACATGATTCGTAAAAAGTGTAAATCCACTTAGGGACAGGGACAGACTTGGGCAGCAGTGAGACCCAGAGATAGTCCTAAGGGGGGAGCGTGTGGCAGGCGTGCTTAAGACTCTGAACTTGTCTGAGCACTCGTGCCCTATATACACTCGGTCCCATCAGGCAGGGAAACACCTACTTGTGACAGAGAGAGAATACAGGAAAGAGAAGGCAGTAAGAGAGAGAGAGAGAGAGAGAGAGAGAGAGAGAGAGAGAGAGAGAGAGAAAGAGAGAGAGAGAGAGAGAGAGAGAGAGAGAGAGAGAGAGAGAGGGAGAGAGAGAGAGAGAGAGGGGGAGCCTGAGTAAAGAGAAGAGAAGGAGAAGGGGAGGGATAGAAGGAGAAGGAGGGAGCAATGGGAGGTATTTCCCATTGCTGTCAGACAATTAACTGTTCCCTGACTGAAAGCTTCACGTAAGCATGATGAGTCCTGAGGCTGGTGCTCATAAGCCAAAGAACCCTCAGGGGCTCAGCTCAGTGCTGCTTACCTGCCCTTCTGGGCCTTCCCCCTGATCTCAGGTCAGAGGTCAGAAGTCACATTTCTGGTGCCCTCAGTGTTCAATGTATGATTCTGTCCTATGTTCAGATACCTAAAGCATTCTTATTTAAAAAAAATTAGAACCTCTTGCAAACTCCTGACCAAACCAATATAAAAAAAAAAATCTCCTCAAGGAAATTTACTTTATGACGGTGCATAAAATGTCAGAATAAGCATAAAGAAGGTCTATTTAGATCTTATGATAAGCTGTGACAAAATAAAAGCCTCTGTGATCGGTCAGGGCCACATCCCATTCTTTGACCTCTTCTTCTCATGCTTGTTCACTTGATTTCCCCTTCCTCCTTCCCCCACACTTCGCTTTGTGTTCATCTCCCACCCTTTACTGTAAACGAGTCCCAGCGTGTCCCTGCTAGTAGTGTTGTGAGCAGACTTTGGAGCAAAATCATACACATGCACAGAGTTTACTGTTTCCCTTCACATACACTATCAAGGCCAGTATTTGCATAAAGTACAGACAAGCCAACCTGGTATAAAAGAATGAGAAAGATAGCATTTTAGGAAATGCTTTGGCTACAAGTAATCAAGTAAAAAACAATATATTTGCTTTTAAAAAGATGCCATCAATATTGTTCATTTGAAAAAATACATAAAATCTCATTGTAACTATGAAATCTATTTTAAAACGTTGTGAAAATTACTAGCTGACACATTACTATCGTGATCTATCGAGTGTCTGTAAATGTTTGTAACTCATAAAGTATATATGATCTAATAAATGAAGCAATGTGTGTCTTTGTGTATTGGTTGTTTGTATTACTGATGATTTAATGTTCCAGGAAATAAGAGCAGTGGCCAAGGAACTGTATTTGGTGCAGCCGCTTGCTTGTAAAGATCTAGTGGAGTGCTGTTAGTGTAACATTTTTGTCATGTTTGCATTAATAGACCAAATGACAAATGAGCAGGAACGTGTTCTTAATAAACTGTCAACACTTTATTATAGGTCTTTATGTGCTATTAGGACAAAGTCAAAATCTTTCCAACACTTGAACATGGAAACCCAACACTGTTCCAGTATGCCAATGCCTCTGTGCACACAGCTAAGGTTCAAATAGGTTGGATTAGAAGACCTTGAGTGGCCTGCTATCAAACTATAAACCCAATCTGACACCTTTGGGATGAATTAAATTGTTGACTGCACCCCAGGCCACTTTACCTCACCCTGTATAAGTACCTAACTTTACTAACACCCTTGTGGCTGAATGAGTACAAATCTCCACAAGCAGACTCCAAAATCTGGTGGAACATTTTCTGAGAAGAATGGAGGTTATTATAATGGCAAATGGGGATTAAATGTTGGATGGGATGTGAAAAAAATGACATACCGATCTTCTGGTCAGGTGTCCACAAACGTTTGTTTATATAGTAAAATATTTATAATGGCATAATAATTACTAGCAGGAAAGGAAAGGAAAGGAAAGGAAAGGAAAGGAAAGGAAAGGAAAGGAAAGGAAAGGAAAGTAAAGGAAAGAAAAATTACTTACTGTGTCTACAATATTGCACACAACCAATGTGACTAAAACCTCTAACAAAGTCTAGTTGTGTTTGGAGTACATTTATGCTTCACAAACCAATGTTTTATGGTAATTAAAATAATGACTCACAGATCAGTCCTTTAAGCAAAGCCTTGTATCTACTACACAATGGGTTGTATCTATTAAAGACTACATCTTATTCACACACCTGCAACCTATGAGGCAAGTGCTTGATCCAGATAAGCACAAAATGGCTGTTGGCCCAAGGGCCACAGGGCTTAAATCCCTCTGATGGGCCCCAGTACTGTTGTGCCCTTAAGCATAGCATCTCCGTTCAGATAAGAACACAAGATAGTGGACCATAACAGTCTTTGCATAAGGGCTTCCTTTAACGAACCTCTATCAAGATGTGCCTATGTGCTGAAGATTTGCCCGATTACAGTGTCTCTACTAACGCCATGATGTCATTCCGTAAACTCACGCTATCACAGCAGAGCAAAGACATGTACCGCTGTCATTTGGTAGAAATGTGTTGCTGAAGACTTTTCATTAATTCCTTTGAGGCAAAAAATTCCTAATTGCGACAAGGATGGTCTGGTTTCGTTCGAACACCTACACGGAGACAGAAACTACAAAACAAATATACAAAAAAAGGGAGGGACAGCTAAAGAGGAAAAGTATCATAATGTTACTTATGAGTCATGATTATGAGGTATCGGGAGCCTGTATTGGGCCAGCTCTGCCCTCTGCCATCACTTGGAACTTGTGAGTGTGTGTGGAGGAAGGTCATGTCCCAGCAGGTCAGGCCACTTAGCGGAATACCCTACTCTGACAACTTCAAAGGCCACCTTGCAGCTAAACAGTGTGTGGCGGTTGTGTTTTGTAAAAATGTATATTTCTGTGCATGAGTAAATGTGTCCAACAGCTTCCTCACACCGAGCAAATCTGTCTGGGGTAATGACAGATCTGCAGCAACTCCGGGTGTGGGTAATAGAACACCCTTCCCACACTGCCAAGCAAGACGTGGCTTGTTATCTGCTCACACTCGTAGCTTTGGCACCATTGAGTGTGAGCGTGCGTGTGTGTGTGTGTGTGTGTGTGTGTGGATGAATGCGTGCGTGCATGTGTAGTCGGTGAGATAAAAAAAAGGTAAGTCACTGGAGTTCATTCATGTAAATTGAGGAGACCCAGTTATAGAACTGCACAGACATATGTGGACACGTTGGCATATGTTGAAGGAAATTGGCAGAGGCAAGGGCACAGAGAGGGAAAAAAGATAGAGGGAGAAATGTTGTGATAAACAGAGACGTGTTGCAATAGGCTGGCATGCTTAATTGCAGAATCACAACATGGGAGCAACAACAGGGTGTGCCTGTTTCATTTTCCATGCTGAACTGCACTCTAGCTCCGAGGGCCATGACAGAACAAGCTGAAAACGTTTGCCAGAAAGGGGATCACCTTTCATTCTGTAAAGGAAAAAGACTGGAAAAATAACGTAAAAAACGATGGGACATACAGTTGTGTTTGGTATAATACTATTTTGTACAAACGATAGATGGGCGGTACAGTATTATGTAATACAGATTAAAGATGAGCGGTATAATACTATATAGAGCAGATTAAGGATAAATTGAATCGTACTATGAAGTTCAGAGAAAAGATGAGTGGTACAAAACTATGTACAACAGAGGAAATATGAACGGTACAGTACTGTGTAGTACAGAAGATAGATGAGTGGTACAGTACTATGTAGTACAGAAGATAGATGAGTGGTACAGTACTGTGGTACAGAAGATAGATGAGTGGTACAATACCGTGTAGTACAGTGTATGGATGAGTGGAACCATACTATCTGGTACAGAAGATAGATGAGTGATACAGTATTATGTAGTACAGAAGAAAGATCAGTGGTACAGTACCATGTAGAACAGAGGATAGATGATTGATGCAGAACTATGTAGTACGGAAGATAGATGAGCGGTACAGTACTATGTGGTACAGAGGCAAGATGAGTGGAACAATACTATGTAGTACAGTAGACAGATGAGTGGTACAGTACTATGTAGAACAGAGGATAGATGAGTAATACAGTACTGTGTAGTACAGAGAATAGATTAGTGGTACATTTCTATGTGGTACAAAAAAAGATGAGTAGTACAGTACTATGTGGTACAGAAAAAAGATAAGTGGCACAGTACAGTATTATGTAGAACAGAAGATAGATGAGTGATACAGTACTATATAGTACAGAGGATCGATGAGGGGTACAGTACTATGTGGTACAGAAAATAGATAAGTGGTACATGGATAAACGAGTGGTACAGTACTATGTAGTACAGTAAATAGATGAGTGGTACAGTACTATGTAGTACAGAGGATAGATGAGTGATACAGTACTACATAGTACAGAGGATAGATTAATGGCACAGTACTATGTGGTACAGAAAAAAGATGAGTGGTACAGTTTAATTTAGAACAGAAGATAGATGAGTGATACAGTACTATGTAGTACAGAGGATAGATGAGGGGTACAGTACTATGTAGTACCAAAGAGAGATGAATGGAACCGTACAGCAGAAAGAAAAGGGTATGTGGAGCTCTACAATAGATTACAGAATATAAATGAGTGGTATAGTACTCTGCTGTACAAAGGAAATGTTTAGGACAGAGCTAACTATTAAAAAAGAAAGATGAATAAAACTGTACTGCAGAGTAACAAAAAAAGATGAGTCCTTTATATACAAGGTAGATGGGTAGAGCAGTACTATAAAGTACAGAATAAAAAAAGAGTGGTACATTGAACAATACAATGTAGAACAGGAAAGATGGGTGGGGTAGTACTTTGTAGTATAGAATAAAGATAAGAGGTATAGTACTATGTAGTAAAGAAGAAACTTGGGTAGTATAATACTATGAAGGACAGATGAAATTGAGGGGGGCCGTACTAAACAGTGCAGAAAAAAATGAATAGAGAAGTAAATAACAACACTAAAGAGTAAAGAAATAAATAATGAAAAATAAATATATATACTAAAACATCTGAACACATCAGCCTTGGCCATTTCAGTCATCTTTTGCTTGGAGCTCTTTCTCTCAAACAAACCTCTGCTGCTAAATTCAACGTCATTGACTCGGACATGCAAGGACATGGGTTGACTAAGCCAAAATTGCGGGACACAGAACCTACAGATGACACTTAGTTTGGTATGTCGCACCTCTGAAAACAGACAAGTTGAGTGTGAAGGACACGTGTGATGAATCAAACACAGTGAAGACCCATTAGAAACATTTCAGTGATGCTGGAGACAAACTGCAAGACAGATGCATCCCACATGAACCTCTGATCCAACCTGATCTCCGCCCCAAGCCCTCCAACACATATATGTACAAATATATACATACACTTTCTCTATTGGGACTTAACCAAAACAATATTTGGCAGTTTGTCTTTTCCTTCATTAAAAAACATCTGTTGTATCTCAGCAGAAGATACCACAAGCACTCATTGCTGCTATGGGTAGGGTGGGATGCTTGACATTGAGTAAAAAAAAAAAAAATAAATTTGAGCCCACCTCCTAAGAAGCCAGACGTGTATACCTTGAAACAGTGCCTCTCTACCAGGCTTTTTTTCTAGCGCTGAGAACCGTGGAACCCCCACCTTCCCTTACCCAAGACTTCCCCTCAGATGGAAGAAGATAAGTGCCTTGTCCTCTCCCGCCGTCCCCCTCCTCCTCCTTCCTCTCAGCTTTTCCCAAACCTGCACATCATCACACGGGTGCCCCAAACACACTGCTGCCATTTCACAAGGATGGGAGTTTATCTTGAGAGATATAATGGTTTTAAACACCCATCTGGTTGTTTAGATGTAAGTGCAGTTCTCAGAGCATGGTGCATCTCAGAGCTGGAGAGAAAGCAGCAAGATCACAGGTCTCTTTGCAGCGAGAATAGATTTGTTTAATTTGCTGAAAATCTATGTGTAAACATTGCTTTTGATCAATTGACTATGTGGAGGGGTCATGTTTAAAGAAATTTATGAATAAAGCTGCCAAACACCACCAGATCTCTCTATACATGGCACCCAAATACACTAACTAAATAAACATTTTGATTTGAGACCTGTGGGACACATAAAACAACAAAAACAACTGGAATATCAGGGACTTTTTAAAGGGAGGGCCAGGCAGGGGCCAGCACTTATTCTGGGGTGGCACAGAAATTATCTTTATGCAAACAAAAATGGCACTACTTCAACCTAAAAATAGGTTTTTAAAAGTATTGTAGGCGCTCAGAATTTACAATGTATTATAATTATAATGTGCAATTTCTACAATATTTTTATTTAAATTAAAATTAATATAAAAGTGACATAAAATGTATAGTCACTATTTGATGAAATGAAACAACACATTTTGTATCTCCCATTGCTGAAAAATCTATTTAAAGACGAGAAAATCATGGCAATTATGTAGGCTAATGAACAGATTTCAATTCCAAACCATAAAACTTCAGCAAACTTACAAACCGCTTCCAAAATCCATGACTCTGCAGTTATTAGTAATGGTTCATTCATGAACGGTTTGTTCATTTTGAATGAGACTTTAATGTGACTCAGAAGAACGCATCATCTCAAAGAGTGATTCGTTCATGAGCAAAGCATCTCAAAATCTCCGTAGGTCAGTGGCGGGCGGTCAGGGCCAGCAAAGCCTTCTCTGCTGGCCTAAACACTATCAGAAGCACTGACCTACATTTACAACATAAATTCTAATGTTTGTTCCATGAAATTGTATTAATTTATTCCCAACAGTTTATTATCCTCAATTTGTAGCGTTTCTTGGCTGCACTGCTTCCAGTACGTTTATGTGGATGTTACATTTTTTGTCCAATCAGATTTCAGCCTCTGTGAGCTGTCTTGTCAAGCTAATCTGCCCAGGGCCTTCAAAGTCAGTTCTGCTGGCTCGTTTACCTTAGTGTCTATTAGCAACTGGTCTGTTTTTTTAACCAATCAGATTTCATATTCTCCTCACAGGGACACAGCGTCAGCATTTTTCCGTCCTCTGATTGGTTGGTCAGAGGGAAACTGTTACAGCCAAGTACGACTGGCAAAACGAGTCTGTAGTGCTCTGCACAGATGAATACATGTGTATAGTATTGATGGTTTCTATAATTGCATGATAGTGGTGGTATTAAGAGGTGGATTAAGTTGGGGAAGTCCCCACTGAAGGCCCAGGTACTAAATGCACGGCCTGCCACTGCTGTAGGTTATGTACCGGAAACAGAATTTAATAGTTTACCTCTCGTAAAGTCGTTCATTCTTTTACCACGTGACTTTCATAAATACTATGCAGTGCATTAGACAAGAAACAAAATGTAATTAATCTCACAAGATAATCATCTAAATTGTTCGTTCATTTTGTGAAGTGACTCCCATATATAACCAAGTCACTAAAATGATCAGATCTTTGCATCACTAGCGGTTATTGTGGGTTTAAAGCAAAATAATTCACAAATTCATCAAGGTTCAGAGACTTGGCATGCCTAGAATCTACACTTAAGACCCCCAGATTGCTCAGTCTATCATCATTTATATTTTTCAGAACGTTTATTTTTATTTTTTTCGAATGCTGGAAAACCACAGAATTTCTGGAAATGCTTGCGATGTTTATTAGTGATAAGCGGTGAGTCGTGGTTGTGGTCCAAAAATAATCGTATAGACATGATCAAAGTTCTCCTGGATCAATTTTTGAGAAATTATTTTCGTCTTTTAAAAATGCAATTACGAACAGGGTGGCCAACCACTAGCTCCACCCCTGCATGAGCAAACAGTTGTCTGATGTTGGGAAAGACATCGCTGCTTTAAAGATTTGTAGAGTTCACAAGAAAAATCCACATGGTATGTGTTCGACTCATGTAAAATCCCTGAGGAGATGTACTATGTGCGCACACTGTAATATCAAATTCCAAAGCCTAATGTTATCTTCTGCGCTTGTTGTCTATCTCTGTGACCATTCAATAAAGATGCTTTTCTGTTTACCACATTTGTAAAGAGTGGTTATTTAATTTTTTTTTCCTGCATGTATTTATTCTCTTTAAAAATACACGAACCAACTTCTATATGAATGATTTCACATGATTGGCTGATTATTGCGTGAAAGTGCAGGCGTACAAGTGTTCCTATTAAAATGGCTGGCGAGTGTATATGTGGTACTCTGGGTATATATGGTATGCTATTCTGCTCAGATTTTTACAGACTCGCTTTTTTTTGGCACTATAGCACAAGTGTCTGTGTGTGTGTGTGTATATTGATTGTAGCTGCAAAGTATATTTCCAGCACATTTTTAAATCTGAATGCTAGCAGTTGAGGCTGACACAGCTGTCCTTTCAGATGTGACTAACGTCTTGAAGCTTTGATGAAAGCTTCCTTTCTCAAGGTCAGGAGACTCTCTTACTTTCACACACACACACACACACACACACACACACACACACACACACACACACACACACACACACACACACACACACACACACACACACACACTACCACCACAGGGATAAAATCTCCACTGTGTGATAGTGGGAAGAAGAGACAGCCCACACACACTGCACGAAGCTGCAGAGGGGGGTAAGAGTGGAGCCAGATCTCTGCTTCCCTCTACAATGCAGATGAGGGCTCGTTCGAAAGAACACAAGCATCGTTTTCCGCTGAACTGCTACAGAAAGCATGCAAATGTTGCATTTGCATATTTTATGAATGCACAAATGACAATACAAAAAAAGTGATGTTGTTTGTAGATAGTTCCCGTTGCATAGCTACGTGTAAGCGACTTGGGGCGTTCATGTGTGTAAGTGCTAAGAGAGAGCTGCTCTAGTGTGGACCGAGCTCTGGGCCATTTCTGCAGACCACAGCTGTCTCCATGGAAACGGCTCAGGACAAGAAAAGGGAGGGAGTGCGGGAGAGTATGGGCGAACGCGAGAGAAAAAGAGAAGGAGTTATGAAGGAGAGAGACGTCGCACCCACGTGAAAGTGCAGATGTCCATGAGGTAGCCCTTGCTAAGTCTGCAGGGAAACATTGCAGATCGTAGAGAAATTGTGACACATTCCCACTCTAGCAAAACGAGATTGTGATTCTCGTTCACTTTCTCATCTCGTCCTTGTTCCACCGCTCAGCTGGAAGTCAGGGCTATTACTTTCGAAAAGCCCAGCTGCATCACCCTCCCTCCTGCAACACATACTAAACTTTTCATGCATTCAGCTCATTGTAATCTAATTAACAGAATGAGACCCAATAGCCAATAGCCACTCGAACACTGATTTGCACTTCTTGACATCGAATGACAGAGGACAACCTCGCCACATGCTAGCTTTAACCATCCACCTTAGCATTGTTCACCCAGAGATGATGATCACGACAAAGCCAGATGGTGTGGCAGTGTTGCCAGATGGAAGCCAATAACTATATCCTCTCAGGGCCATACGAGTTCCAAGCTGCTCAAAAAAATTAATAATAATAAAAAAAACACACCCAGCCCAGCATGTGAGAAGCAGACCTTAATAAAAATTCACCTATGAGGGGTCTAATTAGCACCCCATTGTCCTGCAGAGTGGCGTTGAGGTGAAAAATAGAGACAAGTGTACGGTGTGTCAGGGGAGAGATGTCAGAAGTGCAAAACCACTGGGAAAGCCTGGATAACCTGGTTGCCTACTTTGCGGTGGAGGTGTCAATGATGAGGAAACGTGATTACGTAAATGGACGTGCAGTGAAAAACAGGGTTGTTCAGCAGCAAGCTTTCTTAATGACATCCAAGAGGATGCAGTTGTAATTGCAATAGTAATGCTGTTTCATTTACACCCTCTAGATTCCTGCATCCTATATGTATGGCAAGATCAAACCTGGTTACCTGTGACGTGATGGCAATTATTCCATCAAAATGAAAGAGGCTATGATTTGTAAAGCTGTCTGACATTCTTGCTTTGTTTCGCCTGTTGTGGTTGGTGAGTCAAACCCCCCCCCCCTCTCACCCTCTCTCTCTCTCTCTCTCTCTCGCTCTCTCTCTCTCAGATCTGCTGCAGTCTACCTGGCTGAGCTTATCCGATGGCACTGCAGATATCAGCAGGCAAACATTTCTGCCTTTGGCTCGCTCACTCGCTCTTCAGATGAACAGACAAACACACTCCCACGCACTCTCATACAGTTTAACAAACACGCGCCCACATGCTTCTTGGCACTTTAAGGCAAACACATGCACGTGGAGCTAAACACTTAAACACGGGCCGATGTGTGGCCTATCAACATGCTAGCCACCTGACACTGATGTATACACGGCCTTTCGGTTTAGTGCAAACACAAAAACGCCCACCTGACGCTGATGTATACATGGCCTTTTGGCTTTGAAATAAACAAAAATATGCCACCTACTTTCCTCTAAATGAAAGTACAAAGTATTGACAAGCACACAAATACTGTTTGTGGAACATGTCCCGAAACGGTCCCCGTTGCCGTCATAGATTTTGCTGAGGTCTGAGGTGAAGAAAAAAAAAACAACTGAAACATGGGAGCGATTTCAGCTCTTATCGTCTCTGCTCCACGCACACGTCCGCTCTGCGCTCCTGAAATCAAATAAAATTCCAAGCGTGCTCTCGGCTTGTCCTTTATCTGGAGAATGTACTTGGAGCCCGGCACAAACATGTCACAGTGAGAAAGACTCCCCACTTATCCATAACAGTCATTTGCATTTCATTTATTTTGCCTCAACTCGATGAGGCTGCATCTTATCGAGGGCCCTGCTTATCAGCCAATGCTAGCATTGTTTTTCAGTGATGCAGAGCCTTCCCGAAAAACAGTACGGTGAAGTACGGATGCCTGGCTCATCTCTGCGGCGTCAAGGACCTGCTTGCACAGAGAACAAGGGGGCTGTTGCTTTTTAAAAAGATAAACTGGGGTGAAGATTGGGGGAATCGGACTGAGTGGGCCCCCCCATGTGTGGGTTACAACAGCGACTGTAATTTGCTGCACAGTGACATGGCGGTCAAAGGAAGTGGCTGGGTGCGACTGGGCTGTTTCAGTATGACAGGCAGACAGTTCTGACCAGCAGTACAATTTACACTCTTCCAACAACAGCAAGACAATTCTCCAAAGATATCAACTCACTCTGGCTGGAACGACATAACTTTCAGAAAGACGTGTCACTTTTTTCTTAATCATTCGTCAAAAGACTGAGTAATCTGTATAGGAATTCTGAAGCTCATCAAAGCCAACTGACCAACAATCACATCCTCTTAAGTGACATCAAATGATATCACTGAGCGTGAAGACTGAGTAGGAACAGGAAAATGCAGAGGAGGCCACAGTGATTCCTGCCAGCTTGGAGTCTTGCCTTGCCTTTTTCCCTAGAGCGAGGCCCTGACCTTGACTTACTTGCTCTCAGCGACAGCGTATTTGCATTCCAGAGTGTCCAGAGAGAAACTATAATAGCAATATTAAGACACACAAAATGCTACTTCACTCTTTTACCAAAAGTAGAGTAACTAAAAGCTCGCGAGCTTCTTTTAAAATAAAAAATAAGCTCACTTTTCCTCTCGTTTTTAGTGTGCAATAAATAATAAATTACTTTTCAAGTAAAATGGGTCTTTCTTGAAGACTCATTGAAGAAAGATTTCTCTGGCACAAGAAATCCAAGCATTGGCAAAATGTGTGTGTGTGTGTGTGTGTGTGTGTGTGTGTGTGTGTGTGTGTGTGTGTGTGTGTGGGGGGGGGGGGGTATTGGGGTACACATGATTTCTAATCATTTATTTACATCTATATTGTTTTATAAATTGTAAATTAAAAGCCGGTTGGGTTTAAACAAAAAAATAAAAGTGTGACTTTTTAAAGCACAAAGGAATACCACATTACCAAATTACACTTATTTCGGAACGCCTGTATTTCTGATCAATGAGGCTATTAAACAATCAGCTAATCGTATGGCAACAGTGCAATTCATGAAATCATGTAGATACTGGTCAAGAACTGCAAATAATGTTTACAGCATACATCAGAATGGTTGAGAAATGTGGCATGTTTTGACTAAACTGCATTTTCACACACAACAGTATCCATAGTTGAGTGGCGTTTTTGCATGAGTAGAAACACTTTGTTGATGAGAGAGGTCTGAGAAGATTGATAAGAATGGATTGAGCTGACAAGAACTATATGGTCATACTATAAGTCACTGCTTTTTACAACTGTGGTAAACTGAAAAGCATCTCAGAAAATCAAACCTTGAAGCAAACTGGAAAGGAACAAAAACAGCTCTCAACAGGGAGCTACATTACCGTATATACAGTACATATGACGCTTTTAAAGCAGTCAAAATCCATGAAAGCATTTTTGATACCGTTCCATTACCTAACCAGTACAGAATAACTAAAGACCACAGAAGAAGCTTTGGACACACAGGTTGTCTCAAAGGTTTTGATTAAAAGTGCTCTAGTATGCTTCATCTACCACTCTAAAGGGTCTTGGACAGGGGTTCTCAAACATGTTTGCAGCCAGGGAAGCCATTAACTTTAAAATAAGTTACATGGACCACCCCAGCACAGGGTGCAATATATATATATATATATTTATTTATTTTATTTTTATGAACTGTATCTAACCATTAAAATATTAGATACATTACTTAAATATAAACAGTCAATTTCTAGGTATTTATTAGTGCTATAAAATTTTTATTCTTTAAAGTTTTCACTGGCAGAACAGACTAGGACCAGGTTGACATTATTTATAGCTTAATAACTATGAGCTCAATACATTGAAAAGTCTTGTGATTTCCACTGCTGTAACAATAAAAAAAATAGAAAAAGGAGCACAGATCTCACAGATCCCACTTTTGAAAATCAAAATAAAACACGACCAAAAAGAACTCTTTGTTATGTGCATTGACCATTATAATTGATATAATAAAGACTGGTCAGAACAAGTTAGCTTCAAGCCCCAAATTTCACTCTACAAACTTGAAAGAACTAAAACTCTTAGAAGCTGTAAAAACTCTGAGCATATGAAGGCATGTGTTCATCTACAGTAATATAAACAAACATGTTTTCTGATGTATATTGATTCCTTAACTGTGATTTAATCATTCATTCATTCATTCATTCCTTTTCTCCCGCTTATCCGTAAATCGGGTCGCGGGGGCAGCAGTCTAAGCAGGCCCACGCTTTCGACTGCTGCCCAATCCTCACAGCACCGTCCCTTACGGTCCCTCCTGCAGGTGGTGAGCCAACGGGAAGGCGGCTCCACGTCACTCTGACGTCACGGACCTTGATATTTCCCTTGTAAGGGACCCCCGGAGCATAGAGGGTTAAGGGCCTTGCTCAAGGGCCCAAGAGTGGCAGCTTGGCGATACCGGGGCTCGAACCCCAGACCTTCCGATCGGCAACCCAGCGCCTTAACCACTGGAGCCACCACTCCCCCATGATTTAATCAGTCTTTATGAATTAATATTTCTGCCATTTTTCTCATGTGACGACTCATTTAAGGTCAAGTACCATATCTGACATTTATTACATGCAAAACAAAATGAAATACGATGGAATATGTCAAACCATAGAAGCGTTTTTTTTTACTGCCAAAATGAGAGATGCCACACTAGTAGACAGTGCAAGACCAGTTATAGCCAGAGGAAGTACATTCTTTATTAAGATCAGCAACAATTATGTGGTAGCAGTGCAGTGGATTAACTTATACAAATATACGTAGATCTAGAGGTATATTTGAAGCCTCAGAATCATCTCAGTAACACTGACCATGGAAATGCTGTTGGTGCCTGGCAAACTGGTTTATACCTGTCAACTCTAATTGATTTTTTTACATGAGGATGCATGGCTCATTACGCAATCAAAGCATAACAACAACAAAAAAGTAGGTTTCATAAAGTTCCAGCTTGTTGCAGAGTCTCATCACATATTTAGCTCTTTCAAGCATAACTGTCCAATTTTGCCAAATGATTTAAAGCTTAAACAAACAGTATAACTTTATCAATGTGTTCTAACGAGCAACCAAGGAAAGTTTGTTGTCTGGACTGATGGATCTTGATTTGCGATCCAGTTGATTGAATTGTGATCCAGTAACCCAAACTGTCTTGTATAAAAAGTTCAGGCTGCTGGTGGTCGTGATGGTGATGGTGTTGGTGTTGGGGTGGGGGTGGGGGGTGTACTGTGTGAGGAATGTTTTCTATGTACACTCTGGGCCATTTAATACCAATCATGCATAATTTGATACACTATGGTCTTTTACTTTTACAGCCACAATTTACTCATAATTTACTTATACTGTATATCTTGTGTACTTTACCTTCCCCTGTAACTATATCTAAATCCAATGGAATGCAGAATGTAAAATGGGAGATCCAGAGTAATTATGTGAAGCATTCATATTGCCATGAACTAGAATCTCAAAGTGCAATGTTTTTCCCAACACCTTTTGGAATCCAAAACTTATCAAAGCTGTTTTGGAGTAAATGGGCTTCGTGCCCAGTATTAATACTGTGTTCCTAATAAAGTGGTTGATGAATGTGTGCATCAGTTCCTCAAGTCACTGCTGTCTATCTATCAACAACAATATGAGAGAGAACAGAGCGGAAGCGGTCTGTTTGCACTAGCAGATAGACACCCCCTTGCAGTTAGTTCGCCCCAGCTTCAAATTACCCCACATGAATACCCACATCCTTGAAGCATTGGGGCACAGTGCAGCTTCAGACACATTCACAGGCCCGCATGACTGACCTGCCAAACCAAAACCAGGCAGCATTATACTAGACTTTGATCGACTTACTGTATACTTTTGTGTCAAAGGTGCATAAATGAGATGTAAAATAAAAGGATTTTCAACACGGACATGTCCAAACCACATTCCAATATGAGAAGTGAATTGAATTAGCATCAATGTGTAGCTTGGCAACTTTTCCCATCTGTCTTTTATTTTCTCGTCAGCACTGTTCTGGGAACAGCTCCAGCAATGCTCTGCTCCGGCTCCTCACCACCTGACGCACAGGTGATGCTCTCGCTTACTTCTACTGCAAGCAAGTAGATGGAAAGAGAGGGAGAGAATTTAAAAAAGTGGCGGAGGAACAAGAAAAAAAAAACAGATGTGAAAGAAAAGGCAAATAGGAAACATGAGAGAAGAGGAGAGAGCAAGAAATTGAAGAATACTTCCAGAACAACACATGATAAAGGCCACTAGGGACTGTATACTTGTGTGGCTAAGCTGTGCCTGGAAAATAGAATGCATTAATGCTGCTATTTAGACTCAAGGGCTGAAAGAGGACATCCAAATAATTATCATCAAAAAACATACCGATGCGATTTGTAATAATTACGCTATTTAAAGTAATTATAAGTAATGATTAACAGCCATACGTTCTACAGGCACTTGTTGTATGTTTATAATACTGTAGAATTTTGTGTTTGTCCCTGCTTTAACACACCTAATTTAACTGATGAGATAGTCATCAGATTTTTTGACGTAGGTGTGTTTGAGCAGGGAAAATGCAAAACCAAGGGGATTCCTGGTCCAGGGTTGGAAAAAAATTATGGCTATGTTTACAAGCAACGTATAAACTTATTAATAGACCAACTGCTCTTTGATTATTATTAATTATTAATAATTTTTTTTTTGTTATAAATGTTGTATATATATACTTTGTCAATTATACAAAATGTGTAACATAGTCTTTTATGTTGTTATGATGCTTTGACAGAGCCATATACTGGAATCTTCTTCTTCTACTTCTTTTTTTGGCTGCTCCCATTAGGAGTCGCCACAGCGGATCATCCGTCTCCATACCACCCTGTCCTCTACATCTGCCTCTTTAAAAGCAACTACCTGCATGTCTTCCCTCACCACATCCATGAACCTCCTCCTTGGTCTTCCTCTTTTCCTCCTTCCTGGCGGCTCCATCCTCAGCATTCTCCTGCCGATATACCCCATGTCCCTCCTCTGCACATGTCCAAACCATTTCAATCTCGCTTGCCTTACCTTGTCTCCAAAACGTCCTACATGCGCGGTCCCTCTTATAAACTCATTTCTAATTTTGTTCATCGTCGTCACTCCCAACGAAAACCTCAACATCTTCAGCTCTGCTACCTCCAGCTCCACCTCCTGTCTTTTACTCAATGCCACTGTCTCTAATCCATACAACATTGCAGCTCTCACCACAGTCCTATAAACAGCCATATACTGGAATATATATATATATATATATATATATATATATATATATATATATATATATATATATATATATATATATATATATATATATATATATATATATATATATATATATAGTTATATACATTTCCTGACAAAAGTATAGTCAAGTCATTGTTTTTGAGGCAAGTTCCTTTCATTTATATGTAACAAGCTAAGTAAAATGCAAAAACACAAGAATTGAACATTGAATGAGTGGATGAAGGTTCTGTGGACAGATGAGACCAAATCTGACATGTTTGGCTTATGTACAGTAAGACAGATTACAGAAATTGTTAGCAGACTGCATCACACCCACAGTCCAACATGGAGGTGAAAGCGTAATGGCTTGGAGTTGTTTCCAAGCATGGAAGTGGAGACTTCTTCCGGGTTAAAGGAACCAACATGGCTACCATTCCATACTTTAACACCATGCAATTCCATCTGGACTGCGGCTCATTTGAAGCAACTTTACCATACAACGAGACAATAACCTGAAGCATACATGCAAGCCTAATCATTGCACCTAAATCTATTGAACTGCTCTGGCGTTAACTGGATTGCAAGGTCCAAAATAAATATCCAACTAGTAAAGAACACATTTGGCAATTTTTATAAGCGGTATGGCAAAGTATTTCAGCTAAATATCTGGAGAAACAAACTGTCAGGATGCCAAGAGTGTGTAAAGTCGTTTTTTAATGCTAAGGAAGGAATCTTCAATGAAAATAAAGTGTAACAAAAAAGTTTATTCTTCATAATGTTAAACTGAATTGCATATAAAGAAAAGGATTAAGCATGTGTCTCTCAAAAAGACTAGGAGTTTCCGAACTTTTGACAGGCACTTTATTGTTACAACAAACATTGGGCAACTCTAATCCACTGCAATCCACTGATTTATTTTAAAATAAAAATATACCTCCACTCCTGTAATTTTTTAGCTTTGCAACAGTTTTCGTTAATAATTATAGGGAAAAAATCAAACTCAAGATTATGCAACTTCATGTCGGTGAGCAAAGAATTAAAAAACCCTTAAAAATATAAAATAGCCTGAAAACAATAAAACGTACAAAATCACAGAAAAATAGAGATTGAAATATATTCATAAAAATATATTTATATATATTTATATAAAACGTGTAATGTAATGTAAATAAATGTGTTTTATTTACATAAGACATACATAAACATACTGGAAGTGCTAGTGCTGCTGATTAAGCATCATGCTACAGTATATAATTGGAAAATATGGTGGATATGTGGAACGATATGTGATTAGTTTGCATTCATAGATTGTGCATTCAACTTGAGTCAAACAATGGTCATTTCCACCTCTGGCTCATCAAGCACATCTATGTCACCCATTAGGTACATATAATTTTTTGTTGGTATTTCTTTACATTAGCATCAAATAAAATGCATAAGTCTTAAGCAAAAATGTATCAAACAGTAAAATATCAAAAGACTTATTGTATTAGCAACATTACGAGCATGCTTTTAGAAGTTTAGTGTGTGTCTAGGTGTATTTTTTCAGTTTTGCAAAAAAATCAATGAAATGTATAAGGGATATTTAACATTTTAGGCAGAAGTGAGAATGGGTCCTTTTGTCTTACATGTGAAAATTAATGAATTGTTTTGTGTTCTTTGTTTTAGGGAGTCTTTTGCATAAAAACAAAGCATTTATGAGATTTTGGCAGATGACCTTATTCAAAATGAGAATCATCTCATTTGTATAGTTGCATAATTAAGGGCCTCGCTCAAGGGCCTAGCAATGATAGCTTGGTAGTGCTGGAATTTGAGTTTACAATCTTGCAAGCAGTAGATTAGCGTTTTAACCACTGAAACACTCATTTTTTGTTAGAAGAAAAACCCTCTTCGGTATGGCTTATATGCCAGTAAAATTTAACTGTATAGTTAAGCACTGAAATTCAGCTTAAAGTACATGTAATTCAGTTGTACAGCTGGTTAAATTAGGAGATGTTATTTGAAGAAAGCAATGGTTCACTGGTTAAGTGTTTTTAATGATAAATATCAGTTGAATGGAAATTCAAATCTTAGTACAGCCAAACTGCCTCGAGCAGTACGTCGCCTGTTCGACTGTTCAGTTGTACCCCACCTTGATTGTGTGTCCTTTTGCACAAAAGTGTCAGTTGGCTGACTGAAAGTTGTAGATTACTGTAATCATGTTTACAATTATTTACTCCAGTAAATTTTTGGGTATATATGTTTATATAGTCCAAATAGAATATAGGTTGCTATGTCGCACAACTAACCAAAAAGCTCAGAAAAGCAAATCACAAAATGTTTGTTTTGGTAAAAAAAACTAAAAACAAAAAAAACCTTAATGGTTTCTTAGACAATTGAAAGTATACTACTGTCAAGACAAATTTTTTATTTATTTATTTTTTGGGCTGTTTTCCAGAATTTTGCTTTAGCAACATTCGCTGCATTTTCCATGCCACCACATCACAAAAAAAAAAAAAAAAAGGAGCATTGACAAAAGCTTCCTGCAGTGACTCAGAGAAAACGTCACTCTTTGGTGAAAAAAAAAATTGGTTGAAAAAATAACAGTCATTTACCTAAGGTCAAAGACAACAAACTATTGTGTGAGAATGCTGAGCTTTACACGAAACCAGAAACAAATTCCCGGGATGCTGTGTTTTTCTTTTCTTTGCAAATCTCCCTACCAATGTCCCAGCATGCAACATTCAGCGCTGCAAAGCTTCTTTAACGCCAATCAATCCCATATTGTGGAGGCCACTTGTTGCACTGCAACATTTAAAGACTTCTTAAAAAGCCACACAATATCATTCTTAGAGTGCAAAACCTTTTTTATTTACTCTCAATGATCTATTCTTCTATATGACAAACATCCAGTTTTGCTGTTATGGGTTAGAACATGAATAAGGCTGTGTAAACAGCTCTGTTACATGTATTTTTTAGTGTTTATCAAGGCTCCCTCTTCCTGTGAACGGACACTGTTCCAATCCCACACATGGAAATTCTTCACCTTGCGAGCACAAGAACAACCATTCATTCTGCTTTAAGCTTTTTCATATTGAGACACACATCAATCCACACCTACAGCATACCTGAGGAAGCAAACACTGGTCGGGGATGTGGATGGTGCGTGTGGGGAACATGGCTGGACACGTCGGTTAAACAGAGCAGCAGACTCTCAGTGGGAGTGCCGGCAGCCCCTCTTTCAGCACTTTGGCACTTCACATACTCATCCAAAAAAAAAAAAAAAAGACACAGGCGCCTTGCCATGGTGCCTTTTGTTCTTCTGGCCTTTTGTTTGGCAGGCATCTGTCAGAGGTGCTACTGGGGTTTACTGGACACTGATCGCATGCACATGCATTCAAACATGCATTCAACACCACATGTATGTAATGCTGCCTAAACCACCTTTTGCTTACATCCTTGCTTGCACAACCATTCCCCCGAGACATCCTGTTTCAGATGGCCAGTGATGACAGAACCTAATTTAACAACACAGATGCATGCTCATCTATACACAAGCATACCCACAACCACATTATTGCAATAAGTAATGGTTTTGTGTGTGTGTGTGTGTGTGTGTGTGTGTGTGTGTGTGTGTGTGTGTGTGTGTGAGTGTGTGTGTGTGTGTGAGGTTGAGTAATAAGTTAGGTTTGCATACCACAATTTTCGTCCAGAAAACTGCAGCAAAAATGTTGTAAAATGTTCACTGAATACTATATATGTTTATTTTTTTCTCCTTGGTGAAGATTTACACAATAAGTGCCATGCTGCTATAGATTTCTTTATCATCTTCAATTTGTCCGAAAGGTTTTTACCTTTTTGCATCAATTCTTCACCAATCAGCCATTACATTATATAACAGGATAATATTACGTGTGTCTTTCTGTGCTGCCAAAACAGCTCTGACCAGCTCAGGCATGAGCTCCACAAGAACTTTAAAGGTGTGCAGTGGTAACTGGTACCAAGGTACATGTAAGCAGTAGATTCTTTAAGTCCTGTAAGTTGTGGGGTGGGGCATCCATGGATCAGACTTGTTTGTCCAGCACATTCCAGAGATGCATTGTTAAATTGAGACCTGGGGAATTTAAATGCCAACATGAACTCTTTGTCATGTTCTTTAAACCATTCCTGAACAAATTTCTTCAGTGTGTCAGAGCACATTATCCTGCTGAAAGAGGCCACTGCCATTAAGGAATTATGTTGCCATGAAGAGTGTACTTGGTTTGCAACAAATTTTAATTCATATGAATGCCATGAACCAAGATTTCCCAGCAGAACATTTTCCAGAGCATCACAGTTCCCTCACTGGTTTGCCTTCTTTCCATAATGCATCCCAGTGCATCCAATTAACATACATGCACTTGGCTGCCACATGATGTAAAAGAAAATATGATTAATCACACCAGTTGACTTCTTTTATCCTTTTATCTGTCTATTACGGATCCAGATCTGATGCTTATGTGTCAACTGTAGGTCTTTTCAAAGGTAGACAGTGGTCAGCATTAGGGACTCTGCCCAGTCTGCAGCTACATACATCCAAATACAGCAATCCGTGATGGACTACATGTTCTGACTCCATTTTATCAAAGCCAGCTTTAACAGTTTTAGCAATTTGTCCTATAATAACCCTTCTGTGAGATTGCACCAGACAGGCTAGCCTTTAGTGAGTCATGACCCTGTCACTGGTTCACTGGTTGTCCTTCCTTGGACCATTTTTAGTAAGTAATAACCACTGCATACTAGGAAAACCCCGCAAGACCTGCTGTTTTGGGAGTGCTGTGACCCGTTCACCTAGACATCACAAGTTGTCTCATGTCTGTCATAGTCAATCAGATCCTTACCCTTGTCCATTTTTTTCCTACTTCCAACATCGGCAACTGTTAGCTTGCTGCCTAATATATCCCACCCCATGAGAGGTGCCACTGCAATGAGAAAATCAAGGTTAATTACCTCACCTGTCACTGGTTTTAATACTATGGCTAATTGGTTTATATAACATTTTTCTTACCATTGTTAACTATAGTAACAAGCTATCTAGAATCTATTGAGCCAATTTGGCATACTGTTTTTTGCAAAATAAAATATTTTATTATATTTAAATATAATAATGTTGTAATACAAAGTTCAGTAAAGGAGACATGCTGCATCATTCTACTCGGAATAACTTTACAGCTGTGAATGCAAAGTAATATACACCTTCACATTTACAGAATTGTGTCTGACTGCTCTTATTCAGAGCAACTTACATTGGTCTTTTTTTTTGTTTTATACAACTGAGTAGTTGAAAGTTAAGGATAGATTGAACAGTAACAGCTGGGATTTGAACTCATGACCCAAAGTCTAAAACCTTAACCACTGATCTGCCACTTCTTAAAGAGTACAAGCCAGAATCCTAAACTTCATAATGCTAATTTAGTGGCATAGTAATGATGACAGTGACAGTACTTTTAAACTATTAAGTGGTAGTACTTCTCAAATATCGCATTGGATGTGACCCAAATATTTGCAAACTTTGAAGGTATAATTACCTGTGTATGTTTTCACAATATTACTAAAGGATTATGAGTGCAAAACAAATGTATTGGTTAGCAGGTTAAGAATATACACCATCCAGGCATACCATTATGGCCACCGATCAGGTAAAACATTATTACCACAAACCTAATATTGTTTTGGTCCCCATTCTGCTGCCAAAACAGTACTAATCCATCGAGCATTACCAACATTAACTTCTTCAGCAATTTGAGCCACAAGAGCTCGCCTGTTGGATCGGACCACACAGACTATATTTTGTGTTGTGTGTGTGTGTACATTTTACATTTACACTTAATTCTATCTCTCCCAGAGGCAGTGAGATATTTATGACGATTAACAATCTTTCAGTTAACCATCTCCTAACCATACTGACACAATCATTCAAAATCATTTTGCACTGGCTAAACCATTATATTTCTGTGTGGTTGGGAGTAGTTTAACTTTGTAGTTTACGCCTTGCAGCTATAATTAAAGTTTAATCGAACTCAGGTGCGATTTCTTTTGGCGTTTACCTTTCAAAGCGTAGCCACTGAGACAAGCTGCTGCATTACGTGATAAGAAGCAATTCAGGTTGTACAGAGATGAGGGCATAAAGTAAAAACATTTACTTATTAGCAACGATATATACCCAGGGTAGATCTCTGAATTTCTTTTATACATGTAGAGATATTTTTGCCTTTTAAAAAATAAGAGAAAAACTGTTGAACAGTTTTCAGCTTATTCACAGCTCATACCCTATAGCAGACAGACAACTCCTTGATAATGTTTTTTTTTTTAATTGGCAAATTTGTTAAACAGCTTTTGCAATTAAATAATACTGAAAAATGCTTGATAAATATTTTAGATTTTTTAAGATGCTCTTAAAAATAGAATACTTGACATGATGGATTTACCTCTAAATGGGCTAATTCTTTTGGTTAAAACTCAACAGTCCTCAAACACACATTTGTTACACACATGACTTAAAATAAGTAGATGTTAAATTACTAGTAGGCACATTATATAATTTTATTAATTGTTTTATTACATATATAATGAAAATGTAACTCAACTCACCAAAATGCAGAATCAAAGGGAGCTTAATTTATCGATGCAAAGAAAAAAACTGTGACTGAAATAAGTGCAGGTAATTGGCATAGGCGGAAAACTGCAAAAGTTAATAAAATAGAAATTAAATAAAAAAAATTACAAAGTTTTTATACTTTCTGTGAAGGCCGGTTCCACATGATCCACAGCCTTGTACCTGCTTGTTGGGGTCCGCTGCTCTACATCACATTACTCTATACATATTTTACTTTCCAGTGAAACATATCCAAAGTTGCACCCAAAAAAAATTCTAGCTAATTAATTATATAACATAGAGAACAAAATGATCACCTCTGCTTGTAATAGGGGTATTTTTATTGCTGAATCTCTTATTTATTATCTGTTATACAGTAGTGAGATTTGTGTATGTCCTAAAAACTTCTTGTTATTTTTGCCATATAAGATTTTCAGGTACTCAAAACTCCTGGATTGTCCAAAAAGTATGCAATTTCCTTTCATGTGCAACATATTATACACTACATGGACAAAATTATTACCTAACTTTTCAGCCATGTGTGGTTTTTCCCTAAACTGTTATCACAAAGTTGGAGGCAAACAATTGTGGTCGCATTAAATTTTTCCTTCACTTGAACTAGGAGACCCGAACCTGTTCCAGTATGACAATGCCCCTGTGCACAAAGCCAGCTCCATAGAAATATGGTTTACTTTGGTTGGAACGTAAGATCTTTAGAGGCCTACTATAAAGCTCTGACCTCAACTCTATTGAACACCTTTAGGATGAATTAAAACGCTGACTGCACTCCAGGCCTCCTCGCCTCACCATGTATAGGTACCTAACTTTACTAACACCCTTGTGACTGAATGAGCACAAATCTCACACGCCAATATCTACTGGAACACCTTCCCAGGAGAGCAGAGGTTATTAAAAAAGCAAATGGTAAATAAATGTAGAATCAGATGTTAAAAAATGCACATAGGAATCTTAAGGTCAGGTGTTCACAGTCTTTGTCTATATAATGTATGTTATAGGTATGTGTGTTATTGTATGTGTATATGTTTTTCAGCTTTAACCTACAGAGGAAAGCTGAAAAACATATACACATACAATATATGTGTTCTGCAAAAAAAATAATTTCTCAGATAGTTTTAGTGTTTGAGTGCGAAAAATAAAAATAGATACGGTTCCACAGAAAAGTGCATGAAAAGCCCAACAAAGCTGGTATTTCTGACAGATTACCTGGGTAACATTTACAAAATATAGACTGGATCACTTTAAGATTTGCTGTCAACTTGCACTTTACTTTTTACATCTGGATGGATTTAAAAAAAAAAAAAAAAAAAATGAATCCACATGAGCGGTTTGTAATGTTAAAATTGATAGGGGCAGTTTTCTTAGAACTGTCCAATGGCTCGTAAATTATTAAAAATATGTACAGCAATATTCTTAGAAAGACTGTCGTTCTTCAAGAAAATAAAGGCATCTCAGGTACAGATTATTTCCCAAATCCTCACATATTGCACTGCATTTTTTTGCTATTATATGGTTTACTCTTTGTAGGTAATTCCAAGCCTTAATCGCTGAGCCACTCAAAAAAGAACGGGGCATATAGGACTCTACACGAACTATGATTGAACCATTACTAAGATATGCACAAATATGAATCATGCCAGAAGTATTGAACTATAAAACATGTTTGCCACAACATCTACATTGTTCATATTGTGCTAATATTTCACTGCTATTTGATGTATAATTACAAAGTGATGATTAGTGTTACTAGTGCCAGAGCTATGACAATTTTTGTTGTGAAATACCCTAAATGTAGAGTAAATAAAAAACTTTTTGGTAAAGAGGACAGCCACTGTTTTGGTGTAATTATCAAAAATTATATTTATATATACATAAAAAAAGGTACAAGGTTTGGAAAATCGGGTTTTAATTTATGCCTCAGTAAATTACAAGTTGGACATGTGCTATGCTCCCTACATGCAATGCAGAGAGGGTGAGGGAGTGAAGGAGAGAGGGGACAGAAAGCAAAACAACAAAGATAGAGAGATAGCAGAGTTTGAGTGTGAGATATAGAAAAAGAGAAACTGCAGAATGCTATGGTGTATGGAAAGTGGTGATAGTGATGTTGATAGTGTTGTGGGTCAGTGTTGATGATAATGGTGTTGCTGGAGGTGATGGTGTTGCTGGTTTAGTTACTTGGGTGAAAATTCTTTTTTTTATGATTTATGATGATGGTGATGGTGTTAGACTAAGTCAATACAGTTAGTGGGGATAGTGTGGGTGATTACACAGACCAGGCATAATATTATGACATTATAACATTATAACCAGTAAATGAATAGCACTGATATATCTTCATCATGGCACCTGCTAGTGGGTGGGATATATAAGGCAGCAAGTAAACATTTTCTCCTAAAATCTGAGTTGTTAGAAGCAGGAAAAATGGTCAAGCATAAGGTTTGAGTGAGTTTCACAAATGCCGAATTGTAATGGCTAGATGACCATCTCCATAGGCATCTCCAAAACTGCAGCTCTTGTGGGATGTTCTTTGTCTGCAGTGGTCAATATCAATCAAAAATAGTCCAAAGAAGGAACACTGGTGAACTGGCGACAGGGTTATTGGGTGGTCCAATCAAAAAGACGAGCTTCTGTAGCTTAAATTTCTGAAAAAGTTAATGCTGTTAATGCTTGGCAGGTCAGGACTGTTTTAGGAGAAAAAGAGGGACTAAAACAATATAGGCAGATGATCACAATGCTATGCCTGGTTCTTGGCCATAAAATTATGCCTGGTCGGTATATGTTGAGGGATCTTTGGTACTTTTATAATGGGGTGATTGTGTTAGTGATTACATTAATAGTTGTGGTATTGGCAATAGTGATCTACGATGGCCATTATATTGTATTCTTGGTGTGGGTGGGCAGGGTGCCCTGTAGTGGTTATAGTATTAATTGCCTATAATGGGGTGATTTCCATGATATTAATATACTATGCTGTGGTGTCTTAGTGGCATGTTGTAATTATAATCACCGAAGTAATATGGAGTTCATAGAGGTGGTAATGGTGTTTCTGGTGATGGTGTTCATAGTCTACAGTGTGGGTCATGATGATGAGGAGGTATGTACTATTAAATAGTGTGCTTTTGGTGTTGATGGTAATAGTGTTGGTGATGATTTGGTGACCTGAGGTCTATCTGGAGATGATGCAGATAATAATACTGGAGGAAATGTAGTGTGCTAATAACAGTGTTGGAGATAATGTTGTTTGAAAGTGGTGGTTGTAATTATGTTGGTCATGCATGCCATTGGTTGTCTGTGGTGGTACTGAAAGTGTTTAATATTTGAGGTCTGTGGCCTAGTAATGATGTTATCAATCTGTAATACTGGTACTGCAGTTAACTGAGGGGTCTGTGGAGCTTGTTTTTGGAGTTGTAGCAATGGTGCTAATGGGGTCTGAGGTGAGCATAGTGTTGCAAATGCTTGTGTTTTAAGCAATATCAGTGGTTTGCCATGACATGGTTGTGATGGCAATGGAATTAGTGTTTTGTGGTGATACTAATGATGTTACCAATCTGTCTTGACATTGCCGATGGTGTTGGGAGGATCGATGGAAAAAATATCAAGAAGTCTTTGCATTTCTTTAGCCTTACAATCCTTACCAATCTGGCTGCTTCCTGAACATCAGCTTCAGTGCACATACTGTACCGCAGTGGATAAGTGCAGTGCCTTCTTGATGAATAGTTGATAAGGTGCTTCCAGGCAAAAAGCAATGCATCTACTCACTCACCCACCATCCAACTCCCACTAATCCCTGTTCTCTCCTAATTTCACCAATACTTCCATATTACAATTTATTTCCTTTCAGTTTTTTTTTCAAGTTGTAAAAACACCAACTCTAATGAGAAGCCTAAGCACCCGTAATAATGGATGTAATGGATAAGGAGATTGGGCTGAGAGAGCTGTAACTCAAAGAATTGACTTATATTAGACTCAGCCAGAACGAACATCCATGGACAGTACAACAACCTTGAGTGAACAGGATCCATGTCAAGGAACTTCTGCACCCTGCACTAGCATGTGAACTTACTATGGTCATTATTTTCTGAGAAATTAGATGAGACTTAAATTCTGAGGTGGGAGCAAAGGAATATTAAAGATGATAGTCCAAGCAGTGTCTAAGACTGGACTCAGATCCAAGAGAACACAGCTGGATATGACCCAAGAACACTGAGACCACAATAATTACTATTCTAAGATGAAATCGATTCTATTTGTTGACATGACGCTCTCAGGAAGACAGATAAAACAAGATATTACCAGGATGCAAAAAAGAACACTAAGAATAATAAGGCACAACACCAAGTAGACACAATGGTCACAGAAAACAGTTAAGAATCTTTCTATAACAAGTCTGTTGCAGCAGGATTAAAGTGCGGTGGGTTGTACTGGAGTGATTTGCATAGTACTTTTTTATAGGGGTGAATTAAAATTCTCTATCCACTCAATTTCCTTTGGAGCTTGTTCAGTCAGCTAGAAGGAAATAGGAAACATGGATAGCACGAGTAAACAGGAAAGACTAACTTTAAATTCTGCTTCTGAAAACCACCTCCTCAGCCTCTCAGCAAAACATTTGCATGGTGTGTCGGCTTACTTCAATTTCCTGGCTCTGTCATAACTAATATCGAACATATTTGTTATTCCAATGTTACGTAAGACATTCATGCTAACAGGGCTTAAGTACAATATGCAACGGATTATTATTGTTCAAGCAAGAAAGTCTGCTGTATTACAATACAGATGTATTGAGGAACCCTTGAACTGACCCTTGCTGTTTATTTCTTTGCTATCACTCAGTAAGGTAGTTAAAGTAGCCTCAAGAAACATGCGGTTTGATCAAAGCGATGTCATCACAGATTGAAACGTGAATCCTTCGTTGCAATCTGCTCCGTATCAGATCTCTAATCATATTCCATCTGGGGAGGAGAATGGCTTAAAACTCCGGCAAATGTGCTTTATTACATGTGGTTTGAATGGATTAAACTGAAAGTAAATCCATTTTGAAGAAAGTAACACTGTCACTCGATTCCAACAGGGCTCACACGCACTTTCTGTTTTTGGAATGTTTTGGGGCTGGTCAAAATCCTGTACATATACTGCCTCTATGTGGTCAAAGTGATTCATTCCTCTGTTGTTTTATAGAGCCAGAATAAAATGTACCATTAACAATAAAATAGAGTACAAATACATTAGCACACAATCTTTTTTCATGCATATACTGTATATGTAGCACTAAAAGGAACGTTATTCGTGAGTTTCGATTAAACACTGTGACTAGATTTAAAAACATACTATAAATAATGTCGTAAAAAAATTCGAAATTTAATTTAATTTTAATTTAATAAAAACATGACTTAATTTTTAATCTCAAGTCAAAAAACATTCCAGTTCACACAAATGTACTGTGTACAGTTCGCACAAAAATACTGTATTAGTAGCTCGATTGACTTGACTGATTTATATAAAATAATTTAATGAGTGGAAATAAGTCTATTCCTCAAGTAGAAAATACCGTGTTCACGCTTGTATGCGAACACTCCACCTGAATGATAGTTACTGCTGAAAAATTTACAGCTTGTCAATTACAGGGCATTATACAGGCTTGCCTGAGTGTAGCCTCTAATCCCTTATAACCCCTTTATAGCTGCTCCACTCCACACAGACCTTGCCACTCAAAAAATCAACCCAAAAACCACATCTTCAGATTTATTACGCAACTGACAGAAAAGAGCTTTGCTGCTATTGTAATTCAACGAGGTCACTTCCAGGAGATGCTTTAAAATGGCTCCTTTCTGAGCCTGTGTTAAACCAATGGACAATGTTTAAACCTATTGAAAGAAATAGATTTTTAAGTTCTAACTGTCCAGGAAGGCCATCATGTAACTTTTAAATGAGTGATTATAGACTGAAAATCGGTGCACCATTATAAAGCTAATTTGGATAGTACACATGTTTGGATATGACCATTTAGTTGTACTATGCTACTATACTATATAAATGTTAGTTTGCAATGTTTCTGTGTTATTTCCGTGTTATTGTCATTGAATAATTGAAAAATTCCCCCCCAAAAAAAACCTTTTTACATTTTACTCTATACATTTATGTTTAGATCTTCAAAGTACTTGTTAAAGAAAATCAGACCAATGATTATCTGATGTAAATAAATCAAATAAACTAAGATTAGCACCTAAAAGTTTCACTTTGGCATTTATTTGAGTGGTAGCTCAATGGTAAAAATGTTGGATTTATGACTGCAAGGTCATGAGATCAAACTCCAGCACCACCTAACTGCAATTTATGGGCCTTTAAACAATGCCCTTAACCCTCAATTGCTTAATTGTATAAGTAAAATGTAATAGTTGCTATGAAAATGCCAATCTATGGTCATCTACAGTGACCATACACATTTTAGTTAGTGTTATAGTTATAGGCATACAGGATTGAAGTCTTAAAAGTTAAGGATGAGCAGAATCTCCCTTGCCTGCTTACAAAGCGTGGCCAGTTTTGCAAATTTGCTAGTTGCAAGATAGTTTGTTTTCTTTGCTGATGCCAAGTTTGGCTAGCATTGATTCCAGGAGCTAACATAATTGGCTGGCAGCAAATGGTATATGTGTGTGTGTATATATATATATATATATATATATATATATATATATATATATATATATATATATATATATATATATATATATATATATATATATATATAACATCCCGTGAACACAATGTCACACAAAACTTTTCCTTTTTAAATACAGGTAGTCCCCGAATTAGATTGGAGATGTATTTCAATGACACCATTGTAACTTGAAAATATCATTAGTTGAGGCATGGCCTAGCCTACCCAGGAGTCTTAAAGAATGGTTAACAGTTTGAGGTAGTATTCTAATTAGTTAATAATTTAATCAACTACAGTACATATTTTAGCAAAACAGAGCAATTTACAGTACCGTAATGTATAAACTTACTATTAAACTATTAAATGTATTAAACTTACTTAATGTATAATGTACAGTATACAGTAATCCCCCGCTTTACCGCGGTTCGAATCTCGCACCCCTAGTTTATTGCTGAATTGCATTTGCCACATAACTAATTTGATTTGCTGATTTTCCCGGCCTCTCGCGGATAACACTATAGACCAAAAAACTTATTGAGAATTGTTTTTATGGAGTTTTATGTTAAAATAATCATTATTAATTCTACAATATAGTAAAATGTTAATACAGTACAGTACTGTATAAATAAAATAGCATTTATGGGGTGGCGTCTGTTTATCCCGTTTTTTGTTTATCGCGGGCCGTTTTTTGGAACGTAACCACCACGATAAACGAGAGATTACTGTATATGTATGAGGCAATGGCCGCATAAACGAGCACCGGTTTGCAGTGGAAGGCGGAGCGGACGCGCTCTGTTTCAAAGTCCGCCAATGTGGATAAAAAGTAGAAATACAATAGCTAAAATCGGGCATTGAAACACCAAAAACCCAGAAAAATATGCGTTTTAACACAGCGACAACTTAACGCTGGCGAGAGTAAGGCATCTCACAAGGTGGGAGATGTGCACATCTTGGCAAGGTCCCAACGTATCGTACAAAAATTTTTATTGCCGTACGACAATTGAAATATTTTAAAAAAAGGATTTCTTATCGCTATCGTCATCGTAATATCGAAAAATGGTAAAAATTGTTCATCATAACTTGGGGACTACCTGTACTTGATTACAATTAAAAATAGCAAACATTTGACTATTCATAACATTGTCCACCACTGCCTGTAAAATCAAATCAGTTTAATGGTGCAGATCACTGCCAGCCATATTTCAGTTTTTAAAATCTCCAAGCTAATTCAATCAAATCTTTTCATAACATCGATTCTTAATCCAGATCCACTCTCAGCCATGTCTCTTAAAAGATCCCTACCATGTTTAAACGCTATCACTATGTATGTATCATCCCCAATCTGCAGAGTAAAGATCATCACCCTTGTTGCCAATAAATTACAAATCATGAGCTTGAGACTTCCAGGGCCTGCTGCATCATAGGCTCCAATGATATTTCCAGTTTGCATAATTTAATGCTATTTTTTTAGAAAGGTTATTATATTCAGGAAACCCCTTAGACCAGTTAGTCATCAGTTCACCAGTCGGCTGCTTTCTACTTCAAAAAGCCTTCTCATTGTGTAGCTTCATTTCGGAGGTGAAAAATGATCCTGACTGTTGTCGTAGTCACCATGATTCATCAATCTAAAGTAGCATTAGATTGTGTGCTATTATGCCCTGCCACTTGCTTAAACGGAAACATTACTGTCTTTAAAAGGTGCAATAACACAACGCGTTAGGCGGAATGCTGTTTGGAAAATAAAACATGCAATTAATAATGGTGCCTATTATCTGTGTGTGGTGTAAAAGATATTGTAAGATGGCTCCATTTCAGCTCAGTGGGAGTTAACCGAGAGGTCAATGTTGACCACTGAGGTCTTTCGGAGCGTGCTCCAGGAATGGATCTGTTAAAGCAGCACTCAGCCGGATCACACGTGAGAAATGCTGACTGAAAAATCAATGGTCACAATTCAAACATGACACAGTGTTTAAAGCTAAAAATAATAGCGACCGTGCAACCTCGTTTCCAGCAGAAGTACTACTCATTTAGCTCGGGTGATAAAAGACCTTCCACATCATCAACCTAATTTACTGCCACTGCTACAAAGTAAACCTGTAAAAGCTGGATTAAAACCATCCACTGTTTTTTAATCCAAGTAAAACCTTTGGTGCATCCAACATCAAAGACACGTCTCGCAGTGTTACCGCTTTCTCTTTCATTAGCTAATGCTTTGTCATAAAAGAGTACTTTTTTGGAATAAAAGAAGGTCGGGGATAGTAAGGTCGTTAAAGCCATTGTTGGACTTGAGGACTGAGTCAGCAACATCCAATCAGGGAGGAGGATTTTTCTTCCAAAAAAGATTTTTATGCTACCAGACAACATCTCACAAAATGAAATATCATGTACTGATTTACAATATAATATAATGATATGGTGATGTTGCAATATGAAAGTAAATATAAATAATTAATAAAAGAAATAAAAAAAAAACTGCAGAAAAAATTATTGGTGCTCTCCAGGACCTGTACCATACAAGAACCAGAAACCGGGCAGGAAAAATCACTACTGACCCTTCGCACCCTGGACACAACATCTTTTAGCTCCTCCCTTCTGACAGGCGCTACAGAAGTTTGCCAGACACAGGAACAGTTTCTTCCCCCAGGCAATCAGCCTCATTAACAACTTACCATAAATATATTCCCTGCTTCATATCATATCTATAAGTACTGCAATATCAGAACTGTCAGTCATCACATTTTCCGTATATGTAACACACATTATGGCTGCTATATATTGTATAAAGTCCAAAATAGTGTCATTTGCACTACCATGCACTCTCACACTTTATGTACATCACTGTTCTGTCATATAATCTGTATCCCTATTTAATCATACTGTCTATATTGTCTCACATGGTCTTTATTGTCTTGTATAGTCTGTTTTTGTCTTGTCTTGTCTTGTCTGTTTTGTCTTGTATAGTCTAAGCTGAATGTATAGTTTTATTTATGTCTGTTAGTGAGTCACTAACAGCTGAAACCAAATTCCTTGTGTGTGTCAACACACTTGGCCAATTAACCTGATTCTGATTCCAATTCTGATATAACCAGGATATCAAAGATACGTATGTCTTAAAATTTAAAATTCAATAATGTAACAGCATTTTTTGGTGATTCATTTGGAATATCAGCAAGTAATAATGCAAAAGCCTTGCTTTTGGATGTAACATAAGTAAACATGGTTGATTACGCATTAGCATTCTCAGACTAAGGTTTCACTGAGGTCACTTACAAGGGGGAAGTAACTTGCATGAAAAAGATTTTGCTGTTAGTAGTGCTAAAGCAACACTATTCTCTGAGGCTCAAGAATCCCAAATTGTAAATCGTTTCTAAACTTCTGAATGATGGTGTGGTTGCTTTACATTTACATTTATGGCATTCATGCCCTTATCCAGAGCGACTTACAGTCATCTCAGTTATACAGCTCAGACTTTCTGATCAGAAGTCAAACGTCTTATCCACTGAGAAACAGTGTAAGTGTATATAGTAGCAACTATATACACTTGAATCAGGCATGAATTGGGGGGGGGGGGTGTCTTTGGTGTACACAATCTTTGGTGTACAAGGCCAACGCCTTTCCACTTGCCACCTAGCTACTTGTCCAACTCAATCCTTTAGCTCTTATTGAATCAGGTAGGAATGATTGCCTGAATGCAGCAGAGAGTTATACGTGTGTGTGTAAACGTGCACATGTGTACGCATTTTTTTTTAGTTTTTGTGGAGTTCTACTGACTGTCCACATGGCAACATTCTAAGAAGCTAAAATGCTCCCTTACAGCAAACCTTTGGGGAATTTTCCAGGTTTTGTTGCTGCTGATCAAAGCCCTTGCTTCTTTTTCTTAACATGCTAGCATGCTAGTGTACTGGCTTGGAAAAACAGAGAAATGTGTTATTTTAATCCTCTGTAGCTTCTCCCAGTTTGAGGCACAGAGGAAGATACTTCTTCCGAGGAGGAAACGTGGGCTGAATTAGGTTTGATTGTTAATTAAACTCCACATAATATTGTATAGTGAATAGCTACTTTATTATACAGCCTGATTTATGCATTATTCAGAAATGACATACCAGAAATGATGTGATACTGTACTATATGCCCTAATGTTTCACCGAAAGTCAAGTTGGAAACAATATTAAAGCAATGTTTCAATTCATGGCTTGAAGTGACTTGAAAACAGATGTTTCTTTAACATTTTACATTTGCATTTACATTTGGAGCATTTATAGTAAGTCTGCTACAATACTGTGTGCAAAGTGAACATAAATGTTATTGTGTATTTAATATACACAATAAAATGTATTTAAACCTTTTAACTTTTAAAAATTTAGTTATGTTGCAGCCTGGTGCTCTTCTTCTTCTTTCGGCTTCTCCCATTAGGGGTCGCCACGGCAGATCATCTGCTACCTGCATGTCTTCCCTCACAACATCTATAAACCTCCTCCTTGATCTTCTTCTTTTTCTCCTTCCTGTAGGCTCCATCCTCAGGATTCTCCTATCGATATACGCCTCCCTCGCCTTGTCTTCAAAACGTCCTACATGCATGGTCCCTCTAATAAACTCCTTTCAATCATTTACTTTTTTTTTTTTATTAATAATCTATACTCAGTACCCCATAATGACAATGTGAAAACAGGATTCTAGAAATGTCTATAATTTAAAAAAAAACTATCACATGTACATAAGTATTCAGACCCTTTAATCAGCACTTAGTTGAAGCACCTTTGGCAGCAATTACAGCCTCGAGTCTTTTTGGGTATGATAACAAGCTTTGCACACCTGGATTGGTGGATTTTCTCACATTCTTCATTGCAAATCCTCTCAAGCTGGTGCAGGTTGGATGGTCTATTTTCAGGCCTCCCCAGAAATGTTCAACAGGGTTCAAGTCAGTGCTCTGCTTGGGCCACTCTAGGACATTAGATTGTCCCTAAGCTAATCCTGTGTTGTCTTGTCTTCTAATTCATGTCCAATCAAGCTTTTCCACAGGTAGACTCCAGTCAAGGTGTAAAAATATATCAGCATTGATCAAGAGAAATGGGAGGCACCTGAGGCTCATTTTCAAGTGTTGTTGCAAAGGCTTCGATAACTTATGTACATGTGATATTTTGTATATTATAATGTACAGACATTCCAAGAATTGTGTATTCACTTTGTCATTATGGGATACTGAGTATAGATTAATAAAAAAAAAATTTCAGGTCACAGATGTAGAGGTATTTAGAGCGTCAACCATGACCACTATAAATTTTATGTTAATCATTAGATTTGGCCACAGAGCCTGACTGCTGCTCAGTGCTGATGTCAGATACTCAGCATGAGGAGCTTTGTGAAGACAGCAGGTGAAATCCTCATGGCTGGGGCTCTGCGAAGAAGAGAGAGAATGTGTGTGTGTGTGTGTGTGTGTGTGTGTGTGTGTGTGTGTGTGAGAGAGAGAGAGAGAGAGAGAGAGAGAGAGAGAGAGAGAGAGAGAGAGAGAGAGAGAGAGAGAGAGAAACAGGTCTAAGCCTACCGGATTGTGGAAAAGTGATCCGGCAGACAATAGGCAGACAACAACTGGAGTAAAGCAGATGGTTGTGCAAAATGGCCACTGTAATTAAATATGCCCAGAGACAATACCAAAAATGGACATAGTTTCACATAAACTCAATAATTTTCTCCATAGAATAAAACAAAATATGTCAAGAGGCAGCAAAGGCTCATCCTTAGGGACCGGTGGGCAGATCCCGCTATTGATGTCAGCTTTATATAGTCCTTATTCACAATCATGTACATATTTGAGTGACCAATGATTCATAAATTTGCTATTTGGCAGATATAATCCAAAGTTCTGCCGATTTGACCCTGGATGTTCCTGGATGTTAACAAATCTTAAGACAGACTGCTGAATAGATTTCTTTCTTTATTTTATCTAGTGGTCAAAAATGGGAACTGGGAGCAACAATCACTTATAGAGACAAGTCAGCAGACAGAACAGTCAGGAAGATTTAAAACCTAATTTTAAAAGCCACCAAGGCAAATGATAATAAATATTAATCTAATGTAGCCCAGACAGTACCTGGGATATGCACAACCACTTCTTTTGTAATATATACGTATATTACATATAAGGTCCAATACAAAATTCCAATACAAATGACCGAAGGAATGGATAAAAAAAAAAGTTGCATGGTTATTTTCACAAATAGACTCAAAACATTTAATTTCGAATCTTTTCAGCTAATTTGAAATAGAGTTGGGATGGACATTTGCTAATACAAAAACATGAATCCTGGTTAATAATATTAGCTTTTCAGCATTCACCTTGCATTCAATGTTAATATTGTATGTACAGTATTGAAGTTTGAAATCTAAAATACAGCTCTAAAGTAAGCTGTTACAGTTTACAGTGGATTACGACACATAAAATGTTAGCCTTTAAGATACTTTAAGTGTGATAGGCTCTCTAAATGTAGTCAAAAATTAATTTAAAGCTATGTAGTTATTAATGTCATCCTGCCACAAAATAACACGTCATAATTATGTATACAGAATAATATGCTTATGTTACTAAAGCTTAATTTGCCTGTTTATCATCATGCTAAATGTAGGTATAAATCCTCAAATTTGCATTCTTAACAGAAATATATTTTTAATGCTGTAATAAATAATGATTTGATGCTGTAATAAATAATGTCACTCAATCAAGCAACCCGTTTAGGAAGTGTGGTCCAAAAGCATTGCACACAGTTCAATCGCTTTATTTTTGGAAAAAAAAGGGGAAAATAATTGCTAAAGGGATCTGTAAATTAAGTATGGCTTAATGTAGAATTTAAGAGACCTGTATTATGTATGTTGAGGCATGATGAATTATGCATGCAGATCGTACACTGGCTTTTTTTGCAGAAAAGAACAAACTTTGGACCATGTCTTGACTTTTAAGAAAAGCCTAAAGTGGTGCATGCTCACTTTTTTGACATAATTCCCAAAATAATCTTTTTGCCAAGATTTTTTTTTTGTATTGACGATACATATAAATGATACATATACATGATACATGTATCATATATAATGGGCTCTCATGTCCAGGAAAATCTTTTTTCAGAGGTTTGCACCCTTGAGTTTTTGACACTTGAGTATTTTTTAGTCATACATCTTATATCAGCATGCCGATGCATCGAACAACACAAACAGAACGGATGTGGTGTATGAATCCATCTCCAGAGAAGGATAGTGAACAATTTCCACAAACATTCATCATCATGCATGAGCAGGATCAATATGTAGCTTCTCGAGTATTCCACAGTCGATCCACAGTCACCTCACTCATGCAGGACTTACAGGAACATCATTCTGTAAGTCCATCATCCTGTAAGCCCCATTTCAATGAGAACCATGGCAGACTGAGCATGAGCACATCCAAGATAGCCCATGGGATAAAAGCTAGTTTTAGCTTTTTTTTAGACTTATGGTAGATGCAAAAGTCAAGGCATATAGAATCATCATAAAGTGCACTTCATATCATGAATTTCTCATCCATCATATAATTGTCATTACATCTGTGAATTGCACTTTAAATTATACTTTGGATGGCTTTGTAGTTATAACCCTAGGGTACGGGTCAGAAAGCCGAGAGTTTAAATCCATTCACTGACAAGCTGCCACTGGTGGGCTCTTAGGCTTAACCTTTACCCTGACCGACACTTTTCCTAATACTTTTATAACACAATATAATTCAATTCAATTTCATTTGTAAAGCACGTTTAAACTTGGACAAAGCAGCTTTTCTAAAGTAAATTAATTATATATATATATATATGTATATATATATATATATATATATATATATATATATATATATATATATATATATATATATATATATATATACATATATATATATATATACACACACATTTTTAAATATATAAATCAGTCCATATACTGTAAATCTATCCCCTATAAGTTTATTTCTATTATAAGTTAATTCCTAATAAGCAAACCAGTGATGACAGTGGCAAGGAAAAACTCCTTGAGATTGTATAAGGAAGAAACCTAGAGAACTGCACTGTTGTGGTATTTGCAAGGAATACAGCACAACAGAGTGTAAAGTGTTTCCAGGTGCAATTTGTCCGAGGTGGAAAGAGTTATAAAATATTCTACTCAAGTAAATCTACTGTTACTTCAATAAAATCAGACTTAAGTAAAACAAAGTGAATCCACTTAAGTAAAAGTAAAACGTATCTCTATTAAAACTTAATAAGAGTCAAATTTGGGTGGGAGATTTTTGTGTAGTTCAAAAAGGACAAGGAGATATAAATCCCAAACTAGTTGTTTTTAATTAAAGGAACACCTTTACAAATTAAAGCACAATAACAAAAAAAGAAAAAAAAACCCACTGCAATCAAATGTGAGATTAATTTTTCTAAGCAAAAAAAAATAATCTCCTGTTATAATGTCATTTATGATAATGAGAGAGATCGCAAATACTAATTTAGAATTCAGACAATAAGTGAACGCATTCAACAACATTAATTTTGATGGCATTTCGCTTTCAGCTGGGTAAGTTTAACACATTTGTTCTTCGCCCATCAATCAATTATTGCAGTAGTTTCTGGGGCGTTATTAAAAAAAACACACATTTTTATTCAGTACCGGATATCGTTTCAAATGTACTTAAGTACAAAACTTCAAACAAAACTTTCTTAAGAAGAATTTGAAGATTTTAAAAAGTACTTTAAAAAGTAGAAGTAACCAAAAAAACTACTCAATTATATTAAAGCAAGTAAATGTAATTCGTTACTTTCCACCACTGCAATTTGTTATTTAGAAAAACACATCACATTATGGTTCTTTTTGGTAACATTTAATTCTGTGAAACATCTGTAAAACGTGTTAGTTCTTGTAATCACTTACAGTTATAAAATTATACATATTCAATCAATCAGCTTTTTTCCCTCTCTTGAAAGTCAATGAGTTTTTTTATGCAGTTCATGCAAATTTCTGTCCTGGAGACTTTCCTGTGGCTGAACACAAACTGGACACTGGAGACTCCTTTTATCATTTTTTATTATTATTATTTTAAGCCTTGGAATGCGTATAGTGTCTGCCAAAACTTCAATAAGCATTTTGTTGTAAAAAAAAAAAGAAAACTTAAGCTATATTTTTGTCACAATCTTGAATCAGTTTCATTACGTTGTTGCATTCTGTCTCATTTTACACTCACCTGCAACTTTAATCAATTAAAATAAAAATAAATTAGTCAATCCTATTAGCAAATCCTGTGGCCAATTCTGAGCTACTACAGTCCCCTGGTTAAGAAAATGGATTTGGCATTATAAGTTCAAATCCCAGCACCACCAAACCAAGCTGCCCCTGCTAGGCCATTAAGCAAGGCCCTTAACCCTCAACTGCTCATTTGTAATTGTAGTCTGGAAAAGGGTGTCTGTTAAATGTAAATGGCAGCAGTGCAAATGCATGACATTTTGCAGATAATGCAAGTATCATGAATATGGAGGGGAAAAAAATATATTACTAACTTTGACCATGGCATGATTGTCAGATGGGCCGGCTTAAGAATTTCAGAAACTATTGATCACACACAACAATTAATAGAGTTTACATAGAAAAGTGCAAAACACAAACTAAAAGATTGACCTGACAAGAAGAATACGGTAACTCTAATAACCACTATTTACAATGATAGTAAGCAGAAAAGCATCTCACAAAGCACAATATGTCTACCCTTGAGGCAGATCCGATCAACAAAAAAAGACCGCAGAAGGTTCCATTCCTGTTAAGAAGACTCTGTAGCTACAGATTCATCAACACTGGATGTTGAAGATAACTGGAACCTTTTCTACAACCCTACTTTTAAATCTGACTACATTTTGTTTGTGCGATAAAATAAAACAAATTACACAAATGTCTCTTAAAATTAAACCTATACATGTTACACTATCTTGCTTTCGCATAAAATCGAACATGTATAGAAATCAGTTTTAGTCCCATTTAACAAGAGCATGCCCTTAAACTGACAGAGCTCAATTACGTCCTGATTAAGTGCCAGCTGCATCATGCCATCCCTTAGTTCTTTCTATATTTCAATCTCTTACTGTAGGCAATGCAATATTGACTTTCCATGGAGTCTTTCTCAAAAAATCTTCCTTCAGCCGCATTCCCAAGACAAATTAATGGCATATATTAGCAATTCCCCCAGGGACCTGTCATTGCAATCTCAAGAGAATATACAGTAATTAGTGCCTCATACACATCGCTCTCTCATAATACCCACCAAAAAAAAAAGTGGCTCAAGCTCCTGGTCCTGTAGCTTCCTAAAATGATAAAAATAATTAAAACCAAGTAACCCAGATGCAATGGAAATATGTCCTTCCCTAAGTGCATGTCAATCAACAGTTATTCTTGTCTTTGTGTCATGCAGTTATGCCAGAAAGATCTTGCTGCTGGGGAATTCACGAAATGTGTTACTTCAAAACAGCTGCGATCTTCGTTTTTATAGATAATGGTTTGGAGAAAAACATGGACGAAAGTCTGCTATATAGTATCATTTTTGACTTTTTGTATACTTTCAATTCTTACGTATTAGCCTAAACCTAATTTTGACCATTAGAATAAATAGAAAAGGAGAAAAAGATGGGTTTTTTTTCTCTAATATCTGTTGTATTATGTGCCAAAACCCAGCAGTTGTTAACTAAATGACTTAAACAAATAAACTATTAGGTTTGTCTGTGAGCTAGCTGCGTTTCCGGAAATCTCATCTCACTCATTCTTTTTCAGTTTTCTCCAATACGGTTCCAGGAATATCAGTTACATAGACACCAGAACATGTAGATATCCAAAGTTTAATAATAGAGAGATGCATATACAGTGGTCCCCCGGAAGACCCACGCGAGTTCCGAAAATCCGCAAATCAGCGCATTTTGGACGCACCCCCGCAGCCCCTATGGTGCCTTAGTGAATTCATCTAAACATTGTCACTTTAATACAGTAGTGTTTTTTAAAAAATGTATGAAATTTCTTAGTGAAAACATAGTTTAAAATGTTATTCCTAACTTTCCTAAACATTCAGTCCCGCTGTTGATTCCTGCAAATTTTACGATAATCTGAAACTTGCTGTTAGTTAATTTCCAAAGGAGAACCTCCGAATTTTCCGAGCTGCGAGTTCCGAACCGCGAATTATTGACTGTTGACTGTATAAACCTCCGTGACGACTATGGGACTATTGCATTGCATATCAGTGCATGATAAACAAAAACTTTGTTGAAGGTCTTACTGTTCTTGTTACAAATCTAAGCATCTATCAAAAAGATATGACAGTCGCAGCATGACAAAATGCAGGAAAAGGTAACAGGAAGAAGTTACACAAACTAGGGAAATTATTCTGGTTGAATAACTAAATAAGTGAGTTGGAATATTAAATAACATAAACCATCCAAAAAACTAAAAAACAACCAGTATACAAAACCCAGTATACCATTTATGAATTAAAAATTAAGGAAAATTGTAAAATTACAGGTCTCTATTTTAGAATTTACTACCTTTTTTATAAGATTCACTATACTATTAAATAATATAGCAAACAGAAATTATTTGCAAATAACATGTGTTAAATGAAGTATGAAATGACTTTGTTAAGGCAAAAAACATCGGTCACAAAAAGGATGTTTGGTCACACAATTTTGTTTTCCTTTATTCAGTATCATTAAAATGTTCCCTTCACTTGAGCTAGAAGACCTAAACCTGTTCCAGCATCACAATGCCCTGGGCACAAAGTAAGCTCAATCAACATATGATTTACATAGAATGGATTGGAAGATCTGGATGGCCTGCTATAGAGCTCTGACTTCAACCCTATTGATCACCTTTCGAATGAATTGGAACGCTGAGTGCACCCCAGTTCTCCTAACCTCACCTATATCAGCACCTGACTTTAACAAAGCCCTTGTTGCTAGATAAGTACAAATCTCCACAAGCACACCCTAAAATAAAGTGGAAGATCTTCCAAGTAGACGGCAGTTTATTAAAAGAGCAAAAGAGGAATAAATGTGGAACACAAATTTTTTCCATATTGAACATATATATATACTCTCTATACTGTATATTGTCAGGGAACATGTGTCAATATTCCGAAGTTGTAATTACTATTTGAGTAAGAATTTTGTTCTTTATTCATTTATTTATCTACAATAACTGATCAGGATCACAGGAACACTCAGTTTGGGTAATACACATTGACAGAATACCATGATACAAACACTTACAATTAACAGAGCGAGTCCACTCACCTGCATGTTTCTAGAAGGAAACTAGAGAATCCACAGGTAACTCTCATGGACACAGAGAAAATGCAAAAACTTCATGTTGACAAAAACCTGAACTCGAAATCAATCCAGGGACCTAGAAGTTAAACTGAATTGAGTCATGGTGCTGCCACACTCCCTGTTGCACCACCATGAGTGTTGCATTACTTAAAAGAAGCATAGACAAACTGTAAGTGAGATTTTTTCCAAACCCCAAGCCACCAAACTACCTTTTGCTGATGATGACAATGAAGCATAACAAATATTACAACTGCATAAGAGAAAATGTAAATGTCTCTGTGAAAACCTTCAAAAGATCTGCATAAACCTTCAAATGTATCAGGGTTATAAGCAGCTAAGAAGCTAAAAAAAACTTTTTCTATAAATAAAGTGTGTAGCTTTTTATTTTGTACACTTTAAGTCTGTCCACTTCCCGTAAGCTCACCACCTGCAGGAGGGACCGTAAGGGACGGTGCTGTGAGGACTGGGCAGCAGTCGAAGGCGGGGGCCTGCTTAGACTGCTGCCCCCGCGACCCGAATTACGGATAAGCGGGAGAAAATGAATGAATGAATGAAGTCTGTCCAAACCTCTGAATTTTCCTGATGATCCAGATGTCACTGATCCTTCATACTGTATTATTTTGCTGTGTGCAACCTGAATCCCAATTAAATATGCTTTTTGGTGATGTGTTAATAAAGCACAAGCTTAAATGTAATACTTTCTAATGTATGCTTTTCCTTTTTAATTGGCACCATGTAAAATGCTCAGTGATGTGACACTTGATTATGTGCAATTTGGTGAATGAGTAAGAAAACTTTTGTCTCTTGGGTAACTTTATTATCATTGTGGAGTTTTCTCATGTTGTCCCTATGTTTATGTGGGTTTTCTCCAGGCTCTTTCTTCCACCCAGGAACACACTGGGTGATGAATTGGTTGTGATAAATTTCTCTTCAGCATGAACAAGCGTGTGAAAGTGTGTGCGTGCATGGTGATGACTTCCAGTGTTCCTGGAAAAGACTCCGGATTCACCTCAACCCTGACCAGGATGAAGCAGTTATTGATGACAAGTGAATGATTGAATGTTATATTAAGTTTACAGAACTTTAATTAAGCTGACTAAAAGATAGATGCAACAAGTCGACAGGAATTTATGAGCAGGCTGGAAAGTGCAAAGTCATTTACAGCAAGCTTTTATATGCAGTAAATGTAGCACTTTTTTTTCCCTCCATAACCTTTGTGTGCCTTGTAAACTGGGCACACACAGTAAGCTTGGTAATATTTCCAAAATGACCTAAGATTTTAATACACCAATTTTGCCTCTTTAATTAAGAATCATTACAATTCTATGCTTGTGTCAATCAGCGTTTAAGAGAAATGTTGAAAGAAGTAAAGAGGGGTTTTATGTAGCACCCCGGACAGCAAAAACCGAGAAGTCCACTCTAATTGTCCAGCCTGTATATACATAGGGAGGAGAGCGCATGGCCCAGAAATCCTTTCTGCAGAGGACCCGGCCCACCATCTGGGCAGATGAGACCACTGCAATGAAGAAAAATGCAGCTGTTTCCTCCCCCCTCGGTATTGCAAGCAACACTAGAACCGAGCGAAATCTTAAAGTTGAAATGTGACAAGGAAGCCCACACCTGCTAAGCATAATCATTAGTATATTAGTATATAAATGAGCATGATGGTCCTTTCAGATAACTGACCAGATAACAGCCAGGCTATCTTAATATCTAAGAAATCCATTTCATTTACATTTATTTCCACACGTCTAATTCATCTGCAGAGCTGTGAGCTTCTAGCCATGCCAGTGATGCCTGAGATTTTCTTTACCAACTGCAACTTGAGCTTTACTTGCTACTAACTGTGAGAGATATGTGATAACTTTACTGACAGACTGGAGGATTTCAATCTGATTTGTTGTCTAATATTAAGATATTTACACACAGATGCAGTGCGCAAGTGTGAGGGAATATGTAGAACTGTGTATATGTGCATGGACACTGCATGTATCTGTGTGTAATGATGGTCCAGCAATGCAGCAAATGTACTTCAGCATTCAGTTCCAGTTAAGCCAGATATTTTGGAGAGCCTTGACTATACTCAGGCAGAGGCACATGGACAAAGGTGGTCGCAGAGCTTTATATATATATATATATATATATATATATATATATATATATATATATATATATATATATATATATATATATATATATATATATATATTTGTGAAATGAATGAATTGACCAGCTCGAGCTAAGCTTACCGCAGTCCTCGCACAAGATCTTCCCGACGTCTTTTTTCAGATCCTTGCCGCTGGCTTCGAGGGGCGCGTACGACGCCCTGAACACCAGGGGCTCGTCGGTGGGGTCCATAAAGAAGATATAGCGGTGGTCGTTGAGCACGCGCGCGCACGGCCCGCTCGTCGGGCCCAGCTCGCGCACGGTGACGAGCTGCTCGCGCTCCAGGCCGCCGCTGTGCCGCGGCCACACGTCGAGCACCTTGACGTCCACCCGGTAGGGCTCGGCGCCCGAAGCGTTGTGCGGCGCCGACTGCACGCGGCCCTCGATCACCACGGCGGAGTGGCGCGCGCGCTCCCGCAGCGAGCTTGGGCTCGGGGAGTGGCACGCGAACGCGACCCCGATGACCAGCATGGAGAAGGGCACCGGCTCGAGCCTCATGCCGCCTGCTTTGGCTCGGCGCGGGCTCGGGCGGGCTGCGAACGGGCTCCGGTAGCACGGCGGCGCGGCAGACCCTGCGGAAGTGTCCATGCCATCGGGTATGCGCTGCTGGGTTTTTTTCCCCTCTTGAGAATCTTGCAATTGGAGAGGAGACGGCGGATAGCGGAACGGCCAAATTATTCTGGGCTAAAAATCTCCCCAGTGCATCAGTCGGATGAAGCGCATTGTGAGAGAAATGCAACGAAATTAGTGGATTGGCCCTCGTCCATGGAAGCTACACAGCCATATATAGCAAGTATCCGCAGTCTATCTTTGCCCCAAAAAATGCAGTGGTGTAGTAGTGAGCGCGCTTATCGGCAGCGATGCTCCGTATCGCTCAACGCAGGAAGAAACGAACGCGACACGCTGCGATGCACGATCGATGTCCGCTCAAAGTAAAACCATTAAAATCCACTTCCTGAGTGACAAAGCTCGGGGTTTATTAATGCATCCGGTGGCAAACTGTCCCCCTGTCGTGTCCCTCGTGGCCCGTCTCTGTCCGCTTACCTGGTGTCGCGCGGACGAAACGGGTGGAAACGTGCAATAATTCTCGCCGCGCCAACGACACATTCACCGCACACCGAGTAACGACTCACCTCCGTGTGTGTGTGTGTGTGTGTGTGTGTGCGCGCGCGTGTGTGTGTGTGTGTCTATAGTCTCCCAATGCCGCGGAAAAAAAGAGCATCAATCCATGATCTCTGCCATCACAAATCCATACGGAATAGGAACGCAAAAGCAAAATGTCTGAGGATGTGTCGGAGGATGCGACCGTCCCTCCACTAATATCCCGCTCCTTTATTGATGCGCGGCGACATAATCGTTTACAGCGGCTTGCGGCTGATCAGGCGATGAAACGCGTCACCGATTCTTCAGCAGTTCTGAATGAGTTTTAGTCTCGTTCTATCGCTAAATCATGTGCTGCATTCAGGTCACATTCGCTGCTCGGCCTCAGAGAGAGAGAGAGAGATGGGGAGAGAGAGAGAGAGAGAGAGAGAGAGAGAGAGAGAGAGAGAGAGAGAGAGAGAGAGAAATGATCGTGAGGCGTTGCATCAAATCCATACATCTGACATCCGCTGCATTGCTACAAGAAGGCAAGACATGCATTATCCCAATGTTTCCAAGAGGATTTTTGAGCTTGCATGTACAGTCTGCGTTACAGGAGAGAAATACCCAGTGGAGATGATTAAACAAATGAGGCTTGTGAAACCAGGCGCTGGAGTTTATACAGTAACAATGAGAAGAAAGGCTATGAATGCACGAAACGATTCCTACAGACGCTCACTTCTAAGAAAGGAAATGAAGATCGAGTACGAGGCAGCTGAACCTGTGGAGCCGCATCAAAAGATGTTGCTAAATATTCACGAAGAGCGACCTCTGCTGTTCCTTATTCGTTTACCATCAGAGCAAAACTTGCTCTTGAGTTGGTAATTAGGTTGAGTCAAGAGAGGGAAAGCAATTAGTGCTTCCAAAAAGCATGTGGACATGCAACATGAGATACTTACTACTATTACTTCTACTACTAATCAGCATCATGTATGGCATTTGGTAGATTCCATTATCCAGAGTGACTTACAACTGAGCAGTGAAAGGTTAAGGGCCTTGTGGCCTTCCGATCCAAAGTCCAATGTCTTAACCACTGATCTACCTCCTCCCTCATCATGTGTGCATCATGAAGCAACTAAAACAGTTCATTTCTTTTCATTCAAACTCATAATATCGAAACAAAAGTATTTAATTGTTTAATTTTTTTTTTTTTTTTTACATTCTAAAAAACTATCCAGAGTCTGCTGCAGCAGTGACGTTACTGTAAAGTTTTTTTTTTTTTTTTTTACACAATCTTTAACATCTTTTAGGTTCAAACAAGAACATGTATTGTATGTATTTTAACAGAACATTCCTGACATCACAATTTAGCAAGTACTGTCCATGGTTCTGAAACGTTTCAAACGAAGGCAATTATTTAGTATTAATTTGAGTTCTTCTGATGATTTAATAGATGCACAACAGTGCGCAGAGTGTCCCAAACTATGTCTGGTGACAAAATTCAGGAAAGCAGAGAAATGTGGACAAAATATGCCTGAGTTAAGGAACATATACGACCAGATATGGCAATGGTAAGTGTGCTGTTGGCCAAATGTAGTCCGATGATGAGCAGTTCGAGCAGTTTGGGGATCAGTACCAGCTTATTTGTCGTAATATGTCAAATGCATATGCTTTGTATATGATGAATCTTGATTTATTAATTCGTGTATTATACTAGCTTTACTGATATTACATGGTCGCTTTTGACGTCAGTCTAATAGCACTGGGGTCGTGTTCCGGAAGACCTGAGTGCTTTAATGGAGGTGGGTGATTAGTGTCTGAATTAGTGTGTCCTCATTGGCTTTATTTATTCCTGTATTATGATCGCACACGCACACGCACACACACACACACTCCATTTCCCTTTTTTCGGTAGTTTTATTTACTCAAATTCACTCGAAGCATAACACTGACAGTGACGATGATGCAGTAAGTCGGTAGCGCCATGCGCAGAAACCATTCCTAACAGTGGCTGTAGTATCACAAATAAGACGGCAGGGGGCGCCTTTTTGCTCTGTCTTTCTATTTCTCTTTCTCTGGCTCTCTCGCTGTTTGTCTCCACCGGCAAGCGTGCTGACATCAGACGTCAAGACTCGCGTGCGTCCGTCTCCGTGGCACGACTCGCTCTTTCGTTCCATCTTGTGGAGCGGCGAAAAGGGAGACGCGCTAGTGTTCACGGTAGGCCTTCGCAGCTTGCTTTTTTGGCGTCTTTTTTTCACCCTCCTTGCTGCAATGGCGCTTAAACGCACTTGCTGCATGCAGACTAAGAGATGTGGGGTAAAAAAAAAAAAAAAAACACAGAAAGATAGAAAAAAGGACCGCGTAGCTGCTTATGAGCTTCGCACATATTTAAACGCAATGTAATCGCTTCTAAATTACCAGAATCGAGTTTATTTGCACAAACTCGGTATGTAGTTTCAAAACGGTGCAGACTGTTGCGCTTAAAAACTAAGTGCATGCTGAATGACTGTACGCAAACTTTTTTTTTTTTTTTTTTTTTTAATTGTATGTCAAAATGTTTGGAAAACCCCACGATACACAATGTCTTGTCATTCTCTTGTGTACCAGTTTTTTTTTTGTTTGTTTTTTTTACACTTTTTTGCTTGAACAAAGTTATTTTCGGGTCGAGCAGGTTTGCCACTGGCAAAATTTCACGGTTTCCTGTGATCAATTTTCGATGGCAAGACCCCATTCAGCAGGACTGTAGAATGAAGTTGAAATATTCGTTGAGTTCTGTTGAAGTTCACAAGTGAATGCTAATTACATGGAATTTACAAACCGACTCTAACACACACGGAAAAAAACACCGACAGTGGGCAATTAACTCTCATTTGGGTCCAGCTGTTGTTTTGTTGTTTACCGATATATAAATATGTATAGCTATAAAAAAAAATGACAGTCTTCATTTAATAATTGCTGAACATAGTAATATTCATTTTGCTATATTTTCGTTTTTTACGTCTTCAGTCTGTTTCATAATAATTTAATGACAGGCAAAGTTAAGGCATAAAAAAACAAACAAACAAACAAAAAAAACTCCAATATTGCATTTAAATGTCCATCTTTCTGTAACTGATATTACTATTAAAATAATCCAGGGCATGTTTTATTCTTTGATAATGAATATTTGTGTCGGAAATTTTATTTATGTATTTTATTTATTTATACATTTTATTTGCACTATAATTTATAATGCATTGTAGGTTTCATGAAAACTTAAGAGCTTATTTTTAAATTACCAAATAAAACCTGACATTGTACGAGTATTTCGACACTAACGACACTATTACATTATCAGTTTTAACCTTTCTGCCTCGCCCAAATTATGAATCATCAAGAAAACGGAGTTGTTGTTTTTTTTGTTTTGTTTTTGGGTGGAGATCCCACAAAACCACAAACTTTTCAACAATTTCTGCGGTCGGTTTTGGTAGCGTTCATCAAAAGTCTGAACACCGCTTCTTTTATTTTTGAGCGTTATCAGAATTAATAACAGGGTTGGCAATAGATTAATGAAGGCCAATCTTTTTAAGAATACAAGTATATGCTTGAAATATATTATATAATAATATCTTAAGCTACATTTGGTAAATAAATTGTTTTAACAGCACCGTTTTTAAATCCTTTTAATTATTATTTATTTGCCTCATGTTGTGTTCCTAATTATCATTCAGCGAATAGCTCAGTACAATTTACAGAGAAAAATACTATACTTTCTATTATTACAGAATTATAGGAGAACTGTTACGAGTTATGCCTCTTGTTTTGCGTATTGAGTATTGCATATAATGCGTACTCTTATTTTAACTGACTTGAATGAAAGGTGAGTTCAGAAATGAGCTAACAAATATCTGGAAAAGAATAAATTGTGTGTGTATATATATATATATATATATATATATATATATATATATATATATATATATATATATATATATATATATATATATATATATATATATAATGTTTAATATATATATATATATATATATATATATATATATATATATATATATATATATATATATATATATATATATATAATGTTTAAGAATACAAGATGCAGTAAATGTCGGGTTGCATTAAATGCATTGAATGTGAGGTTCTCTGCGACTCTAGAATATAAATACATATTCATACATTAGATATACATTTGCCACTTTTTTAAATGAATATTTTTTTTTGAATGCAGCGTTATTCTGCATCTTCTTGAATGCTAATAATGGGAGCATCTGATACTAATAATGGGAGCATCTGATACAAAACAAAAATTATTTTATTTGTATTAATATTATTACTAATATCTTTTGCACTTTTCGAAACCTGGCACACTTAAAGTCTACGTGGCAGCTTCTATTAATATTGAAATTCATGTTGATTTATGTATTGCTTATCTATAATTTAATACAATACAACACAAATTTCATTGCATTTATTTGATTCACGTATAAAAAATGATTTCATTTGCATGCATTAGTGCTTCCTAGAAATTGATTGATAGTTTTAATAAATGGATTTTAAAAGGCAGACTTTTCCAGAGACAGAAAAAAGTCAAACTTCTCTACATGTTCGACGTGGCATATATCACTATAAGATATACTTAGGTTTATATAGATAGATAGATAGATAGATAGATAGATAGATAGATAGATAGATAGATAGATAGATAGATAGATAGATTTATGTATATAAAACATTACTAAATATATTTATGTAATATATCCTAAATTGATTCCTAGGGAAACATTTTTTATTATTATTTAATTTTCCATTGTCTTTAATTTTATTCCAAGTTATCTTTATTTAACGCTTAACAAAAATAAACCACAGAGCATGTTTGCGCGTGCTTAATTCATTAAAAATATGTTCGTTTGTATCCGTATCATGAATATCATCAAAATACATTTCTGCACAACCCAAATTCATTTGCAAATATATCAAACTCAACTGTGCGGCATGGCGCTGCGGCCAGTGTGCAGATGCGCATGTCCTCTCTGTGTCTCCGGGGGATTCATCTGATTTTCTTCCACCTCTCAAAACACATCTCTTTGGGAACTGTGTACTTGATGGGAACGTGTGCGCGTGGCGTTGCGTGGAGCGAGTATTCCTGACTCGCGCCCAGAATTCCAAGTATGTGCTCCGGATCCAGCGCGACCACCAACCAGACTGGAATCAAGCGGTTACTGAAGATGAAAATGATGAAGTACTTAACAAATTGATAATGGATAGCAGAATCTAATAATAATAATAATAATAATAATAATAATAATAATAATAATAATAATAATAATAATAATGAAAGCTTATGTTTGACATATTATTTATTATCATATATATGTTTGTCTAAGTTTGTTTGTCTACGCAAAAGGAGTTAAATTGTTTTGTGGCGTTGTAATAATAACAAAATATATATCTCGGTTTGAATTATGGTGTCATATTTAAAAGATATTGTGTCATAGTCCAACAGATATGACCCATGTAAAGTATATAAAGGGTTGCATGTATATGAGAATTCCGAAATAAAGTAAAGTTGGATGTCGGATGTGGAAAAACAACTTAATAAAATACAGAATGAGATTAAAAGCGTTTAGTGGCTTCATAATGATTTAAAGATATGAGTTAACAGAGAGTCTGCATTTGCACAGACAACAAATTGTATGGATTTTGGGAGGAGATGGTGCTCTTACTGACCCTTAGGATAGTGTCTGGGGATATTGATATATATATGCGTGTGTGTGTGTTTAACTAGTCATAAAGTCATTATATACAGGACTTTATGATTAAAGGTCATAAAATAAAAAAAAAGGAAGAAAGGAAAGGAAAGGGGGAAAATAGGCTTAACATGCATTTATTGATGACTAGTTAAAGAGGGACTGTTTAACTAGACTAGTTTAACTAAACAGTCACTATTTAACTAGTCATAAATAAATGCATGTTAAGACGATTTTCCCCCTTTCCTTTCCTTTCTTCCTTTTGTAACCTGTAGTTGAGGATTGTTAGTAAGAGACCGCAGAAGGTGAAGTGAGGACAGTATCTGGTAAATAATTGTAGTTAATATGGAGTGATGATTTAAGTGAAGTTGGTGTAAATTATTTTATGAGCTCTGAGTAAATAAAGCACGTAAAAATGTGCAGTATCTGTCATTTGTTTAATGCGTGTAGGTTTTGTGATCGTGGATTAGGTGTAACGGCGGGACTAGGGGCTTTAAATCCAACCTGTCTGTCTGCTTGCAGAGATCTCGCGAGAGCGGCCGCGTGGCTGGCTGGCTGGCTGTGAGGTTGCAGCAGACGGAGGGAGAAGGCAGGCAGGCATCATGGCGGACAGAGACAGTGGAAGTGAGCAGGGAGGAGCGGCTACGGGCCCGGCTCTGAGCTCCATGCACGCGGTCGCAGGAGGGGCGGGCACGGCTTCCGGCCTGCAGCACGACACACAGGAGCTAGCGTCCAAGCGCGTCGACATTCAGAACAAGCGCTTCTACCTGGACGTAAAGCAGAACGCGAAAGGCCGCTTCCTAAAGATCGCTGAAGTGGGGGCCGGTGGCAACAAGAGCCGCCTGACGCTCTCCATGTCGGTGGCCGTCGAGTTCCGAGACTACCTCGGGGACTTCATCGAGCACTACGCGCAGCTGGGCCCCAGCAACCCGGACGCGTTGCAGGACGAGCCGAGACGGGCGCTCAAGAGCGAGTTCCTGGTGCGCGAGAATCGGAAGTATTACATGGATCTGAAGGAGAACCAGCGCGGCCGCTTCCTGCGGATCCGACAGACGGTCAACCGGGGGCCTGGCTTGGGCTCGGCGCAGGGCCAGACCATCGCGCTGCCGGCGCAGGGGCTCATCGAGTTCCGCGACGCGCTCGCCAAACTTATCGACGACTACGGCGTGGAGGATGAGCCTGCCGAGCTGCCCGAAGGCACGTCGCTCACTGTGGACAACAAGCGCTTCTTCTTCGACGTGGGCTCCAACAAGTACGGCGTTTTCATGCGTGTGAGCGAGGTGAAGCCCACGTACCGCAACTCGATCACGGTGCCCTACAAAGTGTGGGCCAAGTTCGGCAGCACGTTCTGTAAATACGCCGAGGAGATGAAAAAGATCCAAGACAAGCAGCGGGAGAGGAGGGCGTGCGAGCAGCAGCAACAGCCGGCAGAGATGCACCCGGACGACGGGGATGAGGATTGATAATGAGCGGAGGATTGGGAGGGAGGATAACATGCAAAAAAAAAAAGTCTATATAAATATATATATTATATATAATATATATATATAAAATACGATCAAAACAAAGCAAAACGATGCGTAAAACGAAAAAAGAAAACTTTTTAGTGTACAAATGAAAGAAACGTAAAAGATGTAACGGTTTTAACTCCAAGGGGCAGTAAGTATCCACAAACATACAACAAACCTCCACAAGATGACAGGTGCAACTCGTACCCCATCACTGGATGTGATCCACTTACCCACCATTAATACAGTAAGCGGCTGCTAAACAGAGTAATAACATTATGTATGAACTGTGTTTCCTACTTGACTACAGATAAAAGAACTGAGTGTTTATTTCCCTTATTAACCGAGAACTTTTATACACGTCGGATATTATAAAAACAAACAGGAAAAAAAGGTGTTGGCAATGTTCAAATGGAAATATTGCAGAAAAAAAGTCCTTTACGTGTAAGCTAATAACTTCAGCACAAATCAGATGGTTTTATTTTATGTTCTCTCCTTTTTTTTAGAAAAAGAAAAAAACAAAAACTCAATTTTAAAATGATTATGATGAGGCTGTCATGGTAACCATGCCACTCCTATGTTCAAAAGCATCACCTGAAGGCTAATCGGGACCGCAAAGGTGACAAAATATCAGTAAGTGTGGTGACAGGGTTTATCTCTGGCAAAGGTCGCGAGTGCTCGCTGTACGACAGAATGCACTCGGGTTATTAGAAGATCCGGTCGAACAGTCACCGGTCCTCGTCATAGAGACCTATACACAAGAGGCAGCCTATAAAGTATGATCCCAGTGTATTTTTCTCTGTGTCATGCAGATGAGTATACTATGTACTTGTGTCTTGTTGTCACACAAAGTGTTCAGACGAGTTATTAAAGGTACTATAAACAACAAAGAGCAGTGACAGCAGAAAGAGTAAAAAAGATGGCCCCTGGATGAAGGTGCAACGAAACATGAAAATGTTAACGTAAAAAAAAATATCTATATATATAGAGAGCGCGAGAGTATAATTTTGTGAGTCAACTGTATATCAGTGCTTACAGAGAAGATAATACCCCACGTTTTTAGTGGGGGAATTAAATAACAATCTCTAGAAGGATTTAAATATTATATCAGTCTACCAATGAGAGTACGAGTGGCGCCAAGGAATGCTGTTGTTGCATGTTAACCTCTACACAGCTACATTGAGGTGGATTTTCTCGATGTGTGTCCTCAAGGACCTTCTCTTTAGTGATTTCATAGACAGTGTCCTGTCAGTGATGTTTGGTCACTTAGTTGACGACTGATTTCCGTTCTACCTGTAAATACAGTATTGAATCCTTGACTGTTTGATCATACATGAACGACAGGTCCGGTGCAATGAAATCTCACTCTGTCTCTCTCAGGGGTCCTTTAGGACCTGTGTTGGGGAGAGCCCTAGTCCGGACACACGAAGGTCTGCGGTGAAGCTCGATACCGTTGTCTGCGTTAGCGTTTTGAGAAATGCAGCTGGACAAACTCGGAATGGAGTCTGGTTTATCGACAGACCTCTCTGAATCGGTGCGCTCATTCAAAAGAGGCACATCAGAAAAGTTTACAATATAAAGTTATTCGCCCCCCAAGGAAATTACGCACCATCGGCATTTTGCATTTCAATCTATCTGTCCCAGTTGTCTTTTAATCGAAGGTTGAGTCTTAGGTCATTTCGAGTGCCCATTCTGCATGTTGACATACTTCCTTCTGAAACAGGAACAGGAAGTCAGTCATACGATACGCCACTCTGCTGCCCCGAAAGTTGAACAACAATTGGTGGAGGGTGTCTAATTGCTGCCATAACCCACTCTATTTTACCTTTAAAAATAACTAAGATGATCTGACTTGTTTATGAAGGTGTGCCCTACATGTTTAAGCTAAGGTTGAGCTGTTGCAGGGCCTTGATGAGCAGCAGGATTGTGGCTAAAAAACTATCAATGTTTGTATCAAATTTTGACGATTGGGTAGTGCAAGACGTGCCTCCTTAGGTGGGACCTGTATGGCTCTCAAGTGTGTGTGTAAGTGCGTTTAAAGTCGAGGTATACATCGTAACATGAACATTTATTTAAAACATTTCCCAAAACGATTTGTGGGTTATTTTCAGATACAGTATCATATTTAGTGTCTGGTATTAAAGGACCGACCCAACAAGCTCTGAAAGGGCAGTTTTGATTCCACGACTTCCAGACGACTTCCGAAAGAATTGCGAGAAAAATACAAGACCACCTAAACAAGCAACAAGCTTAGAAGCTTACCCTAGTTCAAGTCACACGCTTTGTTACATGGCGTATTCGTGGATGGAATATGCCCATTTATGGTTGGCATCAAGGACAAGCAACGTTTTAGCACAAAGTCTTTTCGTTTCTAAATTGCATTGCGATGTTTGTGGAAGCCGGTCGAACATTAATCTTTTAAGGGCATAAAGTATTTAAATTCATAGCAGTAAAACAATGCAAAACATTTCAACCAAGACTGCTGAAATGTCCTGTGAGCCACTCTGCCCGATTGGAAAAGAATAGCCCAAATATGGTAAGACGTAGCCCTGTAGATTGGTCCTACACACAAACTCAGAGACGTCTATTTCAGCAAGCTGCACAGCTCAAAACGACAAGGACGTGCAACGGTTGAAATGCTTGACCGTCAACCATTGTGCGCCCGATTAGGAGCGCCGACTTTAATGTTACTTGTTGGGGAGCATACTCTTCAGCATTGGTGCCTTATACTCCACATGCTTACACGCTGGCTGGTGCTTTGGATCAAAGTTTGGGTTCTTGTCTTTCCTTTACCTCTTATCCCCCACACCCAAGGCTTTGCTGGCCATACTTTCTTCACACACAGTCACTTGGTGTACTTAAGATAATATGGGCGTTTTTGCACATTCTAAAGCTCCTGACCCTCAGGCTTTCACTAAATAATGACTCAGTTTCTCCCTTCCCCTGCTGTCATTGAATTGCATCGAAGCATCAGCCCACATGTAAACTCGGACATGGGTTGGTAGCCTTGAAAATGCAGTACAGTCTTTTCACTGCTCTGCACATGCCAGGCTTCAGGAAGGGGCAGTCAGGAGAAGGGTTGGTGGGCTCGGGTTTGGCTTTGGGTGCCCAAATTTGACGTATTGTAAGACCGACTCGTGGCTCTAGATCTTGGCAACAATTTGTCATTGGCTGAATTCTTTATTTACAGGGTATGTCCAACATGTCCTGTCAAACCCCCACCCCCCCATTCTTTGAATTTCCACAGCACTTGTCAAGGCTTTTTGTTTTCTTTCCATTATTTCATTACCGTGTGCAATATAAAATGTGCCAATGGTGGCATTATTATGTATATCAATTAAAAGACAAGGGTTAATATTTGAAAGCATGTGGCTCAATTCCACATTTATTTTCCTGAGGTTTGAAAAGCCTTTATCTGCACTTATTTAAAAATAAATAAATATATATAAACTATCTGGGTCTAGAAAAGAAGCCAAAACTATATATAGCAAACTCCACCCAACCTGGCCAAACCAACACAGAGCAGTTAACTAGCACTTTTAGAGATCATCCAGATGCTCCATGTAACGTTTCCATGTTTCTATTTCTGTACGTGAGAAGGGAGGCGGGAACGACGATGCTTGAGTTCAGGCCTCGGGGGCTGAGGAATTACACATGATTTGGCTTTCCTCAATTGGTTACTATTCTATGTGAAAGCTTGGATGAAGGTGTCTGGTAGACTCTTCTGTCGTCAGTGGTTGATGTCAGTAGCACATTGCTTTTCCAGCTGGAAAAAAAAAATTGTCTGACCAATCTTTGTTTAAAAATTCTCTGAACAAGGAATGTCTATAGTGCAATTGTTTTTTTGTTTTTTTTTATTTTATCTTCTGTTCCTTCCCTTTGCAAGAATGAATATTAAATAACACATTTGGTGCTGATGCGTCAAATATAATTTATGTACATTTTACAAATTTTAAAATAAAAGAAATGTTAATTTGCCCACATCACTAAAAAAAAAAAAAAAAAAGAGTTTAATTTTCAACAATTTTGTGTCCTGTTTCTTTTTTTCCTCCACATACATGTTCCTGCCAGAAGTCATGTGTGTTTTAAATAATAACATTTTAGTCAGTCAGTTTTGATTGTTAGCGTTCAATTCAAAATGTTCAAATGATTGGGTTTATGTTGAACTGCTTGAGTGGTGCATTAGAAACACATCATAAAATGTTTTTCCAAACTTCTTGGGGAAGAAAAAATTACAAATGCTGAATTTTGTCAACGAATGTGAGGGGAGGAACTTTAAACTGTCCATGCCAAAGTTTCCTAAGCAAAATTTAGTTTTAGAGTAAAAGACAAGGCATGAAACAGTCATTTCTTGTTTTAAAAAATTATATATATATATTATATATATATAATAAAAAATTTGATAACTCAATTTAAAGATTATATAATATATTTAATATTTTGATTGTAAAAATAATTTACAGTATAATTTTTATTTCATGTAAATTGAAAAATGTAAAAAAAAAACCAGCTTATTAAATATATCTTTAAAAAAAATATATTAACAAGAAATGACTTGTCTTTAAAACAAAATTTTGTTTAGGAAACTTTGTATGAGCATGGTTTAAAGTTCCTCCTGTCTCAGCATATTACAATTATAATAACAATAATAAAAAGGATGGTCCATTGTTACAATATCCTGAAATTAGATGGCACAATATAACTTTTTGATAGTATTTTAAATTACTATACATTTTTTATGTTGTTTTCCTATAGTAAAATATGTAATATAATACGCTTAATCAGTGGGAAAAAAAACCTTACTAAAATAACTAGCTTCAAAACTAATATGCCATATGTTCTAGGAGCTCATATATTTATTCTCTTTAATTGAACTTTTTTTTAGCTGTTGCCAATGATGATGATTACAAATATATAGCATTGTATTGTAAAATCTGTTAGGCCAATTACCTAAAATCTGACATAGAACCAAGTTTATTTACCAGTAAATGCAAACAATCCATATACAAATGTTTCAAAATATTTACGATAAAGTGCTGTTCACTGATTATCTTTTGTGCTCACATCTTTGTTTTCTGTTTCCTTTAAAAAATATATCTATCAGGTTTTTAATGATGTTTCAAAACTTGAGTGCAGTTTCTACACATAATATCCATAGGTTTTTAACAAATGATCTGTGGATAATTAATAAACCATTAATGAATTTATTTGTATTTAGAATGACAAAAGTCTAAAGTTGCACAATATATGCTTTTTATTATGGAAAAAAAAACTGTGTCGTAATTGAACTAACTGGATAAATAGCATTCCCTGCTATATAACCATTCAGATGTCAGGCATTTTTACCCTTGAATAGGTTCTAATCATGTTTAGAACATGTTTATAACGTTAGTTGGTTCTACGCAAAGTTCATACCCAAGCTGTGAGTTTCATCACAGTAAATAGCCTTTCGCTGTCTCATTGTTTAGTGATTTATTTAACAGGGTGCACGGTGGTGCCAGTACCAGTGCCAGGGCGTTGCCACTCCAGAATGAGAATAAACTAAAAGCTGAAACTGAAGCAGTGTGCCATTTCTGCACATCAATGCACCAATAACACACACACACACACACACACACACACACACACACACACACACACACACACACGCATTCTCTCTTTTCTTGTGTTGAAGGGGACCACCTAGTGGGCATCACGTGTAACTGCAATTTGTTTTTACATCTTTTTATTTTTTTATTTTATTAATTTAAAGGGAAGCGTAATTGCAAATAAATGAAACGTTCTTCCAGATCATCAGCTTTATTTCAAGAATTAACATTTCTAGCCCGAAAGGGAGGGTTTTTTTATTTAACAGAAAAACAAATTGATGTCAATCATACACTCTCCTCACCAGATCAGATTTCACCCGAACGGAAGCTCTAAAGGAGATGTATGACATCGTCCACACCTACATTGTCAAAGCAGCAATATACACTTACCGGCCATTTTATTAGGAAAATCGAACTGGACCCTCATTTTGCTCCACAAATGCATCAATGCTTTAGGACATGGATTTCACAATGTGTTGGACATATTCCTTTTGAATTCTGCTGAACAATTTCATCACACAACTGCTGCAGATTTCTACCAAAACCCATCATCGGTTTAGATGGAAGAGCTGGTGAGTGTGGACGCCAGGACACAGAACTTATTGTCCCATTGTTTATGGAAAGAGTTTCTTCTGAAATAATGCTTTGTAAGATGCTGCACCATCATGCTGGAAGTAGCCATTATAAAAGGGGGTAGGTGATGGTGTAAGGGGGTGTGCATGGTCTGACGATGCTGGATTAATGTTAAGGTGTGCAGTGTGTGCTACGAAAAAAAAAAAACATCCCCACACTATAACACTACTTCTACCAGCCCAAACTGCTGACACAAAGAAAACAGAGCAGATTAAGTATATAGATTCCTATTTTTAAGACCTAATTCAGATCCTACTCATATGTGTTATAAATCCACTTTTATCACACAAGGCGAAGTTTTTCCAATCTGTCAAGTAATTCCTTTTTTTGTTGACAGGAGTGGAACTTCTGCTGTGGTATCCTATTGGTCTCAAGGTTTGAGGTTGAGGTTCTGAGATGCTTTTCTGCTCACCACGTTGGTATTTTAGTTATATATATATCCAGCCTTCCTGGTTTGAATTGCTGGCCATATCTGGCCATATTTGTGTTTGCATCTTTTTACAGAGAAGATGCTGCGTTATTTATTCTTTTTCTGTAGCCATAAACTGGACCAGAGAAAGGGAAAAGAGACCCTGTGATGAATTATTCGCTATTCTTTATCATGTATTTACACAGGTGGTCTAGTGGTTAGTATGCGGCTCTCTCAAGCCAGTGCACCCTTAGTGCCGGTCCCAAGCCCGGATAAATGGGGAGGGTTGCGTTAGGAAGGGCATCCAGCGTAAAAACATGTGCCAAATTGAACATGCGGATCATGAATACGGATGATGATCCGCTGTGGCGACCCCTAATGGGAGAAGCCGAAAGGAAGTTTTTATTAAACGAATGTGTTCATGCTAGTCTAAAAAAATGCGTAAATGTACCAGCAGATGGAGCTGTTGTCTAAAAATTCTACATGTTATCATGGCAAAATGCTACCGAGCTGTAGAGTTCCCTGTTATTAGGATAGGACTTCGCTTTGTACTTTTAATATGTAGCTTCCTCCTGAAGTGGATATGCTGCGCCTGTTTATCTACCACTCAGAATAAATTGCAAGGAATTGTTCAGTCCATGGATCTATTAACTACTATTACCATTTTAGACAGCATTAAACAGCTTTTGTTGACCAGAGTTTACAGGTTAATAAAATAACTCTTTTAACTAAGATAATCTATCTATCTATCTATCTATCTATCTATCTATCTATCTATCTATCTATCTATCTATCTATCTATCTATCTATCTATCTATCTATGTTTACTTTAGTTTAGTTACTATTTAGAAAGTTTGTCATCTGTAGCGCCCCCTGGTGTTTGGTTTATAAAAACACCGATCAGTCTAATTCGACAACTCTTTTCATCCCATAGTTTTAAAAATCTTTCATTGTCTAGATTAAACCATTAAATAATGTATCTGTCTCGTGTAAAAAGATGTTCAAAAAGAAAAGAAAATGGACATTACCTAAATAAAATGCTTGTAGAAAAAAAAGCAATTTATTACTTTTTTTTTAGTTGACTGTCATTGGGTCTTGCTGCTTACAGCTGTTGTGTCACTTTCTTACTCTGTCACCCATCCGGCTTTGTTCAGCAGGCTGCTGCTACATTGTTTAAAGCACCAACCGCCTGCCCCAGCTTCCTGAGCTCCTGTTCTCTAGTGAACAGCACAAGGGATAGAGAGGAAATATGTGTGTTTATGCTCTTTTTGGGGAAAAAAAAAAATTCAGCAGCGTGGGTGGAAGAGAAAGAGAGAGAGAGAGTATGGAATGTTGTGATGTCACTAACTAAGTCATACACAAAGGCAAAGGAGGACAGCAGCACTCATTCTCCCAATCTGTAACGCCTGCTGTACACCGTCCGCACCCAACTGTGAGTATGAATATAGTCTTTATTCCTCCACTCGTCTTTCCTGCATTGACTTTTTGCCTTTTATCTTGTCTTCCATCACTCTTCCAGCTGCTGCAAACTTCTACTGTGGTTGACTGACAGCCCTCACCCTGGCTTTGTCTCGCTCATGCCATCTGTTTCTTGTAAATGTTTCCGTTCTTAAGGGACGCCTGAACTAACATGCATGCTCCTCTCTTTAGTCACTGCTCTTGAAGTTGAGTTAGAGCTACAAAAAGACAAGGCTAAAATAGAACTCAAGTGCTTCGTTGGGGTTTGTAAGAGGGTGGGGGATTTTTTTTTTTTTTTTTTTTTTAGAGGAATCTCCTCCCATTTAAGCAAGAGAAACTGCATGTTTAACAGCACTCTGGTGCCTCACACTGTTTTTGAGAAAAGGAGTCTGGCAGAGCAGTTGAACAAGGATGACAAGAAAATGAGAGAAGAAGGCAAACAGGAAAAGTTAGTAGAGGCACAAAGAAATCCTAACTTGACCCATAAAACGACAATGCAAGCAAGCGAACCTAAGCTACAAAAAAAACAGGCAGATTGTTTCCAGATGTTGTAACTTGTCATTTTTGTTTTAACCCCCACAGCCTGTCCAGCTGCCGGCTGCTGCTCAGTGATGAAAGAGTGTTGTGAGTGAGCAAGCAGCAGGGCTCAGGAGCAGGGCCGGCACCCAGGCACACACTCCATATAATTCCAACACATACTTTTTCTCCATCTGGAGCTAAAGGATTAAACACACGCACAAAAAAAGTAGCCATGTTGCAGCAGATCCTAAAGGAAATGTACATCGACCCGGATGTATTGGACGCTCTGAATGAGGAGCAGAAGAAGACGTTGTTCCTGAAGATGAGACAGGAGCAAGTCCGGCGCTGGAAAGAGCATGAGGAGAAACTGGAGAAAGAGGAACCACGCAAACCCAGGCCAGGTACGGCATCACCATGTTACACGTCTTTACATTTACAATGCAAATCATCAGTCAACTGTAATTAAAGTAGATGTGGACAATGTGGACATTGGTCACAGTTTGGTTAAGATGTTGTCCTAACTGGAAGAAATCCAAGCTGCCCCTTCTGGGCCTATCAACCCTGAACTGTTCAACTCTTCAGCAATATTCAAATGAAAGAAATGTAAGCCACTTTAGATAAGAGCGCCGAACAAATGCGATTAATGTTCATAAATCCTACATTGTAACTGATTCATCCTGTTCTCAACCACTTTGTTTCCAATCAGAAGCTCTATAACACTTTTGTCTCACTCCATAATCTACCATCAACAATAAAAAGCAATCAGACATGGGCAGTTCATGTAGATGTATGTGGCTATTTTAACTTCCTGATTGTTATTTTCCTTCCTGTGGAGAATCTGTGTTGTCTCATGAAATTCTGTGTTGTTCTATGTAGCACCTCAGTCCTCGAGGAACTTTGTTTTGTTTCACTGTGTACTGTACCAACTCAATATGTTTAACATGACAATACAGGTAGTCCCCGACTTATGATGGAGATGCGTTACAATGACACCATTGTAAATAAAAAAAAAAAAAAAAAAAACGGAAGTCGAGACAAGGCCTAGCAGAACAAGGAAAATTAATGAATGGTGATCACTATGGGGTAGTATACTGTAATTTGTTAATAATTAAACAAATGGCAGTACACAATTTAGCAAAACAGAGCAATGTACAGTACGGTAATGTATAAACTTTACAGTATATGTGTATGTGGCAATGGGTGCGTGCACGAGCGCCAATTCACGAGTGAAGGACAGAGCCAGACGCGCTTTGTTTCATTGGTGATTAAAAGGAGTGAGACAAGATCTAAAATTGGGCTCTGAAACACTAGAAACGTAGAAAAGAATATGCTGTCTACCAATAAGACAATCTGTCAATTGCTGCCGAGAGTAAGTCATCTCACAAGCTGAGATACGTCCTACTGTATCGTACCAAATTTTAAATGCCGCACGAAAATGTGAATATTTAAAAAAATAAATTGTATCGCTATAATCATTGTAAGATAGAAAAATTGTAGGTCAAACCATCGTAACTCGGCTTCCAAACAAACCCTTGTGTGTTGGAGAAAAGATGTTTGGACTTGAACTTCAATCCGTTTCTGTTTCACAGCTAGTGTCAGTATGAAACAGTGAGTGAGCATTTGGACCCAAAATCTAAGTCTACGTCTTTAAGACTTTAGGATACCAAACATGATAGGAACACAATGTGTAAGCTTAGCATAGGGTGTGTTTGTTTAAATTTTATAAAAGAGGTGGAGTCCAGCAATTGCTATTGGCTGTTATGGACATAGTCAAGGTTTTTGATATTTTCAGACTTTTTTCCCCAAAAGAAAACACCAGCATTTAATACAATTAGGAATAAATCAAATCAATACAATTTTATGGCTGCCTTAAGCTAATATCTGTAACAACTTGATCTGCAAGCCATGTGCCAATGTTGACCATACAAACAAACTAAATATTTAATACCGCATGAGTTAATAACTAATGTATCATAAAGAAGACTGCATAAAATCCAGTTAAAAATGTGGAAAGGATTTGGATGAAGTGGGAGCTAAATGGATACAATAGTGGATATCTGATTGGAAGGTCATGGGTTAATGGTGTCTGCCAAATGCTATAAATGTAAACGGGGACAAAGTGGGTTTTTTTTTTTTTTTTTGAGTCAATATGGTAAACCTGGAAGAATAATCATGAGGAGAGTAATTTTGATCATCTTATATACATCACCACATATATATCATATTGAAAACTCCAAGCAAAAATGTTCTAATTACACTGAGAATGTTTTGTTAAGATGTTACACACCCAAACCTTCTCATCAATACACACCTTGCAAACGTCATACTGATATAACCTTTACTATACCGGTCTGCTCATGCTTTCTTTAAAAGCCTGTCAGGGCCAAATATGGTATGACTGTATATATGATTTAGTAGTGAGAACATTCAGCTGATAGTGTGTGGTTTGAGTATGGTAGGCACATCCTGTGTTATGCGACGAGTGAAACGATGAACGCTCACAGAAACTCAGCACTGAAACCACAGAGAGCAGCGAAATGTGCTTTAGAGACAGTTTATACAGCCATGATTTCCGGGTGAGACGGCATTAGAAAGAATGTCAGGTTTTAGGGCATTTATATTGGAATTGACATCGACTAACTAAATAGATCTTTTTCCCTTGACTGAGATTTTTAAAGAAGAATTAGGTAACAAATCATTTTATAGTTTGTCCAATGTCATGTGGGTCAGACAACAACTGTTTAGTAGTTTACATATTAACAACTCATAAATGCACAAATGTGTTCACTGACCTGCATTTAGCTGTTTACCTTCTAAATACACAAATACAACATCAAATCTTACTTGTCTCTCACACAATCCTGACTGGTTATAAGAAATTATAGTGTGGAATTTAACTTACAATGGAATAAGTAGAATCTTAATTAACATGAAATAAAATTTCAATACAATAAAATTTTAATGGAATTTGTATATGTAAGCATATACATAAATGAGCATACTGTATATACGCCATACACCGATCAGGCATAACATTATAACTACCTGCATAATATTGTGTCAGTCCCTCTTTTGCTCCCAAATAGTCCCGTCGAGCATTAACAGTATTACCTTCAGCAATTTGAGCTACAGAACCTCATCTGTTGGATTGGACCACATGGACCAGCCTTCGATCCCCACTTGCATCAATAAGTCGTGCATCAATAAGTCATGACCCTGTCGCCACTTCACCACTGTTCATTCCTTGGAATATATACTGACCACTGCTATCATAATTTGGCCCATATCAAATTCTTACACTTGTGCATTTTTCCTGCTTCTAACACATAAACCTGAGATAAAAAAGTTTACTTGCTGCCTAATATATCCCACCCACTAAGACTAACCTGATATACACATATGTAGAACATTGAACATTGCCTAAAAATGGTAATTATGGTCTTATATTAAGTGTTCACCACTAAACCACATTTTGTAATGTTACAACCTACAATGGAAATGGATTGAATTGGTATTATGTATGGGAAATGGATTTAAGTTTTTATGTCAGATTTTTTAAGATCTGAGTGATGTGATAGAAACACAATTGTTCTATCATTGAGAGATTGTCGAGTTCGAATCGTGATAAGTCCATAGCCATATATGTGAGCTCATGTATGTGTAAAAGTATCGATAGTTCTTTGTGCTAAGTGTGTGATACCAAACAAGCCAATTAAAAAAAGAAAAACACAGTCAGCTAGCTTTATGTGATTTGGATTAAGTGTTTATTCTTATATTCACATATCTGGCATTTCACACTTCCCCATTGAAAAAGACTTACAGAAGTCTCCATGAATAAATATTTAATTTGTTACTGGTTCATTAGGACACAGACTGAGAATACCATCCCTCAAAAAACTCTGTTGGAAGGAAATATGGTTAGAATAGCATGTTTTTTCCGTTCATCATTTCATGTTAGGTAGTTGTCATATTAGAAGAACTGTCTGGGACTTGAAAACTGGCAGGTGACCAAATTAGGAGAGAAAATGGATTGCTAATGAAGATTAACACTTTTTTTTTTTGCTCAGGAGGTGAGTTTATTTGTTTCCTACCAAAAATAGTAAGAAAACAATACTAGCTATATATACAGTGGGTACGGAAAGTATTCAGACCCCCTTACATTTTTCACTCTTTGTTATATTGCAGCCATTTGCTAAAATCATTTAGGTTCATTCTTCTTCCTCATGAATGTACACATAGCACCCCATACTGACAGAAAAACACAGAATTGTTGACATTGTTGCAGATTTATTAAAAAAGAAAAAATGAAATATCACATGGTCCTAAGTATTCAGACCCTTTGCTCAGTATTTAGTAGAAGCCCCCTTTTGATCTAATACAGCCAGGAGTCTTTTTGGGAAAGATGCAACAAGTCTTTCACACCTGGATTTGGGGATCCTCTGCCATTCCTCCTTGCAGGTCCTCTCCAGTTCTGTCAGGTTGGATGGTAAAAGTTCGGTGGACAGCCATTTTTAAGTCTCTCCAGAGATGCTCAATTGGGTTTAATTCAGGGCTCTGGCTGGGCCATTCAAGAACAGTCACGGAGTTGTTGTGAAGCCACTCCTTCGTTATTTTAGCTGTGTGCTTAGGGTCATTGTCTTGTTGGAAGGTAAACCTTCGGCCCAGTCTGAGGTCCAGAGCACTCTGGAGAAGGTTTTTGTCCAGGATATCCCTGTACTTGGCCGCATTCATCTTTCCCTCGATTGCAACCAGTCGTCCTGTCCCTGCAGCTGAAAAACACCCCCACAGCATGATGCTGCCACCACCATGCTTCACTGTTGGGACTGTATTGGACAGGTGACGAGCAGTGCCTGGTTTTCTCCACACATACCGCTTAGAATTAAGGCCAAAAAGTTCTATTTTGGTCTCATCAGACCAGAGAATCTTATTTCTCACCATCTTGGAGTCCTTCAGGTGTTTTGTAGCAAACTCCATGCGGGCTTTCATGTGTCTTACACTGAGGAGAGGCTTCCGTCGGGCCACTCTGCCATAAAGCCCCGACTGGTGGAGGGCTGCAGTGATGGTTGCCTTTCTACAACTTTCTCCCATCTCCTGACTGCATCTCTGGAGCTCAGCCACAGTGATCTTTGGGTTCTTCTTTACCTCTCTCACCAAGGCTCTTCTCCCCCGATAGCTCAGTTTGGCCGGACGGCCAGCTCTAGGAAGGGTTCTGGTCGTCCCAAACGTCTTCCATTTGAGGAATTATGGAGGCCACTGTGCTCTTAGGAACCTTAAGTGCAGCAGAAATCTTTTTGTAACCTTGGCCAGATCTGTGCCTTGCCACAATTCTGTCTCTGAGCTCTTCAGGCAGTTCCTTTGACCTCATGATTCTCATTTGCTCTGACATGCATTGTGATCTGGAAGGTCTTATATAGACAGGTGTGTGGCTTTCCTAATCAAGTCCAATCAGTATAATCAAACACAGCTGGACTCAAATAAAGGTGTAGAACCATCTCAAGGATGATCAGAAGAAATGGAAAGCACCCGAGTTAAATATATGAGTGTCACAGCAAAGGGTCTGAATACTTAGGGCCATGTGATATTTCAGTTTTTCTTTTTTAATAAATCTGCAAAAAGGTGAACAATTCTGTTTTTTTCTGTCAATATGGGGAGCTGTGTGTACATTCATGAGGAAGAAGAATGAACTTAAATGATTTTAGCAAATGGCTGCAATATAACAAAGAGTGAAAAATGTAAGGGGGTCTGAATACTTTCCGTACCCACTGTATATATATATGTATATATATATATATATATATATATATATATATATATATATATATATATATATATATATATATATATATATATATACAGTGAGGAAAATAAGTATTTGAACACTCTGCTATTTTGCAAGTTCTCCCACTTAGAAATCATGGAGAGGTCTGAAATTGTCATCGTAGGTGCATGTCCACTGTGAGAGACATAATCTAAAAGAAAAATCCAGAAATCACAATATATGATTTTTAAACTATTTATTTGTATAATACAGCTGCAAATAAGTATTTGAACACCTGTCTATCAGCTAGAATTCTGACCCTAAAAAGACCTGTTAGTCTGCCTTAAAAATGTCCACCTTCATTTATTATCCTAAATTAGATGCACCTGTTTGAGGTGGTTAGCTGCATAAAGACACCTGTCTACCCCGTACAATCAGTAAGAATCCAACTACTAACATGGCCAAGACCAAAGAGCTGTCCAAAGATACTAGAGACAATATTGTACACCTCCACAAGGCTGGAAAGGGCTACAATAAAATTGCCAAGCAGCTTGGTGAAAAAAGGTCCACTGTTGGAGCAATCATTAGAAAATGGAAGAAGCTAAACATGAATGTCAATCTCCCTCGGACTGGGGCTCCATGCAAGATCTCACCTCGTGGCGTCTCAATGATCCTAAGGAAGGTGAGAAATTAGCCCAGAACTACACGGGAGGAGCTGGTCAATTACCTGAAAAGAGTTGGGACCACCGTTTCCAAGGTTACTGTTGGTAATACACTAAGACGTCATGGTTTGAAATCATGCATGGCACGGCTTGTTCCCCTGCTTAAACCAGCACATGTCCAGGCACGTCTTAAGTTTGCCAATGACCATTTGGATGATCCAGAGGAGTCATGGAAGAAAGTCATGTAGTCAGATGAGACCAAAATAGAACTTTTGGGTCATAATTCCACTAAACGTGTTTGGAGGAAGAAGAATGATGAGTACCATCCCAAGAACACCATCCCTACTGTGAAGCATGGGGGTGGTAGCATCATGCTTTGGGGGTGTTTTTCTGCACATGGGACAGGGCGACTGCACTGTATTAAGGAGAGGATGACCGGGGCCATGTATTGCGAGATTTTAGGGAACAACCTCCTTCCCTCTGTTAGAGCATTGAAGATGGGTCGAGGCTGGGTCTTCCAACATGACAGCGTCCCGAAGCACACAGCCAGGATAACCAAGGAGTGGCTCTGTAAGAAGCATATCAAGGTTCTAGCTTGGCCTTGGCAGTCTCCAGACCTAAACCCAATAGAGAATCTTTGGAGGAAGCTCAAACTCCGTGTTTCTCAGCGACAGGCCAGAAACCCTACTGATCTAGAGAAGATCTGTGTGGAGGAGTGGGCCAAAATCCCTCCTGCAGTGTGTGCAAACCTGGTGAAACTCTACAGGAAATGTTTGACCTCTGTAATTGCAAACAAAGGCTACTGTACCAAATATTAACATTGACTTTCTCAGGTGTTCAAATACTTATTTGCAGCTGTATCATACAAATAAATAGTTAAAAAATCATACATTGTGATTTCTGGATTTTTTCTTTTAGATTATGTCTCTCACAGTGGACATGCACGTACAATGACAATTTCAGACCCCTCCATGATTTCTAAGTGGGAGAACTTGCAAAATAGCAGGGTGTTCCAATACTTATTTTCCTCACTGTATATATATATATTTATTTTTACTGCTATTATTTTCAGCTACAAAACTTGTTTATTTAAACCTCTTCCTTAATCTACAACCAAGAAGACAATTTTGATTCAGAAAATGGATCATGAAATAAATTATAACCTTTTAGGATTACAATATTTCAATTAGGTAAAAATTTATCAACTTTTATCAGTAGACTCTATGTATATGAGGCCCCTGTATAAGCCATATTTAAGGCACAGCTGAAAGGGAACAGAAATGCTGTATGTATAACATGAAGAACAAGGCCCAAGTATGCTGTTAAGATCTTGGTGTTATGAAACTGACCTACAGTAGATTAAAGCAGTTAATTAAAAACTTTAAGTATTTTAAGCTTTAAGTGTACAAGTTCTCAGGACTGCTGTGACATTAAAACAATCTTACTAGTCAGCATTTTCATGAAACACGTAGTGGGCTTTTGTGAGAAAACTTGCAATAAAATAGATGACTCAGGAGACTGCAGGCTATCTCAGCAGCAGCAGCTGAGCAAGTCATGAGGAGAAGTTCAAACAGGAGTGTTCTGATAACTATAAGTCACATGTAGGCTGGCGGTGCATTAACTCGCCTTGACATGTGCGTCGTTTCGACCTTTTCATGGCTACGTCAAAGACAAAGCTGTTATTATCATGTGCTTTTCAAGGCTTGCTGGAGAAAACAGAGAGGCCTCTTTTTTCCTTGAGACGTATGCAGCTGTTCCTCAGCTGGTCAGTGGTTTCTCTAAACCACAGAGATACAATATCCTCAAACACAGTGGACAATAACCCAACAGACTGTCAGACTAGATTCTCTTCTCTGACTGAATCTTTTCATGCTATGTAATTTGGCAAATAAAATATAATAGTTCAATTTGTGTCTGCTCTAGAGCACAAAGATTTTAAGCGTGAACCAGTGATCGCTTTCATTTTAAAAGCAGGACAGGAAATATCTGCCAGGCCATGTTCCATGCCACAAAAAAATTAACTGCCAGCAAAGCAGGAAGTCTACAGGAAGCGCTTGTGCTCCAAACAAACAGCAGAGAAAGCAGGCTGAAGGCACAAAGCAAGAGAGAGCACGAGTGAAGCCAGATTTGAATGTCATCCGTGGTGAATCTTGCATAATCTGTATAACTGGATGAAGTTCTAGCTGTCAAGGGGCTGTGTGTATATTTCAGGAAATGCCTGGTTGCCTGGGAAAGTTCAAATATTTAGTTTTACAAGGATGTAGTGTGACAGGAGTATTGGGGAATTCATGTTACTGGCAACCAGGAAGTCTATAAACCAAAGTGGATTAGAGACAGTACGGCATTGAACATATGCAATAATCTGACATGATGTGATACAATGTTGTGAAAAAAAGTGTATACTGTCACCTAATTAAATCAAGTACACTTTTTAATTTTCTTATAATTGGAACTATATATGTTTTATAGTGTAGGTCATAAATATGTCCTTTATGACTCTTTATTGCATAGAATAAATAACAACAAGGGCTTGTTTGTAGAAAAATAATCATGCAGTAAGGTTGATGCGATCCCAATGTGTTCTAATGTTTTTTATTATGTCAACCTGCATCAGTTGATCCAAAATTACAACATATTATACATTAAATTTGATTTTAGTTAGGTCTAATGTTCAGGAACTGGCACAATTCCTGTTAACACCTTCACTATAGCTGCTATAAACATTCGAAACACCCATCGTCCTCTCTTTTTTCTCCATCATAAAAAAGTAAACAAAATAAATGACCATGCCAAGAAAGCGCAAACCCCTCAATCCTGACTGTTACAGAGCTTTTGAACTGGAGACTGCTTTCAAAATACTTTGTTTTCTCACCAGATAATGTCACTAAATAGGTTTCTTACTAAAGAATGATACTATAAAATGGTAATGTATCAATGTGTTCTTGTAGAAAAACTGTCAGAGCTGCTGTAATAAAAAAAATTAAAAAAAAAGGTATCCAAAATGAAACAATCAATAAATCAATCTAAACCGAATGTTAAACAGTGCTGTGGCAAATAAATGCATTAATAAATAAAAACAATGTGTTTAATTTACACTGCAAATAATTTGGATTGTAATTAAATTTGTTGATAAAAAAAAAGAAAACGAAAAAGGCTTTTCTACTATAGGCCATTTTATTATTTTATTCAGAATTATTCTGGCTTTTATGAATTCTGTCCAAGAAAAACATCTAAACCTGTGTGTTAAACCATCAAGGTTAATGTCTGGTAAACTGGTTTCTGTTACTAAGCCCTAAATGTTTGCAAGTCCTCACTTTCAGAAATATTATTCACCACTTTTATAATCAGGCATTATTACTTCTGACACAACCTATTCTAAATCTCTCTGCTGTGACACTTTCCTTACTTAGCATAATAAGCATAATCTACATTCGCTTATTATGCTGAATGTAAATTATGGACATAGGGCTTAGTCATTAAAAGAGCTAGTTCAGAGAAAAAGTGAAAATTCAAATCACTATGCAACATATAATTGAGAAGTAATAATGAATTGGCAACACTGACACATCAGTGGCTAGTCACTGCTAGCAAACACTTAGCATTTAGTGGTATAAAAATCAGAAAGATGTCAAACTATATCCCAAACTAATACTATATTAAAGAAATAATTTTGTAATTATTGCATTTTTCCTTCACTTGGAAGACTGAAACCTATTCCAGCATGACATAGCCACTTTGCACAAAGACTGTTCGATAGCGATGTTCGTACATGGTTTGGAGTGAAAGATTTGAAGTGGCCTATTTTAGAGATTAACCTCAAAACCTATTGAACACTTTTTTGATTAATTGGAATGCTGACTGCACCCCAGGCCTCCTCACCTCACTTACATCAGTACCTGACCTTACTAACACTCTTGTGGCTGAATAAACACAAATCTCTACAAGCACACTCCAAAATCTATTGGAACATCTTATTAAAGCTTATTAAAACTGCAAATATGGGCTCCATGTGGATTGGGTTGTCAGGTGTCCACAAACCTTTGTCCATATAGTGCATCTTTTCTGAAGTGATGTTATTTTTGTGCTGGGACTACAGTAAAATTGCTGCACTCATTTGCTACCTGTTGATTGATTGGCTGACAGGATTTTCAGTTAATGGCATAAGAAAGTATCAAATGCGTGTAATATAAGTGGCTTCATACAACAGTATACCAGGTACTATCAAGAAGGCAATTTTTACAGTGTGTTTGTGATTTGTCCATCTCTTAATTAAAAGATATCCCACAGTTGATTTTTGTTTATCTAGTAATTACACAGTTGCACACTTTCTTTAATCTAGCAATTGAGATTTTATTTTCATCAGTTTTTTTATATAATTCCATAATGCACAATGATTTTATTAACCTCATAACTGAAAGAGAATATTTCACAATTGCTACCTGACTGCTTGTTAATTTTGCACAATTATGACTTGCTGTTGTTGTTTCCAATCAAACCACAGGGCTTCTTGAAACAGAAAGCATGCAGTGCAGGGTAACTGCTTTGTTTTTTTAAATCAATACCCTAATAATCCGTCTCAATAACACACAATTGTGAAATAAAAACTTACAATGAACTTTAAGTGAACTTACACTACATTTGCATGATATATTTTTTATACATGATGTAATCAGGCTCTCATACCATACGATTTTGCCATCATGTTATTTAATAATGTAAAAAAATTTTTTTATTTATAGCATGTCTTGCATTGATCTTGAGAACATGTGCTGACCATTTTTAAGTCCTTTGGAGGCTATGTGTTTTCTTCCTCTCTTTGAAATAGAAGCACTGTACATTATGTTGTCATATCATATATTGAACAATTTTCTATTCTGAGATTTTGTATTATTGCAGCTCAAATTCAGTTGTGTCAGCAACGTTCTTTTTTATTTTATTTCTTTGTTTATTTGATTCCCACATTCATTTGTTAAAACATAATTTTTGCTAGTAAATTTATGAATTTCAGTGTTGTTATTATTAGTGTTATTATTATATCATTATTATTATGAATTAGTGGTGGGCACTGTGGACACCCAGTAGCATACAAAACATGTCAGATTTTAAGTTTGCGCTTCCGGCGCCATCTAGGAGGTGTCTAATCATGTTGGAATGTTGCGTTCTGTGATTGGATGGTCAGAGAGCACATTAGTCAGCTTGCAAACCACATCTGTAGCAAACTGCACAAGTTCAAATATATTTCTGTGGATTTTATAGCTGTTTTTTTATGACAAAGGAGAATAAATTGATTTGGTTGCAGATATACTTACAAGTACATTAACAATATGAACATTATTAAGAGAAGCTGGACATAGAGAGGAAAGATCGGGAAAACAATTCAAAACTGTTCTTAAGGTTTTTCATTAACCATTAAAAATTGGCAAACAAAAACACACCATTTTGCCTTTGGTAATGGCATTCATTCTCACTGTATAAGATACCTGTCTGTGATGCAGTGATCTGTTATACTGCGTTTCTCTATAATAATAATTTTTATAGCTATTTACATTCTATAGCTATTTACATGCACTTGGAAGACAACCTTATCGAGAGCAACTTACAACAGAGCAGTTGGGGGTTAAGGGCCTTGTTTGAGGGCCCAGCAGTGGATGGTGCTGGGATTGGAACTCCGACACCTTCTGAGTTCAAAGAACAATGCCTTAACCATTAAGCTACCACCTGCATAATGAGGGTATTATTAATTATTATTATTTTATTAGTAGTATTAGTAGTAGTGGTAGTAGTAGAAGTAGCAGTGCTATTAGTGATACCATTATTATTATTATTATTATTATTATTATTATTATTATTATTATTATTATTATTATTATTATTAGAACTGCCCCACTGTCATGCTTTATTAAAAATAACCTACTTTGATGTAGCAAATAGAAGAGTATTATTATATATATTAAACATGACAGTGAGGCAGTTTGAAAAATCTCAAACATTTGTTGAACTAATTAAGAAGCTGGAAAAGAACTAATCAGTTGGCAAACATGGTCTACCAGTCTGGCAGCTTGCTATGTGTTTTTGCAGCTGGTTGCTGGTCAGCTGGTCAGACTAAGCAAGAAATCCCAGCACAATCTGTCAATAGACCTTACAGCTAATGATTTTGAATGCAGACTAAACCACTACCAAGTGGTTTGGTTTTCCTGTTTGAGGGAATTCATAACAAACTAGCTACTCTCTTGTTTTGATAGCTAGACTATTTGTTATGACAACCGAGGGCATGTCTGCCTGTCGAGCTGGAATGCCGTGCCTTTGCCACGAGGTGTTCAAGAAGAACCAGTTTATTCTGACATCCTTCCCTTGTTTGCAGCCAAATCTCTTCTTTATGTGCTTGTCACCCCCCCCCCATACCAAAGCAATTACAAATGAAAATCCGTTGATGCGTAATGAATGATGAATGCTCTTACACCTTTTGTTTTATTGTGTTATTCCTCTTTTTTGAAGCAATAACATATGCATACATACATGTGATGAAAGAATATAATGAGTATCCCTGTGTCTTTTTCTGTCTCTTATTGTGTAGCTCACAGTAAGAGTGTCAGCTGGCTGTTGGGATGCGACGGTGACGTGAAAGTCATCGTCATCGGAGAAATGGACGAGTTCAAGTCCTCCAAGATCCTCCGCTCAGGGTTTGGAGAGAGGAAAGCTGCTAGTCTTTGCAACAGTTACCAGTATGGACACATTCTTTTCCTTGTACTGCAGTGCAGTCAGAATTCATGTTTGAAATGTTATGTTTTAAACAATTAGTTAATTTTGGAATGAATGAGTTGTATTTTGTCGTATCCAAATTTGGAGTTGGAGCATTTCGGTGTGTGAAAAGCGATCCTTTGGAAACTACTTAATTGGGCATGAAGGGCTAGGGCTAAAGAAAACATCATATAATAAAAAGATTTGACATGAATGGCATAACAACATATTTAGGGTATTACTCACAACGGCTGAATATTTTTAATTTTCTGTGTACTAATTTACTCATTTTCTTAAGCCGATAATAAAAATGCATATGACACACTAACCGGAGCCATTCATGGGTGTCTAGACGAAGAGGGTAGATAGCACTTTCCTAAAGTACACTCTATGAACATAAATTTCTGGACAGCTGACCATAAGATTTGTATGTGCTTTTTTAAACATCTCATTCCAGATTTAGTCTTAATTTACAGTTATAATAACCTCTACAGTTCTGAGAAGATGTTTCACTAGATTTGTAAGATTTGTGCTCTTTGAGCCACAAGGACGTTAGTCAGGCACTGATGTAGGTTAGGTGAGAAGGCCTGGGTGCAATCAGCATTCAAACTCATCCAAAAAGTGTTCAAAACAATTAAAGTCAGAGTTTTATAGCAGGCCACTCAAGATCTTGCATTCCAACCCATGTAAAGCACATGTTCATGGAGCATACTTTGTGCAAGGTGGCATTGTCATGCTGGTACAAGCTTGGCTCTACTAGTTGAACTTAAACTCCTATTTTGGGGGAACTGTTTGAAAAAGATCCACATAGTCAGTCATAGCTCAGTCAGGTGTCCCAATACTTCTGTCTTCATAGTGACCATTTTAGACTTTGGCATTAGCAGAAGTTCTGAAAATATTCTACTTCCCAGTTGAAGCAGGCGTTTGCTTTATGTTATTACGTGTTAAAGTAATAAGCAACAGATAGCTTGTGGTTTGAAAGTGACAAGATCAAATGCCAGAAAAAATGAATAATCCTAATATTCTGTGTTAAATATCTTCTATTTGTAGGTGTCAAAAAACAAAAAAACAGCGAAGTATATTTCCATAGTCATGTAATATATTTTCTAATATTAATTAGCCTTATTGCCCTTAGTATATGTTTTATATTGCTTACTGTTAATTTCTGTTCTGTTATTATATTCTGTATGTCCTATTGCAGCATCCAGGAACCAAGTTTCAAGAGTAACCTTGTAAGCCGAACTTCCACAGAACCTGTGGGATCAGGCAGAGAAAATCTCCCACCCAAAACATTGTCTGGAGTACAGCTTGATTTAAAGGTGAGTGAAAGAGAAACCCGTGCTTCGACACTTCATTAGCACGAACATTCCTCAGCAAAAGAAACAATGCTGTAGTTTTTCTGAGAAAACATTATTAAAATAGATATTTCAAATGTTTGTAAAATCTCATAAAAACTTGTTTACCATCTCCCACAATCGTTCTTTTGTTCTCCTGAAACGTTGTGAGAGCTTAGTAATCTTGTAAATGAGGAGAAGAATGAAGGTGGATGTGTGTTTGCTGTGACTGCATCAGTTTGTGAGCATTTTTTTTTTTTGTGGATGTGTATGTGTCAGTGTTTGGGCCTGGTGTGAGTGTGTGCTTGTGCTTGCATTTAGGTGATACTGGATTACGTATTAGTGTGCGGGTGTGTGTGTGTGTGTGCGTGTGTAGGTGACCTTCCTGTTGCTGTCATTAATCTGGGACAGAGCCGTGGGGCAGTGAGACGGACTTTCTCCGCAGGGAGAGCCATCACTGCTCAAGAGCCAAATAAATCACAACCTCTGTCTCTCTGTCTTTCCACTCGGTTCTCTTGTCTTTCTTTTTCCACTATTCCCTTCATTACATTTAACACAAGCTTCCCTTCCTCGTCACCTGCATCTCTACCTTTTCCTCTCTCGGCTCACCTCTGTTCTGCTTTGGAGTTTGCATGCTGTTTTTGCAGCTTAGTGTGTGTGTGTGTGTGTGTGTGTGTGTGTGTGTGTGTGTGTGTGTGTGTGTGTGTGTGTGTGTGTGTGTGTGTGCAGGCGGTCTCATACGCATAGTCTGAGTCAAATTCGGCTCTGTGCTACCGGTTTTAGTTCCACCCTAGAGAACAACTGAGGGAGGTCAAAGCCCTGCGACACTATGATCTGTGCTAGAGGCTGGATGTGAGTGTGTGTGGGTGTGTGTATATGGTGAAAAAAAGTGAGAATGAGAAAGTGGAGAGCGCAAGCGAGTGTGGTAAAATCTGCAGTCCAGTAAGGCGCGGGTGAATTCTCATGCTCGTGCCCTTCTCTTTCACGCTATACTAATGCGAGAGAGGGTGGTGGGGAGTGGTGGGCTGTGGGGGGAGAAGAAGAAGAAGAAGGCACATCGCACATCGTCGTGGGGTTGCCATGGCAACGCCGTGTGCAGCCCAGCGCTCGATAAGATGGACGTAGGCTGGTCGCTTTGGCCACAGTGTAAGCCTTCAGAACCTCACATTCTCCGAATGCATTAAGTCTGTGCAAAAACATGCGATTCTGGAAGTGTCCGTGGCTTATTATAAACACAGTCATGTTACACACTTTTTATTGCACTACTTTCAAGTTATGCTTGATTTGCATGTTTAAATACGTTCAGTGTTTACAGGTCGTCTAATTCAGCAGGCTCAAAGTGATACTCTGTGTGATCTGAGGTCTTGTGTTTTTTTGACAGGAAAACAGTAAAGAAGTGAGGACGCTGCCCCCTCCACAGGTAGGCTTTGGTATTGCAATGTGATTATGTTTATTTATTTATTTATTTATTTATTTATTTGTTTGTTTGTTTGTTTGTTTGCTTATTTATTTATAGCAGAAACTTTTTGAAATCCAAGGTTGTTATTTAAAGAATCGCAAATCTTTATTACGCCCCCTCCCAATAATTCTATACAATCAATTATATTCATACTTCCTATTTAAACTATTCACAGTACATGGTCATAGCTGTATAGCTTTATTATTATTATTAGATTAAATAAGTGCTAGCAAATAGTTTGGTTTGTTCGTTGAATTGAAAACATTTTGTATTTTATGTAATATTGCCATAAGACTAAAGCCGATTTTACACTAAATGCACTGCTGGCCCTATACAACTTGCCCTAATGCTTTTGTTTTTGCACTTTATCTTGATCTAATATGTGTAAATATTGCACATATTGCAAACATATCACTGTTTATATAGGACACTTAATCTGACAGTTTTTATTTTCATTTTATCATCATATAATTATCATTGTAATATATTTTATACATCAGATTTATGTGCATAAAACAGAACAACCCTAACCCTAGAGTTTAGTAACAAAACCTCCTGTGACCTCATGCACATGTCATAACCCCAAGGTTGAAAACCTTTGCTTTGATGTAAATAATGTTATTTAATGAAACATGTCTTCTCTGGACTTTCTTTATAGATATCATCATGTGAACAAAAGCCTGCAACTCCTGTTGAGAATGTAAGTACGATGGCTGGGTGTGTTATGACATATGACTTATAAGAAAAGTATATTGAACGCTTGTAGTAATTACATTGAAAAAAATATGCAGAATAATGTATTTTTAATATTTATATTAAATATGATGCAAATATAATAAATACATTCAATCAATATTTTTTATTATATTCAGTTATTATTTATTATATTATTATATTATATTCATATTATATTATAGTAACTTTAATTAATAGTAATATCATTAAAATTCATTATTATATTATTAGATATTTCTTTTTGTAATGAAGTTGTAACAATTTTTATTTTTATTTTTTTAAAAAACCCAGGAACAATATTTTATATGTTTATACAATATAATATATTATACAAAATAATATATTAATTAATGCCTAAAATTATATATTAATATTTAGTATATAAAAATGCTAACAGTTACCCCTTATTACCACTAACACTGTTCAAGTCATAACTGAATATGCCTGCCTGAGTAGCAGTACAGTTTAATACACAATCTAATACACAGTGTAATATACAATCTAATGCACAGTCATTCGCACACTAATATACAACCTACAGTCTAATACCAATGTAATACCCAGTCTAATACACATCCCTATACCAGCCTATTATACAGTCCAATACACAGTCTAATACACAGGCTAATATACAGTTTAATACAGCGTCTAATACACAGCCGAATATACAGTCCATCACACAGTCTAATACATAGCCTAATATACAGTTTAATACACAGCATAATACACAGCCTAATATACAGTCCAATACGCAGTCTAATACAGAGTCTAATCTAGAACGTAATGCACAGTCATACACACAGTATAATATACAGTCTAATATACATTTGGATACACAGTCTATTACAAAATCTTTTTACACATTTTAATATATAGTCAAACATATAGTCTAATACACAATCTGATAATCATCTATACTCATCTAACTCAAGTCTAATACATCTTACAATGTCATGCTTAATATAATACACAATCTAATATGCAATGTACTGCATAGTCTAATACACAATACTAATACAGAGGTTTGGATTCATGCATCTCTTCTCAGAATACTATAATACCAGTACTGGGTATGATAAGATTTTTAAAAGGGCACCATGGTGAAAATAAGAATGTTTTTGGACTGTGCAACATATGGACACATCTTTAAAAAACACTAATAAGGGAAATGCTGTATGATATCATTACTTTTTCTTCCTACACTCTTTATTTCTTATGTGCACAAGTCAAAAATTCTTCTTTGTGTCTGGTATGCTGGTGTATTTTTATATATACACACACCTTTTTTTATGTAATTTTTTTGTAACTCTGTGTCTGTAAATGGAAAAAGATAAATACAGCCGCTGATTAATTACAGACTGTCCGCTCCCGAGAGCTGGCCTTACATCAACTCTCTTGGTGTTTCCTGTGTGGAAAGTCCCTAAACGTCATAGTGAAACCACTGGCAATGCTTTCTGCCTCCATTTCTCTGTCTCTGCCTGTCTCTGTTAGACTCTGTAGATATATATCCTTCTGTCTCTTCCAGGTTCTATAGTTATGTCTTTGTCTCTCTTACACACTGTAAGATAGGTCTCTCTTTCCCTCTCTCTTAGTCTCTCTGTGTTTATCAGTCTTCTAGCCACCTCAATTCTTTTTCTGTTTCAGTCTCTGTAATTTTGTATCTCTTTGTCTTTGTCTGTCTTTCTGTCTAATTATTTGCAGGTACGTACCTTCCAGTCTCTGTCTTTCTCTTTCTCTCCCCCTCTCTCCCTCACTTGCTCTCTCTCCCTCCTACTGTGAAGGTATTTCTCTCTCTCATCTCTGTCTCTAGCTCTGTGGTTATGTCTCTCTCTCTCTCTCTCTCTCTCTCTCTCTCTCTCTCTCTCTCTCTCTCTCTCTCTCTCTCTCTCTCTCTCTCTTTCTCTCTCTCTCTCCCTCTCTCTCTCTCTCTCTCTCCCCTTCTACACACACACACACACACACACACACACACACACACACACACACACACACACACACACACACACACACACACACACACTCGCTTTCTCTCTCTGTTCCTTTATCTCATTCTGTAGGTATGGCACTATTGAGTATGTCTCATACTCAGTCTCATTCTTTTTAGGTCTCTCACTGTCTGTCTTGCTCATATTCTTTTTGTATTCCCCTGTCTCAGTCTCTTTTTCTCATAAGTTTGTAAGTATGTCCTTCTGTCTATCTCTGTTTCAGGCTGTGTAGAGTGCTCTGCGTGTCTGTGGTCTTTCCTGGCTCTTCTCTCTAAAGCCTGAGAGGGCTAAGGAGGTCACAACACCAGCTGTCCTCTGGCACTTCTCCTCAGATCCGTCCTCTCACACCTGTCTCTGTCCTTACTCTGGCACTGCGTCCTAAATTTCCCTTAGCAGTTTGTGTTTGTGCACCAGAACAGGACTTTCCTCCATTCCGGGTTCCTGTCCTTTTAAAGAGTCGTTGTGGAGGCATTAGCCTGTGTAATTTCGAAGCGCTTTTGTGTAAAGTATAAGTTGAAATGTGTGTGAAGGGGATCAGTACAATAACAATCACATGGGTGCAGAATGAGGAGGGAAAGGGAAAGGGAAAAAGCCGGGCCCACGGGTTTTACCCGGAGCAGATGGTTGATAAAGTTGATGCGGGAATTAAAGTGTCAGAGACGGAGGACGTGTCAGTTGCAGATGGATGGAATTGTGCGATCGTCTCCGGAGGCGAAGGGCAGGGGCAGCGGGCTTTTTCCTCAGTGCCATGCACACACACACACACGTGCGTGCACGTGCACAAGCGTACACTCACACTCACACACACTGACATGCACACACACACACACACACACACACACACACACACACACACACACACACACACACACACACACACACACACACTCACAGCTCCATCCTCACGTAGCTCTGAGCAGAGCTATATCTTCTCCCCCATTATGTCACCGAATATCTGTTCACACATTAGACTCGATCATGAGCCACATGTTTTATGCTTGTGTGTTTTTTTTCTGTATTCATTGTGACTGGTTTAACTGTTAATAAGCAAGAATGGCTGTGAGAAAGAGTAGGGAGTAAATTACACACTTTGCTGTATATTCTTTAAATTGTTTTCTTAAGCATCCTTCGAATAGTTAGCTGTTCTTTGCCTGCTTGTTTCCGTTTGCCTAAATTTGGTCTACCTCCTCTAATTATTGAATAGACTACTTCCACATCTGAAACATATAAGGACATTCCACTTACCTACTGTATAACAGATCTTCTACTAAGAGAGAAAAAACTAAAATTACTTTAAAAGCTATCTGAACAGAACAGAAGTTCTAGCAGCAATAAATACTTATAAAAAAATAACCACTTATTTTTATATAGATAGATAGATAGATAGATAGATAGATAGATAGATAGATAGATAGATAGATAGATAGATAGATAGATAGATAGATAGATAGATAGATAGATAGATAGATAGATAGATAGATAGATAGATAGATATAGACAGACAGACAATTCTACTTATGACCACTGGTGGTGCTGTTGCACTTGATTCCACAAAAAAAACAGTAATCCATTAGATAGACATTTATTAACAACAATAAATTCTTGAAACAAATTCAGTTTTTTTTTTAGCTTTGAAAGACAGTAAGGGTTTAACCCTTCTAATACAATTACACCAACTCAATCCCTGCTTTCTACAAACTTTTTTTTTTTTCATTTTTGCTTCAATTCTTCATTTTGTACTGTAGCTGACAGGCTAAACTCATTGCTGGCTCTTCTCTCCCCTTTTAGGTTGAAGAGACCAAAGAGGAAGATGACGCAGATGGCCCTTTGGACGATGCACTTTCTCTGCCCTCCATTTGCTACAGACCCCACCTGATGTCTGCCAGCGTCCTGCACAGCCTTGCACCCAAGGACACACAGCAGAAAACCACACCGCTGTCGATTACAAGCAGGCTCGGCTCGGTTGAAGCCAGTGAGTCTCGTTGTAACAAAGGTGAGGACAAATATTTGTTGTTCGAACTTAATTAAATAACTTTGAGGAACAGAGGACATTTCCCCTTCATGGGACTGGAGTAAAACTGTGAAAGTGTATGAGAGAAAGAAAGAAAGAGAAAGACACACGCAATGTGAAATTCACTTGATACTAGATAACACCACAATGGATGGAGGGATCAGACATCTCTATGCGTATACATTTTATAAATCGCCCCCTCATTTTTACCAATAAAGCTAGATAGTGACTAAAATGAATACCTTTGCTACAGTAACATTATCCAGCTAGTATCACCTAGCATCACTTCATAACAGCTTTCCCAAAGATTGACTATTTCAATAATGTGACTGTAATGGCATAAAGCTACCTCATGAAAACAAAATGGCCACCATGACTACTTTCAGTTTGCTTTTGCAATCTGTAGTCATATTATTTTGGGTTTTTGAATGACTCAATCTGAACAAAATGGTTCCCATTAGGTCAATTTCCATTAGACAGTATTACTAATGTTTAATGGTTGGAAAATACTCTGTGCTAGCTAGGAGCTAGCTACAGAGCTAACATTTAGTAATATGTAGTGGTGATGTCAAAACATCTGCCATGAAACACCTTAAATGCCAGGCACACACTGTATGATTTGTAATTGTCCTTTGTGATTGTTGCTAGTCATACTGTACGTACATGATCCCTGTACCACACTGTAGGATCTCAGTTTTCATAATGTCAGACTGTACGACAGTCAAAAACTGACTCACTCAAGAAAAATAAGTTTTACGTCATCAATCTTTTACACATTGAGACCCGCATTCTTTAATTAATGGTAGCTAGCAGCGAACAAAAACAATCTGTAGCATTTTGTTCCTGACATGCCTTTATAATATAAATTATACAAACACTCCTTTTCCCTCTAATTTATACTGTCCACCTAAATCGTTTCAACATTTTCCCTGAGGTAGTTTGAAGTAGTCATGCTAATCGCTTATCAATTCTCTTATTGGTTCTTGAATCAATTCTCTTATTGGTTCTTGGTTTGGCATCATCGTAGTAGAAGTTACGCTGCAGGAAAGTGTTTTAAATCACTGCCAGAATTTTACAAAGGCTATTAATCGGCTGTCAGTGAAAGTGTCAAAACTAGTGATAAGAGACTACAGATTTTAGCCTCAGATTATATTAATCTTTAAGGAATATTTTCAATTTGTCTCAGACAAACTAATCGTGTCATAGTGTGCACCTAACTTAACTCAGGATGCACCAGTCGAGTCAATGCAGTCGTATTGCGAATATAGCCTTTTTCCCAGTATAGTTTGCTAGCATACATTAGTTTGGGCAGTTTGTCTATTGCTTTTCAACTTATTTGACATTTATCTCTGCACTACAGTCTTTCTCTTTGGGCTAACCTCGTCTCATTTTACACAGACCATCCCAGACTTTATGACCTTGCCCAGACCACGGCTGTAAAAGCAAGACTGTAGGTTTTTTTTTTTTCTGCTTCTGAAAGCCTGGTTTCTTTTCACAAGTCTAACATTGTTGAAGAGAATCTGTCTGCATTTTCTTTCTTGGTTAGTTACTTGCTAGTTTTTAGTATTTCTCTTTTTGTATCTTAGTTTCCTACATTGCCTCGCTACACTCTTTCTTTCTTTCTTTCTTTCTTTCTTTCTTTCTTTCTTTCTTTCTTTCTTTCTTTCTTTCTTTCTTTCTTTCTTTTTTTTTGTTTTTTTTTTACCCAAAAAAATAAAAATAAATCGGCAGGTGAATTTTTGACCTCTCCAAAAGCTGAACCAGCACCATCCAGTGTGTGTTATTATACATTACAATTAATTTTTCTATGTTTATATAAACGCCCCCTCCTGGACATATTAGTAAATTGCAGCTTCAACGGATTTACCTGCACCTGGCCCAGGTAGAGCAGACAAGCCCCTTGTACTTCATCAGTCGACATTTTGGAATCACATACTTATGGGTTATGATTGTGTTTCATAAGTTGTGTAGCAGTTCAACAGCAGCCTTTTAGCTTTGGAGTTAGAAAAACAAAGCAGAAGCACTATTCACCAGTAATAAGTATAGAAGAGTGTTAAAAATCTTTGTATATATGGGAATATTCAGTATGCATGAGATCTGTGAAGCCGACTTACTGAGAGTTTGGCTGAGAGTGAGAGAGAGTGTGTGTGTGTGTGTGTATGTGTGTGTGTGTGTGTGTGTGTGTGTGTGTGTATGTGTTTCCGCGCGTTCGTTCCTGTGGGTGCACGTGTGCGTGCGAGCGTAACAGCCTCCCGCAGCTGCTGCCTCCATCTCTATGAGAGCATGCATGCGTATGTGAAAGCGCATGTGTGTGTGTGTGCGAGAGAGTGAGTGCGTGCGAGTTGCGTCTCCTCTCTTCACCTTCAGAGGGAAGGACACACATTCCTGTACTGCTTCCCGACTCTGGCCCTGGGCGACGCTCGGCCGTAGCTGATAAGTGACAGGGCCCCCAGCCTCGGCTCTGCTTAAAGCCCCTCACACACACACACACACTCACACACACACACACACACACACACACACACACACACACACACACACACACACACACACACACACACACTCTCACTCTCTCTCTCTTTCTCTCTCTCTTTCCTCCTGGCAGCCGTGACCCCCCCGCGGCCTGGCTCAGCGCAAAGACGTGCCGCTCCGGAATTCTGCCCTCTGCCCCATTTCTACCCCCCCCCCCCCTCCCTCTGGGGTGGGGGTATTTAAAGAGATAGCGCTCTCTTTTTTTGTCTTTTTACACAGGCTCTTTGCAACCCAGCCATTAGGGTTGCACAAACCAGTGCACTCTTAGTGCCGGTCCCAAGCTCGGATAAATGGGGAGGGTTGTGTTAGGAAGGGCATCCAGCATAAAACATGTGCCAAATCAATTATGCGGATAATGAATCAGAAGTTCATACCGGATCGGCCCGGGTTACCAACGACCGCCACAGGTATCGTTAGCCTACAGGGTACCGGTGGAACTTGGGCTACTGTTGGCCAAAGGAGGAGAAGGAGAGGAGGAAGACGTCTGCAGAGACGTCAGGGACAGGAGAAGTGGAGGAGAGTGGAGGTTTAGATGGGCACTTCAAATGTTGGTACTATGACTGGTAAAGGGAGAGAGGTAGCTGATATGATGGAGAGGAGAAAGGTAGATATGCTGTGTGTTTAGGAGACCAAGTGGAAAGAGAATAAGACCAGGAGCATTGGAGGTGGATTTAAACTGTGTGGATGGAAAGAGAAATGGTGTGGGGGTGATCCTGAAGGAACAGTACTGTAAGAGTGTAGTGGAGGTGAAGAGAGTTTCTAATATGGTGAGTTGAATCTGGAGGTTGAAGGGGTGATGATAAATGTCATCAGTGCTTATGCTCCACAAGTGGGTTGTAAGATGGTGGAGAAGGAAAAATTCTGGAGTGAGTTAGATGAAGTGGTAGAAGGTGTACCTAGAAAAGGTTGGATGGTGTGGAGATGGGGAAGCAGGATGTGGATAGGATTAGTAAGGAGGAAGTGAGAGCAGCGAATAAGAGGATGAAGAGTGGAAAGTCGGTTGGACCAGATGACATACCTGTAGAAGCATGGGGTTGTTAAGGAAGGATTGCAGTGGAGTTTTTATCCGGGTTCAACAAGAATTTGGAAGATGAGAGGATGCCTGAGGAATGGAAAAGGAGTGTGCTGGTACCAACCTTTAAAAATAAGGGAAATGTGCAGACCTGCAGTAACTACAGGGGAATAAAGTTGATCAGTCACACCATGAAGGTATGGGAAAGAGTAGTGAAAGCCAGGCTGAGAGAAGAGGTTATTTGCTCTGAGAATGTTGATAGAGAAGTATAGAGGAGGAACATAGGTTATATCAGTGGGAAAATGCTGAGGATGGAGCCACCAGGAAGGATGAAAAGAGAAAGGCCAAGGAGGAGGTTTATGTATGTGGTGAGGGAAGACATGCACGTAGTTGGTTTGAATGAGGCAGATGTAGAGGACTGGGGGTATGGAGACAGATGATCTGCTGTGGCGACCCCTAATGGGAGAAGCCGAATGAAGAAGAAGAAGACACAGACTCTTTGCATTTTTTGAAGAGCACATTTATACATTCAAGGGTGTATTCTTCATCATATTTGCCAGCATTAAACAGTATCTAAATTCTGGCTATTTTGGAAGTTTCCTTCACGACTTTATTCATTCATCTTCAGTTAGCACTTCCTGTTTAGGTGTACCCGGGTTTATGGTGTATACCCTGGATTAGTCCATACATACCTTGCACCCTCATCGGGGCAATTATTGTAGCCAATCCAACAACTAGGAGCTGGGAGGACTATTAACAACTACGAGGAAACCCATTAGGATTCGAGAACAAGATGAATAGTGTGAGGCAACAACTGTACTTGCTGTACCATTTTTATATGCTAGTGGGTGAAGCAGTAACTCAGGGATACTGATCAAAAGGTCGGGGGTTAAAGGGTATTAGTGGTTAACACAGGGTATGCAGCCATGATACAAAGCACCCCTGGAGGGATAAGGGTCTTGCTCAAGGGCCTAAGAGTTGCAGCTTGGCGATACTGGGCTTGAACCCTTCCGACGCTATTTATTGATAAAAATTAATTTATATTTCATTCAAACACATTTACTATCTTATTAACCTATTATTTTGCAGTGGTGGACATAAGGAGAATTACATTTACTTCATTAAGTTGCATTTTCATGTATCTGTACTGGAAGTATTTTCATTTGGGGAGCCATTTACTTTAACTTCACTACATTTCAAAATGAAATATCTTACTTTTTACACATTTTGCAAAAATTCACTACATTTTGCAAAATCAGTCGTTCCTTTTTATTTATGAGTGGATAAAAACTTGACTGGTCAAGCATGCAGCAATCCACCAATCAGTGTATAGCTTGTGCTTTGTTTTGAATTTTATTTATTTATTTTTTTGCTTTTTTAATGATTGGTGTATCTACTTATCCCCAATATACAGTTCAGTGTCAGTTCAACAGCAAGCAGAACATTTGAAGAGGAATAAATGATGAATGAAACTCCTGACTCGCCACTAACTTGCCACAACACCCGTGGCCTTAATTACACAATTCTTTTTAAGTAGTTGAGAAGAAGGTTTTGGGCTCATGATAATTTTAATAGATATCAATTAGTATTTGACTCATTAATATCATTCTATTATTAGATTGTTGTGCTGAGAGTAACATTAGAGTCTTTTCAGTTGATTAAGCAAAAGTCTTGTGACAAAAATATAATAGGAACTTTATAGCCATAATAAATCATAGTACTTTGGATTCTTAAGTACATTTAAGGGAAAATATTTTTGTACATTTACTTGTGTGAAATGTTTAAATGGAGCACTTTCACTGGAGTAATATTTCACCTTCTGTATCTTTACTTTAACTCAAGTACATGATTTGTGTTCTTTGTCTATCACTGTTTATTTTTTTCTTTGTCAGTGTTTTTCCATAGCAAATATTCTAATTTCAGATTGTTTAAAAAAACAAAACAAAACAAAACAAAAAAAAAAAAACACAAATTCAGGAACATGCATTAACAGGGATCAGAAATTAAATGGATGTGTCTTCCACAATCTTTAAAAAATTAGCTGATGCCACAATGCCATTTCAAATGTTTTTATGCTATCTAGATGAGTGGTAATAAATCAACAAATAAAAAATGAAATGCTGATTAAAGGTGGAATAAGAATATAATTCAGACAGACAAAAAAAAATTTCTACTTGTTTTTGCTTAATTAAATTGCAAACACTATTTTGTATGTTTTTTTTTTTTTTTTTGTGGAAAAAAGTAAGAAAACAGAAAATAATTCCAAATATTAGCAATTAAAATGTTAGTAAGTGTGTAGCAGACATGATAAGGGGGACAGTTTAGTAGCCTCCAAACACTGGGATAGACAGGTGACAATTGCTAAATCAATAGCACACACACAATGATTATTAAACATGCCATGTAGTGATTAGGTGTGTGTGAGCTTTGATTGAATGCTTTAGACAGTAGACTTATGTTTTTGTGTGTGTGTGTGTGTGTGTGTGTGTGTGTGTGTGTGTGTGTGTGTGTGTGTGTGTGTGTGTGTGCACGTGCATATGTGTGTGTGTGTGTGTGTGTGAAGCCTCCCAGATCTCAGGCTCAGGTTTCACAGCTTCTCTCATATCAGGTTGTGCCGGGTGGGAGGAAGCGCAGTGGTTATGGGAGGATGGAGAACGCCACGCCAGGGCAAGTAGCGTGCCGCTCTTTATGCTGGTGTCAGCTAACAGGAGGGAGTGGCACACAGGACGCTAACGTGTTTGAACACACAAACGCATGCACACATATGGGATGTGTTTGCGAAGCTCAGCACAGGCTATTAGTGGGGCGTGGAGAACGTGGTGGATCAGCCAGCTTCAGCTTTGGATGCCGTGAGATTGTGTGTGTGTGTGTGTGTCTGTGTGTGTGTGTGTGTGTGTGTGTGTGTGTGTGGTTCGTCCGCCGAGGTCGTTGGAGCCTGTCCAGGGTTTCCGTGGAGACCACACAACACACAGAGACAATCAGAGCAGGCCCACGCAGTGCGGCGAGAGGACATTAACACAGGAACCACGGGTCAGAAACTAGGGGGAGGAGGGAGAGGAAGGCGACAGGGGGAAAAAAAATGAGAGGAGAGGAAGAGAACGAGGGAACAACAAACACGCCAGGACCGTCAAAGCGCATTCTTTCAGGGTCGTTCCATGCGCCTAAAGGGGTATTATGTTCATGAAAATGAAATTGCTAAGCAAAAAAACTGAAAAAAAAAACATCGATAGACTCAGGGTGTAGAGGAAATAATAAATGTCAGTCTTAAAATTGAGCTATAGCATGTTTAGTGCATAATACTTGAATGTATACATGTTGCTCATAAACCATAATCTTAAAAAAAAAAAAACATTTGGACTTGGACTATATGGACAAAAGTTTGTGGACATTTGACCGTAAAACTGGTATGTGCTTGTTGAACCGCCGATTCCACATTAAGTCCCTATTTGCTATTAAAATAACCTCCACTCTTCTGGGAAGATGTTTCACTACATTTTGGAGTGTTTAGGCTTTTTGCTCATTCAGTCACAAGGGTGAAGTCAGGTACGAATGTTGGTGAAGTAAGGAGGCCTGGAGTCCAGTCGATGTCCACTGTCATGCTAAAATAGGTTTGTGACTCTAGTTCAAGTGAAGGGAATCCAAAGACATCCTATACAAATTTGTGCCTCTAACTTTGTGGTAAAGAATTAGAAATGGCTGGAAATTTGAACATTTTTATTATTTTTATTTTTTTAGTGCAGCACCAAATCTTGAACATGGATGAAATGTTGCAGTCTAACCCTTTTGGAACCTATTGTATACTTAATAAACATTCATCTTCTGTAAATGCGTTAACTTGGCTATAATTGTAGTGGAACCAGAGCGGATATCCTGGGAATACTGAGGGCATGGTAGGAATATGGGAAATGGTAGCTCAGTGGTTAAAGTTTTGGACATCTGATTGGAAATTCAAAATCCCAGTACCACCAACCTGCCACTGATGGGCCCTTGGGCATGGCCCTTAGCCCTCATCTGCTCAAGTTATATAAATGAAATAATTGTAAATTGCTCTGGATAAGGGAGTCATAAATGTAATGTAGGAATACACTCTGCATTAGACACGAGTCCATCACAACACCTCTTACACACTGAGTCACACCAGAGTCCAATTTCTGATCATCAATCCACCTACTGGTATGTACTTGTAGTTTCTTGTAAGCTTTCAGGTCAAGATCTAGCAGCTGTGAGAGAGGATAGATATTAATTATTAAAAAAATAAACTGAAGTCCTGTTTATAAAATCCTGATGAACTTTTACCCCACGCTTTAAGCACTGCTATTTTATCAACATGGGAACAACTGGAGTAAAGAAGCACATGAAAAAAGCCCCTGTACCCTATCAGGGCCAACCTAGTGTAGTCCTCCAACAGCTTAATAGATGAGGCGTCCCGGCATCCCCTGCACTCGTGCCTCATGACTCACGAAGAGGAATATTGGGACACTTCTCTCGGCAGGGTGTGCCTGAGACAGTGCTTGGCTGTGTTTGGAAGAGACAGAGTTCGCATGGAAAAAAAAATAAGCGTGTCAGAGTTTGTGCGTGAACGCGAGAAGGGGTAAGTGTGTGTTGTGTGTGTGTTGTGTGTGTGTGTTTGTGCGTGTGTGTGTGAGAGAGAGAGAGAGAGAGAGAGAGAGAGAGAGAGAGAGAGAGCAGGCTTACACATCTGTGTCCCCCGGGGATGTGGCTAAAAATATGTGGTTCCTCAAGCCTTCTGGTGTCTGAGCAGCGTCTGTCTGCTCTGCACCGCCATCCCTGCGGCCCTCCTTTCCTCATCTCCCGTCCCTCCGTCCCTCAATTACACACACGCACACGCATACACACACACACACATCCACACCAACTATACCCAGCTGCGTCCCTGCTCTACTTCCTCTGCCAACGACCTCCGGTCTGGCAGTCTGCAGCCCTGGAAGAGAGAGCCAGGGACAGGGAGGGAGGGGAAAAAAAAAAACGAGAGAGATGTGAACGGAGGGCGGAAGAAGACCAAGGATAGACAGGAAATGTGCGAGAATAGATTCACAGCCTTTGTTACTGAACTATAATGAGAAATGTCATGACGGCATCAGTGGAAATGTCCCACTTTTGCTAATGGCCCTGCGAATTTGTAGCTCATGTGTCGTCCTTTTATTTCTCTCTCCCTCTCTCTCTCTCTCTTTCCCTTTTTCTCTCTCTCTCCCTCTCTGTCTCTGTCTGTGTCTCATAGGAAAGGATTTCCATGTGATGTCCGCCTCCAAGCGCACCGAATCTGGAGTAGGTGGGGATAACCGTGTGGGGCGTGGCCGTGTGGCCGAACTGATGAAGACCTTTAGTGTTTCCATTGACTCCACCTCCTCACAACCTTTACCCAGATCCAACAAACCCCTCATCCCGAATAAACCCAGCCATTTGCAGCATCTTCCCTCAAACTCGTTCAGGTAATCAGCGGAGATCGCAGGATGCTCAGACTGCCTCTCTCAGGAACACTGCTCTAATTGCACATGCGACGGTGGCAGGACGAGGAATTCTAGCAATTTTTGAATTGCAATGTTTTGTATAATTGTGCTCTCGGGATGCACAAAAAGCAAAAAAAAAAAAAAGGGGGGAAAAGAGTGTATAGTTTTTACACTTTTGTTACAGACTGATTTATATTCCTAGGGACCTTTCAATGACAAATCTATATTCCATTCTTTTCCAGAAATCTGTACTGGTGTATTTTTTTTTATATTATATTTTTTTAAATTGTGCAACTTTGAAGGGGAATTCCACCAGTAAGATCATTTCCCCACAGTTGAAGCAATTGGCAATCTGTGTTATGATGAAAGAAAACGCAGCCTCTCTGCATGAGCTGGTTTGTGATTTTCCACGTTTTCTGAAACGGAACAGCTAGCGGGACTAATGAGATGATGCGTGTTGACGGGTTTATTGAGCAAAAAGCGGCAACGTTTCCTGTCTCTGAGCGCGTTACGTTACCAAATGCTTTTTTCTCCCGTCATTACTGACAAATTACTTCAATTACTTCAGGTTTTTTGGACAGAACGCCACAGCAAAAGCTGTGTCATTTACGTCAGCTTTGTAGTGTATAAAAGTTTTTTTTTTTTCCAAGTTGTTTCTAGAGTTCTTCTATACCAACATGCTTACCAGCTGTAAACCTACATGACAAGGAAATATTGATTACATTATCTAACAATAAACCAAGTAGGGATTAGACACTTTTTCCGGCTTATTAGTTATTAATCTCCTGAACTTGAACCTGGAGAGAGGATGGCATGTCCCCTCAGCTCTATGGAAAATGAAGTGGGAACACACAGCATCACTGTTCCTCAGTTACACAGTGTACCTTCAAGATGCCGTGCATGTGCTGATTCACCAGAACCGAGAGCTATTTTTTTTTCAGTTTAGGCTCCATCACATCGGCAAAATAAGTCATTTTTGCAACAGTCAGCGCTGCTCATTTGACACGTGTGTCTGTGTGTGCATGTGTGTGCCTGTGTGTGTGTGTGTGTGTGTGTGTGTGTGTGCATAGACTCCCTCAGACAGATCATGAAGAGCCGAGCCTCAGTAGCAGTTGAGCACGGCCTCCATGTTCATTAACGTTGACGAGACTCTACCATACAGTGCTCTATGGCACAGCTAAGAGGGTTGATCAAGCACTTCTGGGAGCTTTGGCCTCAGATTGCACTTTTAAATAAAGGTTCTTAAAAGGTTCTTGAGGCTGTTCTGGGATTTCTGAATGAAATGGGCACTTATCAGGATGGGCCATGTCATGATGGTACCTTAAATAAAGCTCAAACATCGCAGATTGAAATTCCTGGCATGGTGCACCAAAAATCCATGAAATCCAAGAAATATATATTTTAGCATTTTATTTCAAAAAGGAAATAACAAAGAGCTGGCAGAAACTGTTTTGAGTTAAATTATTTAATTATGCTTTCATTTAGAGACTTTATACTTCACACATTATGTCAAGCACATGATATCTTCTATCACATGTACTAAACAATTTTCCTGAAATTATAAATTGCACAATTGTAACAATGCAAATGATCAATGTCAAATTATTATCAAAACAAAGTAAAATCAGCATACAGTCAGTATATTACAGTATGAACAGGATTAAGTTCATTATTAGCGGAGAAGTCCATTACTCTCAGAATCTTTTTTTGGTTTATTCTGTTTGTTTTTTATTTTTATTTCATTATTCCATTTTTGTTCAATGATAGTAACCATGATTTCTGTAGTGCGGTATATGGTAACAAGTGCTTTACCCACAACTTGACATCTTAATTCCATTTGCATCAATTGACATATGTACTGTATGCCTTTTGAGTCAATTGCAATTAATTTTATCATATCACTGTGTACATCGTTCCGGGCTCAGTGCTGCCAGCTTTGAAAAACCAGATCGGAAGCAAGATACTGTATTGTTAAAACTGATGATTTAATTGTACTCCATGTCACACCAGTGATTTCTCACCATCCTTGCAAAATAAAAAAAATTATCATGTACAGAATCAGAAAACTATGCTAGCAATTAGTGCACACTCTTGCAGTTTTACTCCCATTTTAACGTTTAATTTATCAGGGTTTCCTGAAATATCTTCAGCAAAACTGGATGATACATTGTGCTGTGGTACAATGATCCCAGGCTTCCACTGTATATGCAGTGTAATTACAGTATATCAGCATAGCAGGTCACTAGTAGGACCACTGGAACTTTGCAACTTTGCAACTGGCTGCAAAGTTGCAACTTGGCAACCAGCATTTTGGTAGTCCATGGGTTTACAGCATGAATGGTAAATGCTAGTAAATGAAAACTTACAATCACTGGGTGTGCTAGCTGATGCCCAATTTGAACCACTATAGTGGTGTTAATTGTTTTTAATATTATTATTATTATCATTATTATTATTATTATTATTATTATTATTATTATTATTATTATTATTATTATTATTCACACTGTGGTACTGTATACCATGAAGGATCTTCAGATGTTTTGAAAATCCTTTCATTATATTATACCAATGACATCCATTTTTCCCCTATAGTTTAACATAAAGAGCTGTAATGTTTTAAGCCTGATTTTCTTTTGTTTGATGCCATTCCTGTATTTGTATACAAACCTATCTTCAACCTACATACGGCAAGCCAAGCTCCTTTTTCTTTTAGCTTTTATAATCAAATTATTCGCCATTCAGATGTCAGCCATCTTTGAAATGTTCCCCCACCATTACTAGTTTACTGTGGGAGTATAATATTCGATTGCACTTGTGTTTGTTTCTTCTGTGTTACATTTTGCACCATTGAGAGGGTTGTTGTTTATTGTTTCTTCTGTATGGATTGATGACTTGAGTGATTTTATGTGAGGATGAGTGTTAGATATTGTCTCTGTGAGCAATGTTCACAGTTCAGCAATAAAAATGATCAGAATCCTCAAAGGCATCTGAGGTGTTTATTTTTTTTCTTTTAATACTGGACTGGTAAATTTTTGGTGAGTGTGTGGGCATGTTTTTATATCATAGAGGGGTGCAAACATCCCAGGTAGTAACATCTGACAGTTTTGACAGTGTGGGCCTGGTCTTTAAAGAGAAAAATTAGAAAAATAAAAAAAAGATAGACAGAAAAACAAACAAGACTAAAAAGATTTTCTTTTGTTTGCTGAGGTTGAGGTTATGGTTGGAATTAATTTTAGGCATAGCATTAATTATTTCCGTTAACAATTATAGGAAGGTTCTTACAAGGATAGTATGACAAGTGTGTGTGTGTGTGTGTGTGTGTGTGTGTGTGTGTGTGTGTGTGTGTGTGTGTGTGTGTGTGTGTGTGTGTGTGTGTAAGAAGTGAGTGTATGTGTGATTTTGCTCAGGGGTGTGTGGAAGTAATTTGTTATTCACTTTTATATCCATATTAATGAAAAACTCTGCATTTGTGTGCATTGTTTGTCCCACCAAATTTGCTTAGTGTAATTTTTTCTCTTTTAAATATTTCCTAAATATTGTGTTAGGGGTTACTAAACCTATTAACAAATATTTACCTGTCCAAAGTTATCCATCCTCTTGGTTGCCCCCTGCTTGCTGTACTCAAAAATGCATGAATAGAAAAAAAAAAAAAAAAAAGAAAAAAAAAAGGGAGATATTGTAGTCAAGATAATCAGTTACATTGGCAGCCTTAACAATACTTCGGAGGTACTGATGATCATATGTAAATGTTTGCTTATAACACACTTCACAAGAACATTACAATCAAAGTAAAAAAAATCTAATTCAAGTAAAATAACATTGATCTACTATCTCAACTTGCCACCTACCACAGTGCCAACCATGTAAAGCGACTCAGCCATTCAACACTAATTCAACACTAAATCAACTCTAAAGTCATCATTCACAATAAATACTAATTAGCTCTTTTGCATGAAGTAAAAATAAATAAATAATTTTTATTTACTTTTTACCTGTGCAAGTAACTTTTCCATTCAAACCTTTTTTCAAGTCACTCCTTTTTTTTGTGGCCTGAAATGGGGACTACAAAAATGCATCCATTAGGGCAGATATTAGATTGCCCCATATTTTCTCTATGAAAGTTTTGCTTATGAGTGGGAGTGGGAAAGGGCAGGACACTTAATGATATCACCTCTTCTTTGAGACAACAAAAATTAAACCACAAGTAATTAAAAGTCCTATTATTTAAGTCCAAAGGTTTTAGTCTTTTCCCTGCTTAGAAAAGCATGTGATTAGCATCAATTAACTGGTTACATAACTTCTTGGGTTGTTAATGTGTCTTTAAGGTGCCATTATCATTTACAGGAAATGATCATAACCAATAAAATGATTATAATTCATTTCAGTAGTCAACATTAATAGACTGACAAGTAAAATTTTTTTTTTTTTTGACAAATAAGACAGTGAGGTTGCATTGGAATGTCAGACATTTTCAGTTTGATAAAACTTGTATTAAGTTTTGGTTTGTAATGGCAGTGCTGGCTATTTCTCTACATCTTTATGTTCTCTTGTTGAAAATTGGTGTACTTTGTTCAAGTTTATTCAATTCGATGAACATCCTATTTCCTAAACAACAAACATAGCTACTTAAACTTGTTTTTTTATTTATTTACAATTGAATAGCAGTATAGAGGACATACATGCTTGAGCCTACGTTTCAGCATACTTCCACGAAAGAGAAGAGCAATTAGACACTAAAAGAACTGAAATAAAATGCGTTCTATGATTGTTGAGGTCATTAATATGTGGCATTTTAAACATTTTTGCTAAGTCGAAAGGCAAAAACCCCTTTAGCTTTTGTCTCTTTATGTTTTACAATTTGGGACACATTCTTCAAATCTTTACGTCTTTAATAAAGACAAAAGGTATCTTGTCGGACCACTGAAGTGACTTATTACACTATACATTGTTTTGCTCTCAGTCAAGGCTGAATGATTGCAAAAGGATTTTCAAAGGTTCCACGACATATTTTTTTTAATTCTGTTAAATAGCTTCTGATTAACAGATACAACCTATACAGATATACAAATTATAGACTATATACTGCTATATATCCTGGCTTTTGGTGGTGTGGAAAAAACAATCGGATGTCACTATTTCTGATTCTGACTGACTGACAAAAAAATACCTTTCTCACCAAAGAATATAGTTTAAGGTTTAAATTTTGAAAATATATATAACATATTTTAAACCAAAATAAGTGAAACATTTATTGACTATTTAGCCTTATATGGGTTTTTTCTGTAATGTTGATAAGGAGCCATTTTAAAAATGTGGTAGTAAAACTGGCTAATGTCTTAAATCATGCTAGCTGAGAGTGATTTGCTCACCATGTAAATGCTGTGGCATTGATCAAGTTGTTGGATAGTTACCTGAAGTAATACAATAAAATACGTATATTGCTTATCAATTCTGTTTATAACCAGATATTGGCTGTCAAAATGTCTATGATTCTCCTGTACTATAACTACGATAAAATCTTCAAGCGCAGTGTTCTTCCTTTTTTAATTTTGGTCATAGCCAGACTGAAATAGTATTTCTATTATGTATAAATATATCAATACTCCCACTTGAAGGGTCTTCCTAAGCACACATATTTAGTGCTAGTCTTATTAAAAATGTGAACATATGATGTAAGATGTTTATAGTGCGATTATTTTCAATGTTTAGATTAGTAATGCTAATTGGAACTGATCTCAACATCATTAGCATTACCTCTTGTTGTCCATGATTAAGCTTGTTTATCTGATTATTCCTCTGTAATTAGTCATCTGTGTATTGTTTATGCAAAAGGACTGATTGATACCGGGTATGAACCAGCTTGTACTAGTGTACGTACACTGCTGTGAAATTCATAAGGTTTAGCAGACTAAAGTAAAATGAGACAACTGAACCATCCTTCAGTTTACCGTCATTCCACACTCACAAGTATTCACACACACACACACACACACACACACACACACACACACACACACACACACACACACACACACACACACACACACTCGCACACATACACACATGCACGCTTGAATGAGAGTTGGATTTGAGTCCCGTGCTTGGGAGAGCAACAATGACAGCGGCTGTTCTCTGACGCACGGAGACGTTGGCGAGCTGTTTCCAGAAGAGTACGGGAGGCCGTTGGCAGCCCCCTTTATCCCCCCCACTCCTCCTCCTCCTCTCAGCCTGGCCATCACCGACCGTGCCGTCCGTTGAGAGATAAAAGGGGGCTGTTGTTGTTTTCGGCACGCAAGGGAGACGGACGCCTCTGTTTTTCTGCGCCTGCCTCTATCTCCTGACGCCCACAGAAGGAGGAAAAAAAGAACAGGAGAAATAGGGGAAGAGAGGAAAGAAAGAAATGCCTGGCGTACTGGGGGCTGCTGCTCTTATTCTCCTCCCTGGATAGAGGAAAGAGAAAAAGAGAAGGCCTGGGCCATGTGATAGGGGAAGCTTGCGGGCCCGGCTCGGCCCCCAGGCGGAGAGAACGAGGCCTGCTGCGTCTCTCCTGCATGATTAATCTGGCTGAGGGGCAGGATTGCTGCCATAGACCTGCCGCATTAACTCCCTGTTCGCCAGCCAAATACACACAGACACGCACACACAAGTGCGTCTTCACGGATCCACACACCAAAAATCTGGGTTGACGGCTGCTATGCGTGCCAGAGTGTCCACCTGCAGCAGGAGTGTTGTGGTTAGGTTGGGAAAGTAGAGCAAGCCATTGTGCCTTTGTTCTCGCCACAGGCTCCATCTCGGCCGAGTCACATGAGAGGCAAAACATAAGTGGTCACGCTGCTTGGACATGGTCAATGGACACTGACTTTCTGCTTGATCTTTGGAAGAAAGACTCACATGATTGGTGCACGGTCAAGACAAGTAGTTCAAAAGCCCTAAACAAACCATTAATCATGTTTCGACTAGACTTGCCCAGACGAGACCAGTTGCCATAGTATAAAGTTCACTTTTTACTTTTTTATTTTTTATTTTTTTATTACTACTAATAGTAAATAAGTACAAACAGACACCTAATCCAATGTAACCTTGAAACCATTAGATTTATTCATTCAAACATCTGCTTCATACTATAATTTTAAAGACCTGCAGAGGTGTCCACAGTAACAAACTTCTTGTCTAGGCCTGTGTGTTTCTCAGTCTCTTCACTAAGTCTTTGTATATCACAGAAGTGCAAAAGTTACCTGGTCCCCTAAAAAGGCTGGGCAAAAATACCAAGCCCTGACTCTCAGGCTCCCAGGAAGGTGGAGGGTTAACTGCCCTCAGTCCGCGCCGCATTAACTGGAAAGGAATGAAGTGTCAAGCGTGTTCTCACCGCCGTGAGACGCCTGAAACCCTGCCTCCTCCACCAACCCCCCCCCCCCCCCACCACCACCACCACCACCCCAGCAACCTCCCACAGCCGTGACCAAATTATTTTCTAGCCTCCAGAGATTCGCCTCGCCAGACAAAAATCTGCAGCACAGCCCTGATTCAGTGCACAAACACGCAGCCTCCCTCCTCTCTCAACGCCTCTCCGCCGCCACTTTGAAGAAAATGGGCCTGCCGTTTTTTTTTCCTCCTTTCTTTAACGGGCCTCGGTTAGGACAGCTCCGTCTGTTTACACTCGACAGATTTAAACGCTCCCGAAAACAGCGTCCACAAAACAACTTGGCTTCCTCTGTGAGCGAGGGCCAATCAAAAAAACCTGCTCTTTGTTCGCGGCCCCTTTTTTCACTTTTCCTCCTTATACTTTCAATAATTACTGGTCAAGATTTTTTTTGGTCAATTACAAAAAGCAAAATTCTTTAGCCCAGAAACAGCTAATAGACTAAAGGGAATTTAACATTATATATATATATATATATATATATATATATATATATATATATATATATATATATATATATATATATATATATAGAGAGAGAGAGAGAGAGAGAGAGAGAGAGAGAGAGAGAGAAAGAGAGAAAGACAGAGAGAGAGAGAGAGAGAGAGAGAGAGGGAGAGAGAGACTCACTCACAGAGAGAGAGAGAGAGAGAGAGAGAGAGAGAGAGAGAGAGAGAGAGAGAGAGAGAAATAGAAAGGGGGGAGTTGGGTGGGAGAAAATAAACCCCACCAGTGAGCAGGCCGCCGAGCCCTGCCAAACTGCTTAAAAAAAGCCCTCTGTTTTATTTATAGTGTGCTGTATCCATGGTAACCAGAGGGGTCAGGCAAGCCGGGCCTGCGCTTCACCCTGCTCAAGGGATTAGGATTTCACCGAGCTTCTCACATGTGCCCAAGGTGGGCTCGAGCTTCTCACTGACGCTGTTACACAGCTCGGAAAAGAGTGGAGGAGCAGGGAGGGCTGGGGGGACTTTCACACTCACCAAAATGGAGCGAAGTGCCATATGAGCCTTAATGAGCTAGCCAACACTCCAGAGGCAGCAGCAGTTTGGGTTTGTTTACACTAATTGTCAAAGTTCTCCAACTGAGTTTAAGCCCATTAAAGTGATAAGAGCAGCAGATATTCCAGTGCTCAGTAAGGTCAGACTGGGTCAGTGGGAAGCACAGCAATTCCGTACATGACAATCTCACCTTTGGAGGAAGGTAAAACTATGACACTGAGGCCGAGTTTGTGAGAAGTACTGTTAGCTTTAGAGCTGAAGGGTGAAAGGGAGGAAAACGAACTTGCGATTCTTGCGGTATTTAAAAGCAAAGAAAGTGGACAACATTTTTAAGACAATCTTGGATTAGAGTACGGTCCAGAGCACATGGATTTATGGATTTTCACTGGACAAGGCCAAATGGTAGGAGGTCATTAGGCTGCCCTTCATAACGTAGTGAGCGAGAGAGAGAGAGAGAGAGAGAGAGAGAGAGAGAGAGAGAGAGAGAGAGAGAGAGAGACCTGCTCAACCACGCAAGAAGGACGACTCTGCTAAAGTGGAAGATTTTTGTGGCCTTGTTATTTTCCGCTCAGGCTCTGCGTGTGAGAGCTCTTCCAAATCCTTGCGTGGGAGACTGTTGAAGGAAACCGGAAAGTGAGAGATCAAGTGGAGAGAGATAGAGAGAGAGAGAGAGAGAGAGAGAGAGAGAGAGAGAGAGAGAGAGAGAGAGAGAGAGGGAGGAAAGGAGGGGTAGGGGAGAAGGAGGCATTGACATGCACTCCAAGAACACCGCCATGTGAGAATGTGGACTTCCGGATCTCTCCCGGGGAGAACGCAGTCAACGTTGCTAGGAAACAGATTGCTATGGGGGTTAGTGGAGCCATGCGTGGAAGATGACGTCTGACATGGTTGGAGGTGGAGAGATTCTGGCCTCCAGAGGTGGGGGTGGAGTGGCACCGGGCTTCTCGAGGTGGTGTTGGAGATCAAGAATGACTGGACTCAAGATGTAGGTCTAGGACGTATGTAGGAAGAGTGGGACAGTCAGAATAGAGGTGGAGAGAAACCAATGTTGGTAGGTGGCTAGAGAAATGCTTATTCAAGTTTGTGGATAAAACCCAGAAAACATGGAGCAGATTTTAGGAAGAAGATAGATTCTTTAGATATATATACACACACAGGTGTGCCTTCCATGATAAAAGTGTATGCTGAGATTGTTGGGCCTCTAGATGTGTAAATGCATGTGAAAAAAAGCCTGACCTCTTGAGGTCTCCAGGGATGATACTGGAGACGCAAGACTCAAGAGATGTAAATGCAGGTGAAATGAGATTGGACTTCTCTTTTTTACTGGGTCTTGCTTAGAATTGTGAGAGAATCCATTTCTTGAATAAAAAAGGAGCATTTCTCTGATGGCTGGGTGGAGTTACTACCTGCAGCCACACCACCTTCCACAGCAGCATGCACTGTGGGCTACGATTACCACAGTATACGTAGTTGCCAAGCGACAAGAGGCCTCTGGTGTATGAGGCTCAGTCCTGTTGCCAAGTGATGGGGCTCAGTGGGAGCTGGTGGTGGCACTCAGGGACTGGCGTCGCCACTGGGACCAAGGGCACCGTTGCTAAGAGATGCCACCAGCAAGTCAGAGTTGTGGGTAGGAGACATGGAGCAAGGGAGGGAAGAGGCGCTTATCAAGGAGAGCCAAGGACAAAGGGCTTTCTGAGTCAATGGGCTCACACAGGGAACAAGTGTGTGTCATGCCTAGCTGACACAACCATCCTCGGCTTTACAATCTGTAAAAACAGAAGGAGAGACATCGCCCCACGATATGCTCCATTATTGTGTGGCGGGTCAAATTGTGGTCCACGATACAGCGTTTAAATATATGCCACGCATCACAACAGCACTGACCACAACAGAAGGTGAATATTTAGTGTTTTAAACAGTGTTAATGTTCGAGCTTCATTGTATGTTTTAATAGTGAAAGGAGAAAACACAAATGACAAATTTGGCAAAAGTATGGCAGGTGAGAGTGACGAAATCAGGAAGTCTTCATTTGGATCATTTGCTATATCCAGAGCAGGCGCTTGAACACAAGAACACAAGTGAATTAAACACTGGATTGTCGCCATGCTTATTAACATAGAAATGTTGATGAGCTAAAATAAAACAAACTTACAGCTATAAAGAAAATACATGTAGTTGTTTTTGGGAAGCTTTATGGTTGTAGTGTCCACATTTCAAAATGCTTATATTTTTATTAGATATGAAAATGTTTTTGATTTTCAACAACTGTCAACAACTGCGAAAATGGTGGCAGAGTAGTACAGAGGGTTGTTCTAGTTTTTGATCTTGAGCTCAGGTTACTATCTGTGTGGAGTTTTGCATTTTCTCTGTGGTTCTCCAGTTTCTTCCGACCTCTGAAAAAACTGGATTGGCAACTCTAAATTGCCCCAGGTGTGAAAGATTGTTTGAATAGGCATGTTTGATGCTATCCAAGGTGTATTCCCACCTTGTGCCAGTGTTCCTGGGATAGGCTCCGGATCTATAGCCAGATAGATTGTCCAAGATAAAGCAGTACTGATGGCTACATATTAATTACTGCCATAATTGTGTCACATGGAGGCATCCCCTCTTTTCACTTCAGTGAGGAATATAATTTTCACACAGCCGGAAAATCACAGAAACCCGTAAACAAACCATTTGGATTGGTAAATCAGAGGCACTTACGTCGGCCCTTAATGCATCAGTCCACATGCTGTGCTTTTTTTTTTTAAATTAGTAAGCAAGTTATGCTTGGATAGAGGCCTCAGTTTCTAGGCCGACATCCTCTGAGGTACCTCCTTAGAAAGTTCTCCTAAAAATCACTCTTCACTCGGCGTGCACCCCAGAGTGCTACATCTAGATAGTGTTGTGCCGTATATTATAGTGCTATAGGGGGCTGTGCAGCAGGGATGGTATAGAGCACGACTCGTTCTGGCCAGAGACCTGACTCACGGCTCCATTTATCAGCGAGGACGCACGCACAAAGGCCTCAGTGTGGGGGCCGGTAATTGGATCTGCGACACGCCGGTGCCCCTAAGACCTGACTTCCCCCTCCTTCCCCAAAATTCCCCCTTCTTTCTTTTCCCTTTCTCTCTTCCTTTGCCGTTACTCACTCGCTCCTTCTTTCATCTCACCATTATCTCCGCTGGCTCAGTGCGTCAGGAAGCACGCTGCATGAGCACATGCAGACATGCCCTGACTCACACACACAACCACGGGGACATGAGCGGATTTGTTGCCCACAGTCAGGCACTGACTTTTTTCACTTGGTAATATTAACATTTAGCAACATTGAGGTATATTAAGCTTCATACAGGCTATCCAATATTGTGGACTTTTTAGTGTTTCTATCTTTTATCTCAAAGATTTAAAAATCTGAAAATGTACAAATATGCTGCATTACATTTTCGAATAAACTGTGCAGATGTTTGATCATACACAATGTATGCACAAGTAAAAAATCTACTCTGTGTGGCAATACAAAGTAAAGAAAATTTAGCTGATAATTAACCTAAAAATAGGACTATACTCCTTTTAGCCATTTTACCTAATATATAAGGAATAAAATATTGTTACAAGAAATTAATCAATGCTGCCTTGTGTTTGGATACAGTCTGATCTGAAATGGAGGACTGATACCAAACAGAAGTGGATTCTATGCTGTGAAGCTGGTGATGGTTCTACATGAACAGTTTAAAGATCCATGAACTTACTGAGCCACTCAAAAACTTTGAGGATGAATTTGGACTGTTATAATATTAACCGCCTACTACAGCTATGAACAGCTCTGCATTTAAGCGCCTGAACAGAACACCTCAACAATTATGAAACTGTATTAAATTGACATTCTGTGCCACTCAGAGGAGGACAGGTTCTCTTTTGAGTCTGGTACCTCTCAAGGTTTCTTCCTCATATCATCTAAGAAAGTTTTTCCTCGCCACAGTTGCCACTCTCTTGTTCATTAGGGATAAACTATATAATTATACATTATAAAGAGCAAACTTATAGGCACTAAACTTGTACATTCTGTAAAGCTGCTTTGAGACAAAGTACATTGTTAAAATCGCTATACGAGTAAAATTAATGGGAATAAAATGAAATTGAATGCATTTCCAAATAACAGCATATCCTGAGGTGGTTTTCCTTTTTCTGCTTTTATACCACAACAACTTGGCAGTATTTATTTTTTTTACTAAAGAAAATATTGTCAAACATTTAAATATTTATAGTTAATAATGTTAAAAGTAATTAAACAAAAAATTACCCATAACGAGTAACACAGAAACACAGAAAAGCAAACCATAAGATTAATTTCTGAACACACAGATTGGAGAATAAATAAACATTATGGCTTTATAATAGCTAATTAATAAATAACTAAAATAAACAATTCATGCTTGTAAACTCTTTGGTTTTTGTTAGCAGTCAGAAACTTCCTGGGATGTTGTTTTTAATCAACAAACAAGGATGAGCACCATAATGAATATAACATACTGATTGTGTAAAAATAATTGTATATAGTATTTTTCATGACATGAATGTTTATGTATGTAATTGTTAATTGAAACTATATGTATATATATATATATATATATATATATATATATATATATATATATATATATATATATATATATATATATATATATATATATATATACAGTGAGGAAAATAAGTATTTGAACACCCTGCTATTTTGCAAGTTCTCCCACTTAGAAATCATGGAGGGGTCTGAAATTCATCGTAGGTGCATGTCCACTGTGAGAGACATATAATAAAAAAAAAAAATCCAGAAATCACAATGATTTTTTGCCACAATGAATTTCCTTGTGGAGGTGTACAATTTTGTCTCTAGTGTCTTTGGACAGCTCTTTGGTCTTGGCCATGTTAGTAGTTGGATTCTTACTGATTGTATAGGGTGGACAGGTGTCTTTATGCAGCTAACGACCTCAAACAGGTGCATTTAATTTAGGATAATAAATGTAGTGGAGGTGGACATTTTAAAGGCAGACTAACAGGTCTTTGAGGGTCAGAATTCTAGCTGATAGACAGGCGTTCAAATACTTATTTGCAGCTGTATCATACAAATAAATAGTTTAAAAATCATATATTGTGATTTCTGGATTTTTTTTTTGATTATGTCTCTTACAGTGGACATGCACCTACGATGACAATTTCAGACCCCTCCATGATTTCTAAGTGGGAGAACTTGCAAAATAGCAGGGTGTTCAAATACTTATTTTCCTCACTGTATATATATATATATATATATATATATATATATATATATATATATATATATATATATATATATATATATATATATATATATACTCTTGGGCCCTTGAGCAAGGCCCTTAACCCTCTATGCTCCGGGGGTCCCTTACGAGGGAAATATCAAGGTCCGTGACGTCGGAGTGACGTGGGGCCGCCTTCCCGTGGGCTCACCACCTGCAGGAGGGAACGTAAGGGACGGTGCTGTGAGGATTGGGCAGCAGTGGAAGGCGGGGGCCTGCTTAGACTGCTGCCCCCGCGACCCGGATTACGGATAAGCGGGAGAAAATGAATGGATGATGAAAAAAAAATTATATATATATATATATATATATATATATATATATATATATATATATATATATATATATATATATATAATTATAAGCTAGTTTCAGCAAAACAACACTGACAACAGAACCAAACACTGAGGTACAATTAACTCTCTACAATGTCAAAGTTTGACATCATTTTATCTGTTCATGCAAATATAATTTACTGTGGTAATTAAATCAATAACATGCACTCTATGGTGCTGTAAACTTTTTTCCAGCAAAGACCAGGAGACTTGAATATCTTTCAGTAGTAGTCTTTATTGCAGACGAGCCAACACATCAAAGCATACTGCTTCAGCACTGCAGTCATCAAGTCCAACTTTAAGCATTAGTTTTATATACATTTTGGGGGCAGTCCCTCCGAAGGAGAACAAAGCACTCAGGTGATAAGTAAAAACAAAACATGCAAGGGAAGTAGCTGTCCTGGCTCAGATAACTATCTCTCTCTCAGACCACTTTATTATCATAAAAATACCGAAAGGTTCATACAGCTATGGCATTCTCTCCGATCATTGATTAAATCATGAGCAAATGGTCACCAACACAGCAGGAGATGGAGACAAGGCGATACAGTGCCTCTTAGTTTTATACAAAGGAGCATTTGGAGTTAGCAAACCTCCATCCAGCACTTTGTTTTTACATCATCATGTTGTTTATGCTGTTACTTCATTTGTCTTCTAAATATGTATAATGTGTATATATGCATGTATAGTTCACAATACAGAAAAATTAAATAAAACAACTAATTAAAAAATTACACCCCTACAATGGACAAAAGAATTGGGACACTTGACTTTTCCAGCCATATATAGTTAGCAAACTATTAGCATTAAGTTGGATGCAAAAAATGTGTGTAGGATGTCCTTGGATGTGGTAGCATTACAGTTTTCCTTCACTTGAACAAGGAGACCCAAACCTGTTCCATCATGACAATGTCCATGTGCATAATAAAAAAAATATATTTTTTACATGGGTTGAAATGGAAGATCTTAAGTGGCCTACTGAAACAATCCTACTGAACACCTTTGGAATGAATTGGAACTCTGACTGCACCCCAGGTCGCCTCACCCTACGACAGAACCTGACTTTACTAATGCCATTGTGGATCAATTAGAGGACAAATCTCCAAGAGCACCCACCAAAATCTAGCGGAACATCTTTCCAGAAGAGTGGAGATTATTATAACAGTGAGTGGAAACTTAATTTCTAATAAGATGTTATGGTCAGGTGTCCACAAACTTTTGTCCATATTGTATGTTATATTGTATACAATTTTCCAAAGCTATATATAAAGTCAAATACAATTCATATTTACAGCTGAGTTGAAGTGAAAGATACAGGATCATCTAATTATCACAAAAAATGTGATCTGCATTGACATATCCTAGAAAAAACAAAGCAGATCTTAACAAAAACCCATGTGATTTTTTCTATCTCTTTTTAAACCCAGCTTAACATTTTTTTTTTGTGTTCCCGCCGTACTTACACCGCTCCCACCGCTTAATCTCAACAATCTATCCCATCATGTCAATAAATCTCTGGGGACAGCAATCACATAGGACCTCAAGTCTGTCATTAATAAAGAAAGCTCAGTAAAGAACAGCTGGCAATGTTCTATCTTCTCCAGGCCATACTGGTGCATTTCTACACTGCCGCCATTGAACGTCTCCTTATTTTAGCCATTACCATCTGGTTCGGCATGGAGTTCTCCCAGGAAATAAGAAAATGACGGCGCGCTGTCAAGATGGCTAAGAACATCATTGGCTGTGATCTGCCTTCACTGCGTGACCTGTATGACTCCAGAATGCAAAATCGAGCAGCAAAAAAACTCTATTGCACCTCTCAGCCTGCAAAAAGTGGGATTCTGGGAGACTGGTCCAATGTCAGACGCTCACTTAACTACCATACAGCTGTTACACTTAAAAGCCATCAACTACGAATTATCAAACTGCTGTTTCTGCAACTTAAAACTTTAACAACTGGCCAGCAGTGTTCAAATCAACAGGGAAAAGTATAATTGCATTGCTCCTACCCAGAGACCAGGATCATATACACATTCTTGATCTCCTGGATATTCACGACTCAATGGATTTTGAACCTACAACATTTTAACAATAATATGAACACAATAGTATTGCACTTGGGATTCATAACGGGATTCATAATTCATTAAGTGTGACTGTAGACTCTCATCAACAACTGAATAAATATGTCAAGTTTTATTTCTACTACTACCTGCATAAAGATCTACAGACGAATTGGACTACACTTACTTATCAGAGCCTATCCTGGGAAGAATGAGGAAGGGTCACATCCTGGAAGTTAAATTCGATTTAATGTGTATAAAATTTATATTCCACAGTAGATATGCTTTACATGTACCATGGACTTCTAATATTGTTTGAAAGGCCACTATTAACTTTATTATGCACAACAGTTTAAAGCAAATGTTTACCCAAAGCTTTTTTTTTTAACCTCAAAAGTGTTGATTATCCAGATCAGGCTTGGTGTGCTAATGCTAAAGGTGCACATCAAGCAATCTGCACATCTAAATCATCATACATTCAGCAAAACATAGCAGAATAAATTCTATACAAAAAATTTTGTTAAAAAATTAATTAATAAAAAACATACACTAAACACAAGTTTGCATTCAAAATGTTCAACAGCTCATCATGGACTTCCTACCTACTCCATGTACTCAGGAAAAACAATTTGGAGTCAAGATGGCTAATACAACATTCTTACTAAAATTCCAGTTTGAGACGTTTCAAAGTTTTTATCTGCCCCAGGTTTAGCAAATATGTTGTCAAATCAAGATACCTGCTCACACTGTAAAGGTTATTACAGTTTATTATTACATGTTAGGATAATACGAGATGTTATTTAGAGACTAATGGTGTAACTAGTGCTATTCTGACCACGTTCGTTACCACGTCTGCGATTTCATCATGGACAGCAAGTTAGAACAAAGAGCAAACATGAAATTTTATGTAAAACTGGGCAAATCTGCAACAGAGACATTTGACATATGGCAATGCTGCAATGAGTCATTCGAGTTGTTTTGACTAGCACGTGCTTCAATAGTGAAAGAATATCACTGGAAGGCATCAAAAGTTCAAGACGACCTTCAAAAAGCTCAACCCCCAAAAATGCAGAAACCATTTAGCAACATGATGGTTGTCGAAGAACAATCCATATGATCTCACTTCCACTCCCACCCTACTCACCAGATTTGGCTCATCCGGATTTTCCCCACTCCTCAAAGATAAAGATCCAGCTCAAAGGTCACTGTTTTGACACCAGTGCGAGCCGCCACCCTGTATAAAATGCATATATAATAATCTCTAATAACAACCATCCAGTTTGCTGGTTTGGGGCGATAACTGCATTCATTCTACTGACTTAGCTTGCTAACTTGTGTGTGTATATGTATATATATATATATATATATATATATATATATATATATATATATATATATATATATATATATATATATATATATATATAGTAAAAATTCTTAGTTACATTATTGTAGTTTCCATGTTCCCAATTCCCAGTGATTTATATTGTTTTATTGTTATATTTATACCTTATACATACCTTATGCACACATTTCACTGTGTTATACATCTCATTGTATACATAATACATTTCATTTTGGTTTAAACTTTACATAACAAAAATAATGCAACAAATCACTCTGTACAATGAACCCTATTTGACAAACCCATTCGATTATTAACCAATCTTTCTCTTAGAACTACATATAATCATTGTACACTTCAAAATCGAACAAGGTTTAAAATTGTATTCTTAATTAATAATGATAAAACGAACACTGTAATACGTTTTATTGAGGAAATTGTGTGCAGCTGTGTAAACTCAAGCTTAGGTACCCCCAAACCACAATGGCGCAAAGCTAATGGCTCCTAGCATGCTTATTTATAGCATCTCCTCCATGACTAATGCTTTCAACATCCACCTTCGTCCTTGCCTGCGCTGCCTAATCCTTCTTCTGCCATGTCGGCTCCTGCTTCTTGTTTGTTTCTGGTGCTGCCGCAGTGGCATCGGTGCCGGCTTTAGGTTTGGTCTGGGTTTGGGCCGCTGCTGCCGGCTCTGATGCACTCAGCCAGGCCCCCGCGGCCTGGGCCTTCATCCAGCATGGGTGGCAGCAGAGCGGACAAAGGAGCTCAGTCTGTGTGTGTGTGTGTGTGTGTGTGTGTGTGTGTGTGTGTGTGTGTGTGTGTGTGTATATGTGTGAGAGAGAGCGTGGGCTTGGAGAGAGACCCTGGCGAGCCCAGCTCGACGGTCTTATCCTCACGGCTCAAGCACACGCCACCAGCTGCTGCCCTCTTCCTGTGCTTTCATTAAAGCAGTCTCCGTCCTGCTCCATGGGGTATAACACACACATTACCGCACCACGGTTATATCACACCTCTGCCTCACACTCCTTTCTCTAAGTCTGCCTGGTTTGCTCTTCCCTTTCCTTTGTCTCCCAGTCTTTATGTACCTACACGACTGACTTTGTTGGCTTCGACTTTTCTTGCTTTCTCCCATTATCATCTCTCTCTCTCTCTCTCTCTCTCTCTCTCTCTCTCTCTCTCTCTCTCTCTCTCTCTCTCTCTCTCTCTCCTCTCTCTCTCTTTCTGTCCAGGCCAAAGCAGCCAGCTCCGGCACACAGCCACTGCAGCAATTCACGGCACCATGAAATATCGTTGTGTCCCGAGCCTGGTGTCTGCAGGCCTGCTTTTGCGTTTTTCAATATTCCAGTTTGCTTCAATTCATGCATGTGATCCCGTGTGCCTTTGTAGGGAATGTGTGTCTGTATTCACGTGGCTTTGTGTGAGTGTAGGTGCACGTGCAAGCGTGTGGAGAGGCTGCGTCAAGATCGGCGAGCCCAGAGCCAAGCCAAGCATTGCCAGAGGGAGCGCCTGCTATGTAGGGCGCCTGGCGAGCCGGACGCCAGTAGAATATCAACGCAGAGTGCACGGCACTCCTTCCCACAGCCCACCTGCCCTAAGAGAGAGTGAGAGAAAAGAGAGGGGGAGGGCTGCAGGAAATTGCCAGGTAGTGTCCAGACCCACTTCCCTGCGTCGCGCCCAATTAATCAGTATCACAATCCATGCTGGACTCTCCCTCGTCATTAACAGGAGGTGTGCGTTTTAAGGAATACTAAGAATTTCTACTCCAAGCGCACTGTTTAAAGGCCGACAAGCCGTACTAGAGGGCTTAATGAAACCAAACAGCACTGTGAAATGTCACATTAACGTACCAATACAGCATGTCATGTAGTGCGTTTTTTCTTTTTACCTATACATTGAAAAGTACTTTCGTAGATATGCATACAGAAATATAGACAAAAAGCATATTTGTTACATACCACAGGGCATGCATTACCTGAAGACTAAAAAAAAAAAAAAAAAACGCATCCATAAATCTTATCATTAAACCTTTTTCTTATCCTAAAAACCTTCCTTATATATAAGGAAATATCACCGTGTAATCAGTATTGATGTAGAGATCGACACATTTTACCGACTTGGTTCTTTAAAACTCGTTCATCAAAATTAACAAATCTTTTTTAATGAGTCATTTGGTTCATTTCATTCCTTTAATTAGAAATATTATAAAACATTACACTTTCAATAATCGGATCTCTTAACACGTGTACATGCACATACTGGGACGATGACAAAGCAGCTAAGGACAATTTATGATAAACAAATGAATAGCTCAACACTTATCTTCTGGTCCGTCTCATTAGTTATTTTGTCATGTGACTCCCATAATTACTGTAACAATGTTGTCAAGATTTAGACCAAAAGAAATCTGATCTATTGCATTCTATAGCATCTTGTAACAATAATGGCAAGTTTTGGAAAAAAAAACCCAAAAAATTAATCTATTCCATCTATTGTAGCATCTAAAGAACAAATGACTCAGACTAGAGGTCTCATGAGATGAATTCTGTTTTCTGTACAAAACCTATGGAGATTTTGCGATGCATTGTTAAAGCGTGTTCTTTAGAAAATTAACGAATAACTCTTCAAGACAAAGAGTCATTCTACAAGTTACATTAAAGACTCGTTCAAAATGAACAAATCTTTCATCAACGAAATAAATGCGATCTATGCGCTCGTTGATGAACATAGAATTTACTTAGCATGTGTATTAGTGTTCTAGTTTAGATTTTGGCCCATTAATGTTGTAATGGTTCAGTCAGTGTTGTAATGGTTTATATGGAAATACATCCTCAACATAAACTGAACGCTTCATATACACTATTATATTCAGTACAAAGTGGCACAGGGAAAGGGGTAATTTTAGGACTGGGATTTGGTGATTGTGGGGTTTTGCCATTGGTTATAATGTAGCAGTGGAGCGATGTGCAATGAGCACTGGAAAAGCCTTTTATAAGAATGGTAATAGTGTTGCGAAAAGGGAATGCTTACCAGTTAGGACACCATGATCGTGTCCCGTCTGCTCATGCAATTACAACATGGGTGCATAATTTTTTTAAGAAACAGCTCAACACAGAGATGATGTATGTTGTCCAACCGACCAGTGAGGCCTCCTCACGATGGCAGCTCAAACAACCTCACCACCTGGGCACAGAATAAACCCATTTTTTCTAACTTAGCAGACAGGCTTTTATGATGAATGCTCATTGCGCACCACTCCACTGCACCATTCTAACTAATGGCAAGCTCCAAACAATTGCCATCGTCCCAGGGTGGCCAAATCCTAGTTTCAAAATTTCATGTTTTCCTGTGTCATCCTGTACCTTATACATCGATCGGCATAACATTATCACATTATAACATTATGACTGTTAAAGTGAATAACACTGATTATATCTGTTAGTGGGTGGGATATATTAGGCAGCAAGTAAACATTTTGTTCTCAAAGTTAATATGTTAGAAGCAGGAAAAATGGGCAAGCGGAAGATTTGAGCATGCTTGACAAGGGGCCAAGTTGTGATGGCTAGACGATTGGGTCAGAGCATCTCCAAAACTGCAGCTCTTGCGGGATGTTCCTGGTCTGCAGTGGTCAGTATCTATCAAAGGTGGTCCAAGAAAGGAACAGTGGTGAACCGGTGAGAGGCGGCCAAGGCTCATTGATAACCGTGGGGAGTGAAGGCTGGCCTGTGTGGTCTGATCCAACAGATGAGCTCAAATTGCTGAAGAAGTTAATGCTGGTAATGCTCGATGGGTCAGGACTGTTTTGGCAGCAAAATACACAATATTAGGCTGGTGGTGATAATTGTATGATCAGTGGTCTAATGCTCTTTATGAGTATCTTTGGTTTATCTTGTCATTGCTGTTCTGATAATAAACAGACTATACTATTATAATAAATAATTTTTTTTTTATTTCTGAAGAAGGTTAGGTAGCAGGCCTAAAACAGCATAAAAACACTAACAAACAGATCAATTACTTGAACCATTGAAAGGATAAAAGTTTCAGGAATGACAGGAATTTTTTGTATCTACCTCATACATTTTAAGAAAAATTACTGCTTGAAACTGTCTTTTTTCCCAAATTAAATGTGCCCACTGATTCTTGTTTTGGGTTGACAGAAGTCTTGGCATAGTCTTTTGCTGTTGTAGCTCATCTGTCTCAAACTTAGCATGTGGCTGATGCATATTGAGATGCTTTTCTGCTTTGATGGTTTTCTGCATACCTTTTCTGTCAGCTTTAACTAGTTTGGCCATTCACTTCTGATCTCTCTCGCCTCTCTCTGTTTTTCATACTATTCTATTTAAAAATCCCCAAAGTATCTTTAATAATCAATCCAGCTAATCCAGCACCATCAACCATTACAGTAAAAATCTGAAATCACATTTATTTCGTACAATAAATTAAATAAATTCATACAAGTGAATAGTTAAGACTTAAGGGCCTTGTTCGAGGGCCCAACAGTAGCAGCTTGGTGGAGATAGGATGTGAACTCAAACCTTCTGATCTGAAGTGCCCCACCTTAAACACCAGTGGTGGATGAAGTACACAAACCATTAAGTTGAGTTAAAGTTGTGATAAACTATGTAAAACACACATTTTTATTTAAATATTTTTGTTTTTAATTCTTATGCTCTGTAAAGCTGCTTTGAGACAATCTCCATTGTGAAACTTGCTTTAGAAATAAACTTGAAACTTAAAATATTACTCCAGTAACAGTAAAATGCTTTCTTTAAACGTACACTTAGTTTTTGACTTTAAGTGTACTTATGATGAATTGTAGCTATAATGTCCTACTATTACACTTGCTTAATCAACTCAGTTCATGTAAAAAGACTCTAATGTTACACACCAATCTACTGATAGAATGAATCTAATGAGTCAAACACTGATTGATATGTATTAAAATTATCATGAGCCCAAAACCTTCTTTTTAACTATTTAAAAGAAATTGCACAATTAAGGCCATGGGTGTTGCGGCGAGTTCAAGTCAGGAGTTTCTTCCATCATTTCTTCCTCTCAAAAAGTTCTGCTTGCTGATGAACTGATGCTGAATTGTATGTTGGTTCTAAGTAGATACCACCATGGGCCAATCAAAACAGGTTCAAAACAGAGTGTGCTGAGTGTGCTGTGTGCCTGACCAAGTTTTTATCCACTCATAATTAAAAAGAAACGATTGATTTCATAAAAAGATATTATAAGTAAGATATTCAACTTTGAAATGAAAAAGCTATGTAAGTACAGTAACAAATTACATTTACTTTATTACTGTCCACTACTGCTGATTGTATAATTGCATAAATTTCCAGGCAAACAGGTGTTCGTATTTTGGTGTTTGGAAAATTGAGCAAATTTTAACTAATTATCTGAATTGAGCAGATAGAATGAACATTTGGGATTAATTTTCATAGTATTTGACGGTAGCTCATGCTCGTACTGTTGTTTCAGTTATTTAATTAGATGCCTGTTTTTACAACAAGCCTAAAAGTGAAAGGTTAAAAAATTAGTGCTTTACAAATAGTACATTAAGTCACAGTACTTGCTACAACGTCAAATAGAGCGGGAAATATGATTCGAGTTTGGATTGCAATGTTCACTTATAGCCTTTTCTGCTATTTTTCTAGTGGACTGCCTTTTGATTGAAGCTAAGGGAAAGAGATGTTTTTAGTGTGTGTGTGTGTGTGTGTGTGTGTGTGTGTGTGTGTGTGTGTGTGTGTGTGTGTGTGTGTGTGTGTGTGTGTGTGTGTGTGTGTGTGTGTGTGTGAACTGAGAACATCAGTATTCGGAAGCACCTGTGAGGCTCGTGTTCCTTTGTGAGCTCGTACACACCTGAACCGACATACACACACACACACACACACACACACACACACACACACACACACACACACACACACACACACACACACACACACACACACACTCTCTCTCTCTCTCTCTCTCTCTCTCTCTCTCTCTCTCTCTCTCTCTCTCTTTCTCACATGCCTGAGCTGTACCACCTCTCTTAGGGCTGCAGCTCTGACTAAAAATGTCTTGTTGAGATAACATTAGGCAGACAGCAGTGAACTAACCAGCAGTGGTGTGTTGGAACTGTTTAGCCAATCAGTAGTGTCATGTACCGGTTGTTTTAAGGATCATCATAGTTTAAAGTATACACGGTTATTATCTATGATTATGTGCTGTTGGGCCAGTCACCATGTTGGGTATATTTACACCTCTGTTTTTAAGTGTGTGTGTGTGTGTGTGTGTGTGTGTGTGTGTGTGTGTGTATATATGTTTGTGTGGCGTGCAGTGCTGCGTAGAGGACGTGCTCAGTGTGGGTAGAAAGACAGCTGCCCTGACAGATGCCAGGAGGCAGGACCCCACCAGGGAGCAGGGGGGATGGAGCTGGCACTCTCTCACCCCAACGGAAACACCATGGGCTGCAGAGGAAGTGGCAACAGGGAGAAACTCAGTGTGTTTGTGTGTATTTGTGTGTGAGTGTGTGTACACCTGAATCCCCATTAATCCAAGCTATGTTTTTTTTTACTTATAAACATAATATTAAAGTTCAAAAATTGATATTAATAAATAGCCACGATCATGCTGCATTAACCTTCAACTTTTTTTTTCCGGGAAGCGATTACCTTTGTAATGAATGCATGTTAAATAATATAAATAGAAATTGAAACTTTACAAACAAGGTAATCATCATCCAATTGCAAGCAATAAAAGTAATAATTTAATAAAAAAACATTCTTTGCATAATTATATATTTTATGGCTTATAATAATAATATGGTTTAAAAGTCTCTCTGTCTCTCTCTCTCTCTTTCTATATATATATATATATATATATATATATATATATATATATATATATATATATATATATATATATATATACAGTGAGGAAAATAAGTATTTGAACACCCTGCTATTTTGCAAGTTCTCCCACTTAGAAATCATGGAGGGGTCTGAAATTGTCATCGTAGGTGCATGTCCACTGTGAGAGACATAATCTAAAAAAAAATATCCAGAAATCACAATGTATGATTTTTTAACTATTTATTTGTATGATACAGCTGCAAATAAGTATTTGAACACCTGAGAAAGTTAATGTTAATATTTGGTACAGTAGCCTTTGTTTGCAATTACAGAGGTCAAACGTTTCCTGTAGTTTTTCACCAGGTTTGCACACACTGCAGGAGGGATTTTGGCCCACTCCTCCACACAGATCTTCTCTAGATCAGTCAGGTTTCTGGCCTGTCGCTGAGAAACACAGAGTTTGACTATTGGGTTTAGGTCTGGAGACTGGCTAGGCCACGCCAGAACCTTGATATGCTTCTTACAGAGCCACTCCTTGGTTATCCTGGCTGTGTGCTTCGGGTCATTGTCATGTTGGAAGACCCAGCCTCGACCCATCTTCAATGCTCTAACTGAGGGAAGGAGGTTGTTCCCCAAAATCTCGCAATACATGGCCCCGGTCATCCTCTCCTTAATACAGTGCAGTCGCCCTGTCCCATGTGCAGAAAAACACCCCCAAAGCATGATGCTACCAGCCCCATGCTTCACAGTAGGGATGGTGTTCTTGGGATGGTACTCATCATTCTTCTTCCTCCAAACACATTTAGTGGAATTATGACCCAAAAGTTCTATTTTGGTCTCATCTGACCACATGACTTTCTCCCATGACTCCTCTGGATCATCCAAATGGTCATTGGCAAACTTAAGATGTGCCTGGACATGTGCTGGTTTAAGCAGGGGAACCTTCCGTGCCATGCATGATTTTAAACCATGACGTCTTAGTGTATTACCAACAGTAACCTTGGAAACGGTGGTCCCAGCTCTTTTCAGGTCATTGACCATCTCCTCCCGTGTAGTTCTGGGCTGATTTCTCACCTTTTTTTGGGATCATTGAGACCCCACGAGGTGAGATCTTGCATGGAGCCCCAGTCTGAGGGAGATTGACAGTCATGTTTAGCTTCTTCCATTTTCTAATGATTGCTCCAACAGTGGACCTTTTTTCACCAAGCTGCTTGGCAATTTCCCCGTAGCCCTTTCCAGCCTTGTGGAGGTGTACAATTTTGTCTCTAGTGTCTTTGGACAGCTCTTTGGTCTTGGCCATGTTAGTAGTTGGATTCTTACTGATTGTATGGGGTGGGCAGGTGTCTTTATGCAGCTAACGACCTCAAACAGGTGCATCTAATTTAGGATAATAAATGTAGTGGAGGTGGACATTTTAAAGGCAGACTAACAGGTCTTTGAGGGTCAGAATTCTAGCTGATAGACAGGCGTTCAAATACTTATTTGCAGCTGTATCATACAAATAAATAGTTTAAAAATCATATATTGTGATTTCCTTCCCGTGGGCTCACCACCTGCAGGAGGGACCGTAAGGGACGGTGCTGTGAGGATTGGGCAGCAGTCGAAGGCGGGGGCCTGCTTAGACTGCTGCCCCCGCGACCCGAATTACGGATAAGCGGGAGAAAATGAATGAATGAATGAATATTGTGATTTCTGGATTTTTGTTTTTTAGATTATGTCTCTCACAGTGGACATGCACCTACGATGACAATTTCAGACCCCTCCATAATTTCTAAGTGGGAGAACTTGCAAAATAGCAGGGTGTTCAAATACTTATTTTCCTCACTGTATATATATATATATATATATATATATATATATATATATATATATAAATTACAAGACATATTCATGTAAGATAGATAGATAGATAGATAGATAGATAGATAGATAGATAGATAGATAGATAGATAGATAGATAGATAGATAGATAGATAGATAGATAGATTTTTTTATTTCCAGTATATCATGTGTCTCTATGGTGTGGATCTGCTGATCTCAGAGAGCAAGATTTGTCTTTGTTGTGTGTGTGTGTGTGTGTGTGTGTGTGTGTGTGTGTGTGTGTGTGTGTGTGTGTGTGTGTGTGTGTGTGTGTGTGTGTGTGTGGGTTCAGCAGTGACAGATGAGGAAGAGGGTGAGGTAGGGAAAGCTGCTGAGGAGCAGAAGGCTGATGGATGTGAAGGAAATAGAGGGAAAAAGCCATATGAGGGGGTGGAGGATTGGAGAGGACAGGAAGCTAGTGTACAGGTGAGAAACCTGCTCTGTGCAACAGATGACCCACTTACATTCATGCACACACACCCACACACACACACACACACACACACACACACACTATGTTTACTCTCTCTTACATCTCTATGAGCTCCTAACTCAGTAACTTTTACAGAAAAATGTATTATGGCCTCGATTTATAAGCTCCCAAGTAATGAGGCTAATCTGTGTGTGCACACTTCAATTTGTTAATAGCCTTGTAGCAGATAATTTTCCAAAAAAATGAACTGCATGAATGGTGTCATGTGCAAAGCAGAGGGAGGTAACCTACACTATATTGTCAAAAGTTTGCAGACACCTGGTCATGAGTATAGTATTTGTTTTTTTAGCATAGCATTTAACATTTACTCCCAACTTGCTCTTATAATTCCTTCCACTCTATTGGGAAGATTTTCCAATAGATTTTGGTATGTGTGTTCATCAGGCATTTTGAGCATTTACTCATTGGGCATTTGTGTTCATCATCCAGAAGGGTGTTAGTAAAGTCAGGTACTAATGTAGAATGAGGAGACTTGGGGTGCAGTCAGTGTTCCAATTCATTCCAAAGGTGTTCACTAAGGTTGAGGTCAGACCTCTATAGCAGGCTATATAGCAGATCTTCCTCTCCAAACCAAATAAAACATATCTTTATGGAGCTCGCTTTGTGCACAGGGGCATTGCCATGCTGGAACAGGTTTGGGTTTTCAAGTTCAAGTGAACGCAAAATTTTATTATACCGCATCCAAAGACATCCTATAAAATTGTGTGCCTCCAGCTTTTCACTAACAGTTTGGAGAAGAACCACATGTGGCAGGAAAGGTCAGGTGTCCCAATACTTTTGTCCAGTCTATTTGTTGTTGTTCTTGATAGCCGTGGTAATTTCAGAACATAGAGACTCCCGGGAGAGTAAAAATATGTATAAATTATAACAGGTATGTGCTGTGTGTCATGCTTAAAGCTGGGTCATGCTTAAAAATGTGATTTACATTTACAGCATTTGGCAGATACCCTTACCCAGTCCGACATTTATGTCATTCATACAGCTAAGCAGCAATGGACTTAAGGGCCTTACTGAGGGGCCCCAGAAGTGGCAGCTTGGTGTGGCTGGAATTTGAACTCATGACCTTTAGATCAAGTTTAATGCCTTAATGTGGGGAGGCTACCACCTGTGTCTTCTGTTTTTACAGATTTTTAGGTATAAATGTATATATAAAAATATATATATTCTATTTAATGTACTTCAATAATAACTATTAACAATATTAACTATATTAACTAACAATATTAACTTTTAATTTATGAGTAAATAAAAACTTAACTGGTCAAGCACTCAGCAATCCACCAATCAGTGTAGAGCACGTGCTCTGTTTTGAACTTGATTGGCGCTTGGTGGTATCTACTTAGCAGCAACATAATAAATGATCGGATAAACTCCTGACTCTAAATTGTCACAACACCTGTGGCCTTATTTACATGATTTTCTTTTTTAAGTAGTTAAAAAAGAAGGTTTTGGGCTCATGATCATTTTAATAGATATCAATCAGTGTTTGACTCATTAATATCATGTATCTTTTCAGATTAACTGAGTTGATTAGGTAAGAGTCTTGTGACACAAATAATAAAAGAACATTATAGCCATAATAAATCATAATACTTTAGATACGTAAGTACATTTAAAGACAAATACTTTTGTATTTTTTCTCAAGTAAAAGTTTAAAGGGATCATTTGTACTTTTACTGGAGTAATATTTTCCCCAATGTATCTCTACTTTAACTCAAGCACATGGTTTGTGTACTTCATCCACCACTCTTAAAGTGTTCGTTCTGTGTCTGAGTGGTTCAATAAAAAAAGGAATACCACAGGAAATCTTAAGTTTAAATTCCAACATGAATCCAAGAGGGCTAAACTGACTGTGCGTTTTAAGAAGCAAGGATGTTGTACTTTCTTATCATTGATGACTGTAAACTCATGTATGAAAAGGAAAGAGGATAACACTGACCTCTGATTTTTTTATGCTCTGAAAGATGACAGCAGTGATTGGTCAGAGTTCCACTGGATCCAGCTCATATCCACCAGCTTGTATTCACCAGCAACAAGTCTGCATCACTATAGACTCACATGAAAGGACATTGGTTGAAGCAGATAGTTGGAACAATATTATATACATTTTCAATCATTTCTACTTTTAAAGTTTAAGTGACAAGTGCTAAACTAGGAATGTCTTTGCTGCTCGCCGACATTTTTGTTCATTGTGGCCAGAGCAAGGCGTTTCTTTTTTGTAAACCGTGCATAACTGACTGTTGAGTTGGAGAATAAAACTGCACAATATGTTTAGCAAAGCATCCTGGAGTGTGTATGTGTGCGTTTGTGTGTGTGTGTTCAGGACTTGTTTGCATGTAGCGTGCAGACGGCTGATTTTGCTGCAGGGCCTGCGCAGTAGAAAGTGTTGCCATGGTGAGTAAAGACAGACAGACAGGGCCAGTGTCCTCCACGACACGCACTCTCCTTCCAATCAGTGATTAGGATGTGAGTCGCTGTTTCCCTGCATGTGTGTGTGTGTGTATGTACAAATGTGTGTGCTGGACAGGATAGAGTTTTACACCTGTGTGGAACAAATAGCTTAAGGTATCTTCGCATCGCCAGAATCCCCTCAGGTAATGGTTGGAACCGTGCTTTCGCACCAGCAAAAGAACTCCGGTCCAATCACACACACACACACACACACACACACACACACACACACACACACACACACACACTCACATATATATATATATATATATATATATATATATATATATATATATATATATATATATATATATATATATATATATATATATACACACACACACACACACACCAGGACACAGTGATCTTAAAGCGTGTGTCTCTGTCCTATCCTTCAGCTCAGTGTTGTCTGATCAATCTTCACTCAGTGGGAATAGAGCGATGACCTGATCACTGCAATCTCTGGACTTCCTGTTCCAAAGCCAGGTCCTTCCCTCCATGTGTCCTCTATTTAGGTGGCGTGCTCTCTGCCTGAATAAAAACAGCCCACTCAAAGGGCATGTAGACGGCACTAGGACGTAGCTGGAGGCTATATACACACTGAGTGTGTAGAGCCTCCTGTCGTCTGCAAACTTACTCACACACACACACACACACACACACACACACACACACACACACACACACCTATACAGATCTATATACACACACAGCAGTGGGATTTTTGTCCATAGAGACCATGCCCATGGAGACTGTGTCCATGGAGACAACATTCACGACTGGGACCAAGTAAAGCAAGGCCAAGAAGGTTAGAGTGGTAGAAAGTCTTTGAGACTGTTTTGCATTTGGTATCTGTCCAAATACACCTTAAAAAAAAAAATACTGAATAATTTTGTTTTGTAATTCTTATTTAAAGTGCTTTATTCTTTCCATGTTGGTTCTTTTCACACAACAGTCTCCTCACAGTTCACCTGACTGGTTTTAGATGTGTTTGATGGTTTTCTAATGAGAATCAAGTGTACCACAGGAAGTGTGGTGGTCAAATAACAATAAAGCTTCGTACAGAAGGGTGAGTCACATCGAATGTATAATAGGTTTTTATCACATTCACATTTGTAAAGTCACATCTGCATTGCACACTCTCCAGGAGGAAACTAGAGAGGAAATATTCCACGGAAGTAACCTTTACTTCAGAAACACATGGTGAATTGACTGAGTAAGGAATACAGCAGTTTGGGGGCATGATGATATCCAAACATTTAAACATATAAAGACATATAAACAATAGGGCGGTGTAATGTACGCTCTAACAACACACAATTGTTTTATTCCTTTTACACAACAGCAATTTGCCTAATAATGCATTTATATACTAATTACAAAACATGTGACACGTTTTTGTGTATATACTTGTATTTAACATTGAGGAAATGCCCACAAAAACAAGTTCGATCACTTGTGTTTTAGCAATTATAAACTGTCTTACTTACTGTTGACCACTGTTTTCTCCCTCTTTCTGAAAAATAAAAGATAAATCAGAAAGTGTTCAGTCACAGACATTCATCAGATCAACATTTAAGTGGTACCTTAGGCTACGTCTAAAATAATCAGGAAAAATGTGAAAATGTTTTAATCTAAACATGTTGTGTCCACACTTTTGTTTTTAATTATTTCCCAAAATTTTCTTATCCACAATGAAATGTTCGAAAACGCTTACGTCCCTGTACAGTGCATGAGCAAAAAGTAAAAAGCTTCTACCTGACTCATTCCCACCTGCAGTTTATTTACTTTCCAGGTCTTTGAAACGTTGCGGCAATGATTAAAAATGCATTGTCGTTTTTTCCAAAAGCCTCAATTTTCACAGACTACACGGCGATGGGAAAACTGCATTTTCAAATTTATCTACTTTGAAAAGCGTTTTCAAAAAGCTACATATTCGCTGACTTAAAACTCCATCTCAGAAAAATATATTTTCAAACGAAAATGTATTAGTGTAATCATGGCCATAGTCCATGTCATAGACATTGGATTTCTGATCAGAAGGTCATGCGTTCAAATCCAAGCCCAACCAAGCTGCAACTGCTGGGCCCTTGAGCAAGCCCCTTAACCCTTAACTGCTCAGTTAAAGAAATGAGAAAATGGGAAGTTGCACTGGTTAAGGGCATCTACCAAAATGCCATTAATGTCAAAGGAAATGGTATCTCAGTGGTACAGAAATTGAACTTTTGATGAGAAGGTCATGAATTCTAATCCAAGCTGCACCAAGCTGGGCCGTTATTAGTAGGGCCCCTCAATTCTGGCTACTTAACGATATAAATAGGATAGCTGTTAATAAAAAGTTACACTGGATAAGGGCATTTGATGAAACGGCAAAAATATAAATAAAGGTTGTAGCTCAATTTGGATGCTAGCGGTCAAATTAGACGGTCAGTGGTTAAAATCACAGCACGACCAACTGTCACTGCAAGTTCCTTGAGCAAGGCCATTACCCCTGAACTGCTAAGATACTTGTAAGTCACTCTGAATAAGGTTAGCCAAAATACTGTAGAAGTAAATATTTTATGCATTTTAATGGTTACCAGATATTTTTAAATCAGTCTATTATAAGCCTTACATTATGCAGATCATCCGCCATTAACACTATGAATTTCTCAGCCACTAGAAAAAGGATGACACAGCAAAACTTAAAAATAAACCTGTGATATGAATTATAGTCACTACTATTGTTAGCGTTATTAAAATTTAGCTTATAATAATGACAAATCGAAATCATACCTATATATGTATATGTGTATAATCACAGAATAAGATCTACAGCTTTGTGACATGTAACCCACGGTATTTTATAAGCATGACATTTGAGCTGGAACATTCGTTTTTTGTTAGTGATGTATAGAAATAAGACATTTGATTGTTGTATGTTTTGACAGCCTTGGCTTCAATCAGTGATGGACAAAATACACAAACCATGTACTTGAGTTAAAGTAGAGATACACTAGGTTAAATATTACTACAGTAAAAAGAGAAGGTGCTCCCTTTAAATTTTCACTTGAGTAAAAGTACTAACGTCTTTGTCTTAAATGTACTGAAGAATCCAAAGTACTATCCAGTGTACTATGATTTATCTTTATTTATTTATTTATTTTGCCACAAGACTCTTGCTTTAATCAGTTCAGTTTAGGTAAAAAGACACTAATGTCACCATGTCTTAGTACACCAATATATTAATAGAATGATAGTAATTAGTCATCACTGATTGATATCGAATAAAATGATCATGAACCCGAAACCTACTTCAAAAAAATTGCGCAAGTAAGGGCACAGGTGTTGTAGCAAGTTAGTCAGGAGTTTCTTTCATCATTTATTACTCTAATAAAATGTTCTGCTTGAGTGTGCGCTCTATTGGTGGATTACTACATGCAAGTTTTTCTTCACTCATAAATAAAAAGGAATGGCTGATTGCTCAAAATGTAGCTGAGTAAAATGTAAGATATTTGATTTTGAAATTAAGTAAATTTAAAGTTAAAGTCTCGCCAAATGGAAATGCTTCAGTAAAGTACAGATACGCGAAAAGTTATTTAAGTACAGTAACGAATTACGTTTACTGCGGTAATGTCCACCGCTGGCTTTAGGTCAATAAATCTGGGACTATGACATTCCCACTTGTCTTAAAATGTCACTTGTGTCTGTAGCTGTGACCAAATGCCTGCTAGTTAGCAGGGAATAAGCAGGCTAGCATTTAGCTTTTAGGGATTTCCAAATGGCATGTTCATGTTCATGTACTTTACATATTTAATTTATTTAAACCATCTTCCAAGTTCAGTGATCAGGACACTGATCAGAAAACTGGCCATTTATAAGAGGTGTCACAACTTCCAAGAAAAAAACTTTAAAGAATGTCCACAATGGAACACAAAAACCATGGAGTTTTTCTCAGACAAACTCACCAGCTAATGTAAAGAGCTTTTTATTCTTGTTGTAGCTAATACATTAATGGGATGATCTGTATATGCAAGAATGAAAACAGAAAGAAAAATCTTGCTATCTAAAACCAAATCCTGACTGTTATCACTTGCATTATATCAACAAAAGTATTGGGACATACTGCCTAAGGTGGTTTCTTCCCCAAACTGTTACCACAAAGTTGGAGGCACACAATTGTATACATTCCTTGGATTCGGTAGCTTTATATTTTGCTTTCATTTGAACTATGAGAACCTAACCTGTTCTAACAAAAAAAGCCTCTGTGGATAGAGTGAAATCTTTGAAAATATGTTTTACATGGGCTGGAGTGAAAGAATGGCCTGCTATAAAACTCTAACTCTATTGAATTCCTTTGTGATAAATTAGAATGCTGACTGCACTTCATGCTTCCTCACCTCACCTCCCTCAGCACCTAACTTTACTAACAACCCTGGGTCTGAATGAGCACAAATCTCATCCACAATCACACTCCAAAATCTAGTGGAACATCCCAGAAGAGTGTAAATTATGATAACAGCAAATTGTGACTAAATCTTACAGTAAGGTGTCCACAAACTTTTGCAAACATATAGTTTATGTTTAAGATTAAGTTTTTTCCTCATAAACAACACTATGATTGTGCTAGCAGTAACAATGCTTTCCTGTGATGCCATATCAGTGCACACTCTTAGTGCAAACTTCTCACAGGGAATGCCAATAAAAAATAGCACCAGATCTGCACCAAATGTTTTAATGTGAACCTATGATGTTTCGCAATGGATTTTCATTTAGGCTACACCAATTTCATGTCTGAAATCATTAACATATTGTAGACATATACCTAAGAGCAGGCAGGCTCTCAAAGCCCTTATAATCCTGACAGGACAAATGTTTAATGGTAACCATTAGACTAATTCCCATTAGGAAGCGGAGTCAAATTTCTTGCATGACGTTGTTTTTCGCATGCAAACAAACACCATTGAGCCTCGCAATCAGCACGTATTGCTAATGATTTATCTCGGTGCCTTTTCCAGACTGCTGCAGTGATTTGTGTCCACTGAGGTGTACTAAAGGATCCAGCAAATGCTGATTTGCAGTCAGTGTGGCCATCTCTCTCTCTCTCTCTCTCTCTCTCTCTCTCTCTCTCTCTCTCTCTCTCTCTCTCTCTCTCTCCCTCTTTTTCTCTCTCTCATAAGTTTTCTCTCCAGAGATTCAACACCTGAACCCCTTGACTGTCACCAAGTTTCTTCCTCCTTCTCTCCATCTCTGTCTCTCACCATGCCTCTGGGAATGGACTCCACACCACCAGGTGCATACACTTGCACCCCCCTACCACTTCTCTTACTCTCTCTCTCTCTCTCTCTCTCTCTCTCTCTCTCTCTCTCTCTCTCTCTCTCTCTCTCTCTCTCTCTTACTCTCTCTCTCTCTCTCTTACACACTCTCTCTCTCTTTTTTTCTTTCTTTCTTTGTCTCTCACTCTCGGGGCCTGGTGCCTGACATTGTTGTCACCCAATTCCCCCAAGCCCCCCACCCTTTTCCCGATATGCTCCACTTCATTTTACGAGCACCTCACTGAGAGGGGGGAAAAAGAAGCAGTAAGGAAAACTCCGAAAAGTGTGTGTGTGTGTGTGTGTGTGTGTGTGTGTGTGTGTGTGTGTGTGTGTGTGTGTGTGTGAGTGAGTGACTACGCATGCATGCGTATGAGGGAGCCAGAACGACAGAGAGAGAGCGAGAAAGAGAGAGAGAGAGAGAGAGACAGCGAAAGAGGTTGAAGTGTTTGAGAAGGAGGGACATTGGCAGAAATGGGTGAAGGGGAGTGTAGAGGAGCGTGTATAAGGGAAAGAGCGAGAGAGATGAGAGTAAAGGAGAGGGCATGGAAGAGTTTGTGCGTTTACTCAGAGTTTGTTAATAATTAATGTGTCACCGGCTTGAAGGGGGGTTGCATCTCGCCTCGTCTTTCTCTTTCACTCCCTCACTCCCTCTCTCTCTCTCTCTCTCTCTCTCCGTGTAGCTCAGACACATGGTTGTGACTCCCAGGTGTGCGCTAGTATGAGTGGAAACATCTGAGCCAATGATATGAAGCAAGGGATGGACAACACACTATCTCATTCAAAATGGCCTCCCCAAAACAGGACAAGAAGAAGCACGACAACACAATTTTAGTACACCTGCAACCAAAAAGTGCTGTTTTCACTTCATCTTTAGCAGAGCCTTATTGTAAGGAACACCAGTATAAAAACACAAGATATATGTAGTTTTGTAGATATGCATCATTATGTATAGTTTATTACTTTTAGGAAAACGTTTTTTTTTTTTTTTTTTTTTTTTTTTTAATATGTATCTTGGTCCCCTGGTGGTCTAGTGGTTAAGATGCAGCGCTCCCACCGCTGCGACCCGGGTTCGATTCCCGGTCAGGGAACCATCCCCAGCCACTCTTAGTGCCGGTCCCAAGCCCGGATAAATTGGGGAGGGTTGCGTTAGGAAGGGCATCCAGCGTAAAACATGTGCTAAATCAAACGTGCGGAGGATCCGCTGTGGCGACCCCTAACGGGAGAAGCCGAAAAGAAAGTTTTTTATACGTATCTTCCGGTACTGGTCTTCCAATCATCTAATTAAATGCTTTATAGAATGTACATATATGTATATGAACATATACTGTACAAGAACATATACTGTATAATGTACATCTGCACAAGCTTCTATTTTTCATCTTCCTTTGGATGGGTGGATTTACTTGCTTTAAAATGGTACAAAAAAGAGAAAGCAAGCACATCAATATATCGCAGAGGAGTGTTTTAAGAACTTGGGGCTGTTCAATGCCAGGAAGATCTTGCTATCTCAGAACAAACCTAAAGAACACAATTCTGTATATACACACCTTTGGTTCTTCCACAAACTGTTACCACAAAGTTGGAGGCACACAACTGTATACAATATCTTTGGATGTGATAGCATTACATTCTCTCTTTAATTAAACCACGAGACCTGTTTCAGCATGACAAGATCTCGAGTGGCCTGCTATGAGCTCTGATCTCAACACTACTGAACACATTTGAGAAAAATTGGAACACTGAATGCACCCCATCCCCACCTAACATCAGTACCTGATCTGACCAGTTGTGGACAGTAACAAAGTAAATATAATTCATTACTTTGCTTAAGTAGCTTTTTCTCATAACTGTACGACCACAATCGCTAGCCGCGGCGTTTGACAGTAACAAAGAAAAATCGTGTAGCGATGATACAAATGGCATAATATGAACAAAGAAAATAATGATATATACAGTATAATAATAATGAAAGAAAATACTACTTAAAGATTTTTATAACATCATTTCACAGTACTGTACATATAGCCTACTCTACTTATGACCAAATCGTGTTACGACTGGTCTGTTGGAACCAATCGAAGTCGACGACTACCTGTATGTATATGTGTATATATATTTAAACTCATTTGGGGTGACTTTAAAGGCAAATGCTTTTGTACTTTTACTAAAGTGAAAGTTTAAATGGAGCACTTTTTACTGAGGTAATATTTTACATTAATTATTAATTAATTATTATTTTAACTCAAGTACATGCTTTGTGTACTTTGTCCACCATGTAACTTTACTTACACCCTTGTGGCTGAATGAGCACAAATCTTTAAAACCACACTCTAAAATCTAGTGGAGCATCTTTCCAGAAGAGTAGAGATGATTATAACTGTACTTTTATTATAACGTTTGCAAACAAATATTTTATTGTATATTTTTATATTATATTATTATTATATATTATATTATATTATATTATAGTGTATATAAAGTAACTAAGCGGGCCAGAAAGCATGGTGATGAAGGCCAAAAACACCTGGTGGTGCTGACACAAAAACTCCCTCCATAAATGTTAAATATCTCCTTAGACAAAAATTTACCATATTATTGTTTGTATATGCTTGTTAAAAGAACTTTGTAAATGTATTATAAAACATGTAAAGGAATGTTGCATTTGGATGTATGAATGGATATGATGCATTTCTGAGCCATGACAATACAATCAGTTTATCTCCTGCAAAATGTTTCCTGTAATGTCAGATTAATCATCTCTTCTAATGTCAAAGATATTGAGTCAGAGTTCAACATTTATTCGATTATTTTGTATACGAGTGATCAGCATGATATGTATTCTGGATTCACCACTCGACATTTGTGCATCTCTCTGTATGTCTGTAGGTTTCGTCACCAGTCTGGCCATGTGCATGTGTATGTCTGGCTGAGTGTTTTTCAGTTGCAGAACTGGCCACTGGTCTGCCAGCCAGCTAACACGCTAGCATGTGATATGGATTTTGATAAGAGGGATTATGGAGGTGGCTGCTGCAGATATGTGGCAAACACACACACACACACACACACACACACACACACACACACACACACACACACACACACACACACACACACACACACCCACACTACCCAGTTCATAATTATGCCACTGCAATTCCAGCATTTATTTTTTCTTTTTTGCAATCTCAAATGCAACCAAAGTCTTGCAAAGTTATCTTACACTGTGTGCATTACATTTTTTTGCAAACATTAATCAATGTTTACTTTCTAATTAGGTATATTTTGGTTGAGTTTAGGTTAATGAGGTTGTCTTAATGACGTTACATCAGATTTATTACAGCATAGTGGATTAAAAATGCCTGTAGTTTACCTTGGGGTTTCTTCAAACGTAATCCAATCATTGCTGAAAAAGCTTTAATTCCAATCATATTTACTTTAAATATTTAAAAAACATTTTTTTAAGTAAGATGCTTTGGCTTGCATAATTTCGTTTAGCTGTTCATTTCATTTCTATTACTTCGAATTGATGCAAATGTGAATTAGCATTCTGTCCCCAATATGTACAAAGTGGCATTGATATATAACTTGGGTCATGTGACTGTCATGACAGTCACTAAAAACCATCACTGTTTTGGCACTACATTTTCAGTCGATACTACAGTGTGAAATGAGGATATAAAATTATGTCTCAGTGTGGACAAAAGGTAAAAAGTGTAGTGAAATGGGAATTACTGTATATGTGTGTATATGGATTATGTGAACATAAAAAGAATGAGGTGGTATCAAAAAGTTTAGAGTCTAAATTTGTAACATGGCAACAAATGCCAGCACAAGGCTGCATGCACAGTCACAGGGAGCACTGATCTTCAAAAGTCATTGTGCCAAAAGATATCGTCCTGTGTGCACCAGGAGCTGTGCAACTGGTGCTATTCTGACCACTTGCGTTACCACGTCTGCTATTCTGACCACATGCGCACTCTGTCACCGAGGTCTGCTAACATGTGTGTTTCTCAATGGAAACAACATGATGTCACTTCCACACCCATTCAGATTTGGCTACTGTAGACTTTGCCCTCTTCCTGTAGATGAAGTTCCAGCTAAAAGGTCACCGTTTTGACATCACTGTGGAGATCCAGCACGAATCGCAGAAAGTTCTTGACACGCTTTGAAAAGAAGACCTCCAGGGTCCACATTCCAAATGGCAGGAACACTGGGAGCAATGTATTGCTGTGCTAAGGGACTATTTTGAAGGTGATGGTGTGTAAATGATAAATAAAGTACTTTTATGTAAAAAGAGCTTGTCTCAAAACTTTTTGATCCCACCTTGTACTTACTAATCAAAAGGATGTTAGGAAGTTATATTTTTTGTCTAGAAATGAACACTGTCAGAATGCAATTTTACACAAAAAAAAATAGATTGAGAATATAATACACTTATTCCTATTGAGCAAACCAGTGGCGAAGAAATACCCCCTAAAACGAAAAAAGGAAGAATCCTTGCACACTTCATATGGAACCCATGCTTATCTGGGTAACACTGGATAGTGCCATTAAGTATAAAAAAGAATAAGCAAGCTAGAATGTAGAATCTAGCAAACCTAGCCTAACTGGGATTAGTAGACTGGTATAGTTGAACAATCTCTCTAACATTTCTGTCTCGCTACCATTTGGTTTAATTTTGCCTGGGATGTGTGTTCTACATAAAAAAAATTATGCCAAATTAAGACATTTCTCATAGCATTCTGACCAGCACATTTAGCTTTTCCCTTGTATTTCTATCTATTTTATTTTTGGTTTTGTTTGTCTAAAGGTTTTTTTTTTATTTTTTTTATTCTCCTTACATTCTAGCAGCTTCAATAAAATATCTGCTTAAAGGTAAAACTCCAGTTTCTGTGGCACCCCATGGTCTTTAAATAGGCAAAAAAATCAAATTTGGACTTTTAACTTGCATCCACTTCCCGTGGGCTCACCACCTGCAGGAGGGACCATAAGGGACGGTGCTGTGAGAATTGGGCAGCAGTCGAAGGCGGGGGCCTGCTTAGACTGCTGCCCCCGCGACCCGAATTACGGATAAGCGGGAGAAAATGAATGAATGAATGAACTTGCATCCAATAAAGAAAAAAGAGAGTCTTTATATCCCTGTTAATCAGTTTCTTTGTGATTTCCTGGTGCTTCTCCTGCTGAAATTAATGAGCCACATTCACAGAGCATCTTTAAAATTATCTTTAAATAAAAGAAATTTAAATTATAAACATAACAAATGAAGGGGCAATACAGTGGACTCCTGAAGCATTACAGTGTACTAAAGTTTAAATATGTATACTGGGGTATTCCTGTTATGATGTATTGTAGGCACTGATTAAGCACATCTAATGCAATACCACTGGAGAAGTGTACACCACTCTCCACTTCCAGGCCACATTAACACTGCAATTACTCTGCAAATACTATCCATGAAGATCCGTCGAACAAAAAAAGCTCTCGCTGTAGTGCTATTAATAATTCAGTTGTTGCTAATGATGGTATTTTCATAAATTAATATGGACAGTTGATTGATTGGTCTGGAGATCTTCATGATGAACATGTAAATAAAAATGTCATTATTAGTGTTGCTGTTAATGATAATAATAAAGCAATAGAAATAATAATTATTATAAACATTAATTATGCTTAGTCAGTTTGAGGTCATAGCTTTGGAGTAGGGTTTAAAATCTAACCTAACCAAAATCATCTTGAAGTATTCTCTCATACATATATGCACACACACACACACACACACACACACACACACACACACACACACAATTATTACTATATTGTGCTTTTTCAATCAGTGGCCTTATTCTTTCCAGGGAGCACTGGCATACCTTCATGTGTTTGTGCTGTGTCCTGATCATGTGCTGTTACTGTAACATAGCATCACTGGTCAAGAAAATTGGCAAATCATGAGCTTTTACTTTAAAAAGTTCACTGCAAAACTCTGGCCCAATTACCTGCTCTGCTACAGCAGCCCTGTCACAGACTGTACATACAGTTCGCTATAATTGGAGCAGGAGGGGAGGGGGGGGGGGTGTATGCAAAGCCAATAAGAGATTGTTGTTCACAAACTAACTTCACTAACTAACATCACAGCGTACAGGCCCGGACACACACACACACACACACACACACACACACACACACAAACACACACAGACACACTGATATATAGCTGTGTAGGAAATGGATTAGTATGTACATTTTCTGAAAAGTACTGCATGGAAATGGGCAGATCAGCATCCTGTCTGGGGTGTCCAATTCCGAATAATTGTTTGCATTGTCCTTCACCCCAGTGTGGAGACACCTGATGTGCGTGTACGCGTATGCTCTTGTGTGTGTGTGTGTGTGTGTGTGTGTGTGTGTGTGTGTGTGTGTGTGTGTGTGTGTGTGTGTGTAGGTGGACAGAAGGCCATGGCGTGACCTGCCACAGCCTCTGAGAAAGCAGCCTGACATAATGAGGCCGGTAAACAAGTGGCCGTCACCTCGGCCGTGTGGCATGCACGCACACACACACTCACACACATCGTTCCTCACCACCCTTATCCACTCTCTCACTAGGGGAGATGTACAAGACAAGCCATGCAGGTCTGGAATTTAAAACCGTTAAGAGCAACAACATGCACAGCTGCCAGTTTAGGGCGGTGCTGCCTCTCCCCTCCCCTTTTCCAGGTGTTACACTGGTGAATGATGTGTGTGTGTGAGTGTGTGTGTGTGTGTGTGTGTGTGTGTGTGTGTGTGTGTGTGTGTGTGTGTGTGTGTGTGTGTGTGTGTGTGTGTAAGTATGAGAGACAGCTCTTGAGCTCTGTGAGTAGTTGCTTGGTCTTTCTGTCTCGAAGGGAATGCCGTCTTGTGCTGAGAGAGGGTGCAGAAGAAACAAGAGAGCCCAGCTTGAGGTCACTTCCCATGGCTTCTCTGTCAAATACAACACACCACTGCATACTAATGCGAGAAAACATACACACACTTACAGAATATATTTCCACACAAACCAAATATTATTTCGATAATATCCACCAACAATCTCTTAATAATGTCTTGCTCTAAAAATAAAGAAATAAATGGCCTTTCTTTCAATAACTAACAGGTTAAATACAGGTCAAATACAAAAATAGAAATATCTACATTAAAGGTGCAGTTAGTGATTCGAGTAAGAAAAATGTTATATTTGGGAAACCAACAATTTCTTGCTGTAAAAAGAATTTTATTTTTGCTGGTCACTATTAAGTTAAATACAGGCCAAATTGAAAAAACAGGAACATTAATGTACAGTCAGTCAGACCAATTTTATGTTTAGCCAACCAACCAACAACTTTGTGTCATGATTTCTATTAACCAAGGAATATCTCTGCTGATCACTAATAGGTTGAATATAGGCAAGATCCAAAAAAACCACAAAAATCCACATATTTCCTGTGTTTTTGGTGTTTCAAAATCCAGTTTTAGCTCCTGTCTTTTTTTTTTATCATCACCGGACACTGAAATAGAGCAGGCCTGGCTTCGACCTCTACTGAAGCTCTATCTGGCGATAACTTCTTTGTGAACTGATTTTGTTGACAGAGAGAAAATACACAGATTATACACCTAATACTGTATATTCCACCCACTAACAGGCAGAGAAATCATGTTATTCACTTCACGGGTCATAATGTTATAATGTTGTACCTGGTCGGAGTATATACACAGTCAAATTGCTTGTGAAAAGTCAGCTACTTGACAGATAGTAGTTGTACATCATGTAATGACGCAAGAAGTGGAGTCAAAAGCAACTGTTTTAATTAAAGTGTGAAGATATAAAACAAATACCAAATCAAAACCTCAAACCTGAGCTTGCACTACACCATTATCAATATAGAAGTCAAACATGAACCAATTAACACGTGAAGGCTGAAGATATACTGTATGCACAATTGCTAATTGAGGTGAGAAGAAACAGGTGTAAGTGAACAGTTACATGACAAACAAAAAAGTGCAGTGGCTGTTGGGTAATGTAGTTTCTAGGCTTAATGCTTACATTGTACAAAGTTGTGTAAAAGTAATAACACAGTCACAATATAAAGCAGCTGATATTCAGGACAACACTTGATTAAAATGCAAAGATTTTTGAGTCATTATCTTAACCGTACTGTATGCAATTAGTAGTTCAAAAATAAATAAATAATATAAGAAATAAAGGTTTTTTTATGTACAAAGAATAATTGAAGGGTACTCGAATACAGTATTTGCTTTCTATGCTGAAGTAAAATCACCTTGAAAAAATAAATAGTAGTGTACTTTAGAATGAAAAGGTATGAAAAGGAATTCTGCTAAAATGAACTGAACGATTGAACCTATATATTTGAGGTTTCACCCGTTGAAAAGTATTTATATTATTTATGTATTATCAATCTTATAAATATTGCCTTATGATACTGTGCTATGCACAATCAAAACACTCTAACTAACACGTCACCTGTAGAGTTTTGTCCACAGTGATTTGTCTAAAGATGAAGCTTGTAAACTTTATATCAGTACCTCAGAGTTGAATAGATGAAACCACAGAAGTGAGAGAGAGGAGCAGAGAGATACCGTGACCCTGATGATCTGCACCTGAACCTTCAGAATGTCCTAAAGCACTTACGTAGAAGCCTGCATATGTTAATATGTTTTGTTGATTTACTTATTTAGCCAAGGTTCATACAAAACCTACAGTTTGCCAATGAGCATTACAGACAAAAAGTGGCAAAAAAAGGTGCAACTAAAAATATTAACTTTTCATTGTTTTCATCAGCAGACTAGTTCTATGTTTATAATGTGTTACCATCACACATTTGTGGCAAATTTAAGGGTTCCAATTCATCTCCTGGTACGCCTTGCGGCAGTACGAGGAAACCAGAGATCTCTGAGGAAACCTACGCAAACAGTGAGAAAATGCAAAACTCCACGCACCCTGCAGCTGCGAGGCATCAGAATTATCCACTGCACTACCATGGTGCATGGGATGTTCATTTAATGGTATGTATAAAAATATCACTGGCATGTTGGTAAATAATATAGGGTCTGTCACCCTATATCATATATATGTCATCATATATATATATATATATATATATATATATATATATATATATATATATATATATATATATATATATATATATATATATATATATATTTTTTTTTTTTTTTTTTTTTTTTTTTTTTTTTTTTGACTTAAGAAGTTCCTCGGCCTCAACTAGATCACCCAATTTAAAAATGTATTTTAACTACAGATATGCAGGATGGCTTATATTTGTTTCTACCTCCCTAAAACATTTTCTTATAAAATTACATGGTTCTATTTTGCAAAATTGAAACAATATAGTAGCCTAACATGTGACATTTTGTCTTGTACGCTTCAAAACTGAACCCTTGTTGTCGAATGGTTTTGACATTTTCAGTGTTTGAGCTTGTTGAAGGTCTTCCTGATCTCTCGTAATTTTCCAGTGATGTTCTTCCACTCTTGAAGTGCAAGTGCCATTCAAATCACCTCGAATGACTCGTTGCAGCATCATCGGCAAATGTACGTCATATTAAATGTCTCTGTAATGTATTTGCCCAGTTTCACACAGAATTTCATGTTTGCTCTATTTTCTCATGATGAAATTGCAGACTTGGTAACACATGTGGTCAGAATAGTGCCAGTTACATCATTAGTCTCTAAACTTTTTGATACAAAACTTAACCATCACTAGTTAGCCTACCTAGTGTTAGCTACAGTAAACTTACCAAGATTGCATTTGATTCCTAATAATTCTTTCAGAAAGCTACAAAAAAGGTCACAACTGAAATGTTTTCTAGCAACTTTTGAAACTGGTAGTAAGTTCCTTCTATATACTGTTATGGAAAATAATGTTTATCTACAGCTCATCAGTTTAATCCACTACAATGCAGTAGAAATCTGGTAGTTACTTAATGTGAAATTCTAATACGGGTTTTTGGCTAGCTAGACATGTTATACCTTCATGTTAAAGTCCTGGCTGTGGGCAAGCGTTGTCCTGTAGCTAGCTTTGTTTAGCTTAGGTTTAATTTGATTCCACGTTTATCAGGGCCTCACCAGAATCAGAGAGGATGGTGGGCCTAGAGGTGAGATCAGGCTTTCCTGAATGGTCACTTACCCGAGAGAAAGAAAGAAAAAAAGAAGAGAGAGAGAGAGAGAGAGAGAGAGAGAGAGAGAGAGAGAGAGAGAGAGAGAGAGAGGTAGAAAGGCGGCTCGGTCAGGCATAATTGGCAGTGTTTGTAGAGAGGGGCCCTTGATTTAATAGGCACGGCTGGTGACTGAGGCAGTGGAGTGCGAACAGTGCGGAAATGTGCTGGAGCCTGGAGCCCTCTGGCCTGGTTCCCCTCCCCCTCCCTTCCTCCATCCATCCCTCCGTCCCCCTCTTCCTCACTAATTCTCTCTGTTTCTCTCTCCTCCTCTCAACCCTCCCTACTAGTCTTAGAGGACAACGGACACGAAAGCTGCTTTCACACACAGTGTACAGCAACAGGAAGTGTGCACTGCGTTATAAAAACATATTTCTAGGTAATTCCTGCAGAGTCTCTAACACATAAAAACTTTTTCATGTCTCAATCGTCTAACATATCTAAGCATCTGTCAGTAACCTGGCAACGTGGTGACGTACGCTACCTTCAGAGCTTGACTCACATCGCTTCTTTATCTTTGTAAGTATCAAAGTGTTGACATATGAGACATCTTACGTAAACAGCGAGGCAAAAAAAAAAATTAAAACAACACTTGGTGATTCGTACTCTGTCCCTGTGTATCATCTTGTTTTATACCACACTTTAATCCCTACTAATGACAGCATGTATGTATCTGGAAGACGGTAGACTGCACTTTTCTCTAAGTGTCTTATGCTGTCTTGGGACATAGCATTAGTAATAGCTTGAAAAGTCTCAGACGAAGCATGTGTTTTTATATTCTATGGTTGGCAGCTGCCTTGTGATACAACAGTCATCACAGTGACCCTGGATCTTTTCAACAAAATCATAGTTTGGTAATGTTAACTTTCAAGCCTAGTTACTGTTACTAGTGACGGATCCTTCATGAATGATTAGTTCATTTTTAACGAGTCTTTAATGTGACTCAGAGGAACGATTCGTCTCAAAGGGTGATTCGTTAATTTTCTACTGGACCCTCATGAGCAAAGCATCGCAAATTCCGTGGGTTATGTACAGTAAATAGAATTGAGTAGTTTACCTCTCGACTCTTCTAGTCCAAGTCGTTCGTGTTTTGTTACGCTATGCTGTGCATTACACAGGAAACAGAATTAATTAGTTCTTCTCATGAGTCCTCTGGTCAGAGTTGTTCGCCCTTTTGTTTTGTGACTCCCATAGACGCTATGAAGGTGATTAAAGGGTTAGAGATTTAAATAACAAAGTCACTAAAATAATCCAATCTTCCCATCACTAACTGATACATCTAAGCTATATGGCGGACTAGCAAGTTGCTGCATCTTGGCATCACATAAATCCCAAAACCTGCCTGATTAATGCCATTAAGAGGTTTAAATCTCACAGTGCTGCTGTACTGATTATAGAACAATCCAGCTACAAAATAAACTGAACAAATTTGATGTAAAATTTCATCAGAAATAGGCCAAACTTTTACCATGAATTAAAAGCAAAGAAAATGGAAATCTTATAAAACACTTGAAGATACTCAGCTGCTTCTGTGCATACTTGTTTATGTGAATGAGTAAGAGCATCTGTACATGTGTGTGTGTGTGTGTGTGTGTGTGTGTGTGTGTGTATGTGTGTGTGTGTGTGTGTGTGTGTGTGTGTGTGTGTGTGTGTGTGAGGGTGTGTATGTGTGGGTTCACATCAGCAGCATTTGTCGGGTCCTGACGAGGCTCTAAAAAGGGTGGGCCTTCAGCAGCTGGGCTGTGATTAGACCAGGCCAGGGGGGATGTGGGTATTGATTGGCATGGTGGAGACACTGGGCTGTCTTCCACGGCACTCTAATGAGAAGCCCTGACCTCCTCCAGTCAGCAAGGTCGCCAAACCCTACTGTAATTGCACTCTCTCTAATGGCGTCAGTCACGCACTCGCCCCAGCCCTAGTAATGACAATTACCATAATGTTCCTCCGCTTCGTGGGAGCCTCTCAATCACGCAGCGTTTCAGCCAGGGATCTGGACCGCTGACGTGCGAGACCAGAATACACACCGCTCTGTGTGTCGGAGATCAAATCAGCCCTGTGTGGATGTGTTTATGTCGAAATTAAACTCCTTGTTCTCGGACCCAACCTGGCTGCACACCGATAAATCGATACCGCTTGAATCCTTCCAATTAATCAATAAGCCTATCGATTTTCAGAGCACTATCTCTGTCCTTCACAGATGGCAAAACTAAACCATTGATCTGGCACCTAGGACATTTTAGTCCAAGTCTGTTCTGTTTAAAACATCGGTTAGACCAAACCTCCTATCCTGTCTACTCTAGGTACGCTAATGTGCTTATTCATCTTCCAGTCACCATGTTTCAGGCGTTCCAGTTCTGTAACACAAGCTCCACATTTAAACCATTGATCCATGGTGTCCACACCAAGCGAGTTGTGAAATCTAAGCATGTAGACGAAACCAACTCACGACGGCATGCCAGAGAAAAGTGGACTTTGTCTTCATTCGTTTATCAGGAGACAGATACTGAGCAAAACCAATGCCTTAACACTATTGAACAAAAATCTAATAAGGTCAAAGTTAGCTCGAGTTCTGTGGATCGAAAAAGCTTGTACAAAAGCCACACAATGCGATTTCTGCTTTCTTTTTCCTCTGTCTCTCTTTCACATACACACACACACACACACATGCACTTGAAGTGTGTGTAGCTGCACAGGTGAGGGGGTTTATGGCTGTGTGCCGTGCAAGCTTTATTGTGTTTGGTGAGAGAGAGGCAGAGCAGGAGAGCTGAGAGAGTGTGCTCAGCGCTACGCGTCACAGATTTACTGCTGCGTCTCTAATTTCAGCCGACCGACGTATTTAAGAGGGCTGCTCGTAAAAGACAGCAGAGGGAAGGGTAAAAAAAAAAAAAAAAACGCAGAGAGCGGGCGAGAGCGGGGGCCCGGCCGGACGCTAGCTAAATCAGAGCAGGCACAAAGAGGCAGGCGTCTGAGAGGTATTGACCCCACATCGATCTGCAGCCTGCACGCTGCTATTGACCACACAGGGGAGAGACAGAGGGAGCCAACACATACTGTGCCTAGCCTTAGTGGAAAAAATCAACCACATACACAGCAAGCACCCATTCACACACTCGCTGACCTTGTGTATGATCTGACCTCCTTGATTACAATACCACCAAGAAAAGTAAAAGATATATGCTCGAAGCCAGGGACCATCCTGCTTCAGTGTATGACTTCATGTGCATTAATTCATTGTAAAAATCAACAATTAGTATGTAGACTAAAAAAATATAGTCTCGCTTTAAACACAATGAATTTAGACTGTTTAGTTTGTCTAAAGGTTGCTTGTGGACATGGTGTTAGCTGCTTGCAAGTATTTGCCAGTGCTATTAATTAGCATGGAGTAGTTGCTAACTGGCTAACTCTTAAATGGCTAGCAGTGTTCTCATGCCTATTTGTGCACATTTTTTTTACATTCCGACTTAAACTGTGACTACATTTAAACTTTAGAAAAAAAAAAAAAGAACCATATTTTCGCTAGTTTGTAAGCTAACACCTTCAAATGTCATTGTGCAAGGGTTATTTCCATAACTAGCATTGAAAAAATATAGCAGTTTAGATTTCTTTTTGTTGAATAAAGACTAGTGTTTACGAATATGGTTGTCGAATAGAGTCGAATGGTCTAAGGAATGAAATAGCAATTTAATGAAGAATTGCCACAAACTAAACAGCAGGTTTGTAGCTAAAATCAACAACGATGTGGGTCATCTTGGGTGTGGTGATCTTTGATGATGTTTTTGTTTTGTTTTAAACATGGAAAACTACTTTAAAGAAAGCTGTTTTCCCCAAAGCTGAATGTTTGTTTTATACTGTTTAGCATTATTGAAATCTTACATCTGATTATGTTATAGTGTACAAACATGGGACAATTAAAAAAATGTTTATTAGTTCCCTGGTCTGTGTAAGCTTTACACCGGTGCCAGTGCCATGTTTGTGGAAAAAGGGTTCTCTCTCACTATCTCTTTCACTCTTGAGTGATTGGGAGCACTTCCTTCCTGCTCATCCTCCACTGATGCAGGTGACAGGAGCCCAGAGACCTGGCAGGGCACACAACACATATACACACCCCTAGTACACACACACAGGCCAGATGGTCCCAGACCCCAGTGACAGTTAAGGTGGGATGAAACCCAAGCGCCACTACCTCATCGTTTCTAGCTTTTATCTCCTTCGTTATCTCTTTTCGCCTGTCTCTTTTTTCCCCCCTGCTCTCTCTTCCCCGCTACGCTAGACCTTCTAATCACAAATGAGTCATGCAGTTACCAGTCTCTGCGTAAATGCCAGTGAAGGCCAAACCTTAGCAGAAAAAGTCCACTCAGACGAGGCCCGTTCCAACAAGACAACCAAGTGTCATGACAAAAAAGTCTAATAGGCACATTGCTTCCTAAAACTGGTGCTGCTTCCACGTTTTTTTGGTTTGTGCCGGCGAGGTTGTGATATTAGCTTTCACTTGGTGCTGGTGACAACAGGTGTAGCAGCTCCCAGGGGCAGCGGCATGGATTGTGGATGTGCGGCTGGTAATTGGAGAGCAGAGCGTTGCGCGGATCTGCGGCAGCATGAGGTTTGGGGTGTGTGTGTATGTGTGTGTATGTGTGTGTGTTCGCCAACGATGGAAGGGTGGTGGTGGTGGGGTAGGCGTTCTCTGAAGACGCTTGAAAGAAGGAACGAAGGGACAAGGAAAGCGAGAGCTCGGAGAGTAGGGAAGACAGTGGGGAGGGTGGCGGAGGAGAGAAGGAGGGGGGTCATTAAACTGGAAACCAGGAACCACACGGGAGGTAGAATTTTAAATGATTCCCCCACAGCTACACCGGCCCAGCAACTCTCTCTCTCTCTCGCTCGCTCTCTCTCTCGCTCTCTCTCGCACTTTCTCCTGCTCTCTCGGAGATGCAATTAATTCGGATGGATTCTGCCAAGAGCGGAGAGATAGAGGGATGAGGGGTGCTCTGTTGCAAGCGAGCACTCTCTTCCTCCATTACGGCAGTCTGCAGTCCATGTGTTTGTGGCCTTATGTCTCCTTTTAGTAATCACCACCAGAACCCTAAATTAGCCCGACTACAGATTGGCCAGGAGACAAATAATGAAAGAAACCTTCGATCAAGAAAGAAAGCGATCAATACGACAAAGTTAGCATGTTTCACTCAATATCTTCTCGCCAGTTGTTCCATGATTACCATCACACCTTTTTAAAGCTACGCCTAGAAAAAAACCCTGACATAGTCAACAAAACATTATCAGCCGGCATCAGACCCAGGGCTGAGTTCACTGCCAATGCACCAGTGCTGGGTTACGGCCAATCCTGACTAGCTGGGCTAGTTTTCTCATGCAGGAGACAGACCAGATGTAGTGTGGGATGACTCATAGACCCTTTCACTCCAGGGGCCATGGGCAAACAATCCCACCAGAGTTCTGACTAGGGTTAGTTCACAGATAAAGCAAAAAAAAGAGAGAGAGAGAGAGAGAGAGAGAGAGAGAGAGAGAGAGAGAGAGAGAGAGAGAGAGGAAGAGGGAGGGAGTGTCATGGTACACAAAGCACGTAGCATGTAAAGTGCAGGAGGGAGTGTTGCTCAGGGCCAGAGAGAGCGTCGATATGGGGGAAATTGATCGTAATCAACAGTGCCTGCAGAGTGAGCGGCCATGTTTGTCAAAGCTCCTTCCTCTCCTGTTCTCCTCTCCTCATCTCGTCTCATCTCTCCTCGTCTCGTCTTCTTCTTCTTTTTCTTCTTCTTCCCTGCACCTTGAATCTATCTCTCAAAACAGCCTCACCGAGCCCCTGGTGGAGCTTTCAAGCCTATGTAAACAAGCTGAGAAGAAGCAGTAGATACGATAGCTCAGTGTGTGTATGTGTGGGTCTGTGTGCATCCTTTGAACTGGTTCATCTTGTGCTAGTTTTCTACACATTACACATAAAATCTGACTAAACTGGTAATTATCATTATGAGCATATGCTGCAATGAGCACATGACACCTATTCTGGGTATGTAGTTAAATTAATCCCAGTCTTCTTTGACCCCAATGCACTGTGGGTAAAACTGCAGCATTTCGTATATCGCTCGATATATAAGTGGACGCACTGAGGAAAACAGTCTACAGCCTTCTCGTCCTCTCTTTCCCCCTCTCTCCCTCTCTCTCTCGTTCTCATGCGTGCGTTTTGCACGCCGTGGTATAATTTCTCATTTGAAGACGCCGGCGTACCTGGCTGTGTGGCTGTGCTGTTAAAAGCGCCGGCCCAATTATAGCATAACACCTAGCCTTACGGTTACCATGGCTGCACGATGCATCTGTCCCACGGGACGCAGCGTGGAGGAACGAGCGTCTTATCAACCATCACCCCGGTAATAACACTCCCCCGAGCCTGAGCGCCTCAGCCAGGCCTTAACGAGAAGCAAGGGTGAAATCTCCCCTGCCTCAGCCGCAGCCATTGATTTGTGCTTAATCTGTTTCTGCGTGTGCACACGCATGTGTGCGCGTGTGTATGTGTGTGCGTCGTGGCAGATTCTGAGGGGGGGTTGAAGGGCGTTGTGAGCGTGAGCAAGCGTGAGAGGTGGCGTTTATTTAACCGTGATTTGAAGGAAGCATTTTTTCTATTCTTTTCTTTTTTTCGCTTTTCCCAAGCCGAATTTTCTTGATGCAAATTGTTAGCAAGTTGTTTTTCCTATCGTCCTACAAAAGGCTTAATTGCAACAGTGAAATTATATTTCTATGACCTTCAAAAGCTTAATCCTCAATCGTGCCGGTAAATCTGCAACTTTCGAAGCAATCCTCGCCCCATGAGTCAAGACATTGTCAGTTAAAAATCTAATTCCATGCTAACACTTTCAACTCTACAATTATGAATCATTGATTCTACATGGATAGTTTTGACTGAAGCTACATGATATGGACAAAATAAAATTTGACATTTCCAGCCATATGTTTTTTAACAAAGTTGAAGGCACACAAGTGTATAACATTTCTTTGGATGTGGTAGCATTAAATTTTCTCTTAACTTGAATAGAAGACCAAAACCTGTTCCATCATGACAAGGACCATCTGCACAAAGCCAAGTCCATAAGCATATGCTTTACATGGTGTAAACTGGAAGGTCTTGAGTGGCCTGATATAGAGCTCTAACCTCAACCTTACTGAACACCTTTGGGATGATTTGAAACACTGAATGCATTCCACACCTCCTCACCTCACCTACATCAGTAGCTGACTTGTAGTAACACCCTTGTGGCTGAATGAGCACAAATCTCCACAAGCACACTCCAAAATCTAGAAGAACATCTTCTCTGAAAAGTGGAGATCCAACAAATGGGGGGACTAAATGTTAATAAACCACATACCAATCTTATGGTCAGGTGTCTACAAACTATTCTCCATAGTGCCTGTTCACGCTCTAAGGTTTGAATAATCCAAATCTTTTTTTTTTTTTGTTTAAAATGTTTCTGTAAAAAAAGAAAAAATCATATTTTGTGTATCCAAAAGCCACATCCATGTTCATAAACCTGCTACTGTAATTGTAACCTAAATAATATCTAAAATACAATCATCATATTACAACCAAGCATAATAAATTATCACATTTTTTTTGTCTTTGTAAAACATAATTATACAATACAACTTTCTTTGCTGAATGTAAAAAACAGTATATTAAGCACTATTTGAATCAAGTTTTTCTCAATTTTATGCGAATTATGCATGACACAGTAACATGACATTCCGAAGTACCGGCTCTGATGGAGCCATCCCATGGTGCCTGTGAACCGCCGTTAATTGAATCGCTCACTCACAACTTTCTTCCTACCTGCAATTACTTTTGATGTACTGTCTTATGTGCACAAAAACCTAGAATTATCTTATATACTTGTATCAAGACATCATGAGGAAAAAGAAAACTTGGAAGGAATGTCAGAATTATGCAGAGAGACAAGACTACACATCCTATCAGCCACTGCACCTCACTGGTCACATCACATGGTTGTTTGGGCATGTGTTTTGTGTTTTCTATTGAATAGTATTTGTATTTAAACCTCACCTTGAGCTGCACTAATGGTCTCTCAGTGTAGTTCTTATTTCACAGTTCTTGTTTCTTTTTAGGGTTATTTTGCGTTTTGCTTCTTTGTATGAGTGTTTTATGTTTGCAGGCATACGTTTGCAGGTTTCATGAAATTACATAGAGATTGTCAGGTTGTACAACCTTGTTTAGGATACATGTAACCTGTAAATTAAACACCAGATTATTAACCTGCTTTACTCAATTTATGTATTATTATCACCTCATGTTTGATGGTATATAGATTTCCCTAAGAACACTGGGCATTGCAAGTTCACAAGTGACAATAGTATTAATTAACAAAACATCAGCGTTAACATCAAGCTACAAGCAACGCAACTGACTTATTTGTACGATAACCGTTTACGCAGCCAAAATATCTACTGTTTTTATGTGAAGTACAGGTAAATGCTTTCAGAGACTGATGTGCAAAACAAAATGAACATGTGAACACCAGTGCATGAAGCTAATAAGCATAGAAATTGAATAAATCACTGTGTATTTACATTTGACAAGAAATTAATTTCAAATTCAGATTAGACACTACTTTTATATTTGTTCCTGATTAAATAAAAACATTTTCATAAGGTATATGCAAATATGTATCACATACATATCTCAGCACAGCATTGTAGCTGAAACAAACAAACAAAGAAAATTTTGGTGGTACTACAATGGTGGGTTTGTCTCTGAAACACTGCATTGTTTGTTGATCCTTTTACGTTCCATGAAAAATGTGGGCATGTGGGTCGTTTGAGGGCAGAGTTTTGTTCACAAAAAAGATTTGTTAATAAAGCTGTTAATTTGAGTGTAGCTTGAAATACACTATATATAGTATTGGGACGCATGACTTTTCCAGCCAAATGTAGTTCTTCACCAAACTGTTACCACAAAGTTGAAGGCACAATTGTTAAAAAAATGTCTTTGGATGCAAGTGAATAAAAAAATGTCTTCACTTGAACTAGGAGACACAAACCTGTTCCATGTCAATGCCCTCGTGCACAAAGCGAGCTTCATGATGATATGGTTTGCATGGGTTGGATTGAAAGCATTTGGCCTGCCAAAGAGCGCTGAACTAAGCCCTATTGAGCAACTTTGTGATGAATTATAACGCTGACTGAACCCCAGGCTTCCTCACCTCACCTACATCATTGCCTGGCTTTACTAACACCCTTGTGGCTAAATGAGAACAAATCTCCCCAAGCGCACTCCAAAATGTAGTGAAACATCTTTCCAGAAGAGTGGAGGTTAATATAACAGCAAAATGGGAATAAATGTGAAATGGGTTGTTCAAAAAGCACATACCAATCTATTGTTCAGGTGTCCACTATTTATTTTTTTTTTTACAGTGTCATTATTGTCATTAATGTCATTATTGTAACAGTGGCTCCAGAGTGCTAAGGGGTATGGCCAAATCAGTGACCAAGAAGGCATGGCTGAAAATAAAGACTCTATGCAAATTCTATGTGAGTTCTGCACAAACAATCTGCAAAGCACTTGCTAAACTATGTAACCTGTAAGCTCATAAATAGAGATATGAAGAAAAATGTTGGTTTCCACCAGAAAGGAGTGCTGAGAAAGCTCAAATAATCACTATATTTACCTATAGTAAGCAGAAAAGCATTGCATCAAACTTTAAGGCAGATAGGTTACAATGGCAGAAGATCACATCATTCATGAAAAAGATACTAAGGATATATGGGCACAGGCTCACTAGGTAAAAAGCATCTTTTAACATTTTTCCAATCCATAACTGTCAAGTTTGGGTGAACTTGTATTCACTGTAGCCTCACATTACACTTTTTGGCCAGCATGACTGGAACCTGTTGTTTTATGCTGTCTGCCTCAAGGTTCTACGTGTTTTACATTCTGAGATGCTTTTCTGCCCACCATAGTTGTAAAAGTGTGCTAATTTGAGTTCCCTGTCAGCTAAAACCAGTCTGGCCATTATCTTTTTATAGGTGAGAATTTGGACGCACAGTATTTTTTTTGTTTGTTTTTTGTTTTTTGTACCATTCAGTGTCAATTCTAGAGACAGTTCTCAGAGTCCTCAGCAGATCAGCATTTTTTTTAACCTGACTTTTTGCACTTTTTGCATCAGCATTTCATTCATATACAAATAAATTAAAGCCATAAAAAATGATTGGGAAAGAATAGCAAGAATGTTTCTAATGTCACAAAATTTGGCAGGTTGGCAGTTCCCAAAATAAGATGCCACAGACAAGGCAGCCTTTCCAACGTATCCTGAAATTCTGGACAGCACCATGATAGTAGAAAAAAAAATGGTTGATTAGATGATGAATAATAAAACAAACAAAAAAAACCCAAAATGGCTGATAAAGACAATGCATAATGCCTCACATTTGTACCAAAATCCAAAAGAAACAGTGGAAAGGCCATGTGACATGTAACGAGGAATAAAAAATTATTGAGCAGACCAAAAGCAAGTTAAAATGAAAATTAATGTTATAAGATTAATAATTTAAACATCCATTTTTACACTTTAAAAATAAAGCTAAAGTTAAGTACACCATATGGACAAAAGCATTTGGACAACTGGCTTTTTTCCCCACAAAGTTGTTAGGATCATATCCCACACTGTATCCCAATTCCCACAACTGTATAGGATGTCATTGGATGTGGTAGAATATTATGTTGTCCCTTCATTTGAACTATGAGATGCAAACCTGTTCTCCACAAAGATGTGATTTATATGAGTTGGAATGGAAGATCATGTGGCCTGCTATAGAACTCTTACCTCAACCCTATTAAACATCTTTAAGATGATTTGAAAGGGTACCTGCACCCCAGGCCTCACCTTACATCATTACCTGATTTTACTAAAGCCCTTGTGTCCAAAAGAGCACAAAATAATACCCCAAATAAAAATCATTGGACATCTTCCCAGAAGAGTGGAGGTTATTATAACAGCAAATAAGAACTAAATGAAGAATTGGGCGTTTAATAAGCACATAAGAATCTTATCTTCAGGTGTCCACAAACTTTTGTCCACATAGTGTACCTTGTTGCTGTAGTTATGTTTTCAAAAGTACATCATTTGTACTTTAGTATGAAAGCAGAAAGTTTTTATTTTTTATTAAATATCGCAGTGTAGACTATGTTTCAAACATCATGACTGTTTGGTGTCTCATTCACACAGAGCTTCAAAATGACTTAATGGTTTGCTAAAACTGCTTACACATACGCTAGCATGCCAAAATTAGAGGAGTACTGGCCCTTATTTTTTCCACTTTAAACCCTGAATTCCAGTCCAGTAATATTTGAAGGTAACGCAGTTTAAAATCATCATATCTCATATTTCATACTTTATTCACTTGATGAGTCAGTGACCCTAGTAGCAAATTAGCGCCTGGTTGGTGATTTTAGCTACTGAACGAGCCAGCTGGCAAATCATAGGCTAACACAAGCAAGTGAAATTCTTAACACAAAAACAGTGACAAAAATATAATGTTGTTTCCTATTGTAACATTGAAAGGTTGTGATATCAAAAATTCTGAATGTACTGTAGCTATGTGAAATCTCCAACCCCAGTCAATATATAAAGGCTTTCTTTAACCAGATTGGATGAGAGTATGTGTGCTGTGAGTTTGTATTTTTTTTACAAAGCTTTTCCTCAGGTTTGTTTGGATACATGGTAGACATCTTCAAGAGAGGAAATGCCCATTCTCTTTTGCAGAATTGCTTGAGTTCAGTCAAACCACGCAGTGTGTGTTGAAGGACATCCCCCTTCAAGTCATTCCAAAAAGTTTTAAATTGGGTTTTTTGGGGGCTTTAATCAGGTAACTAAAGGACATTCTTCTCCGGTCCTTCAGCACTGTATGGTATGGTTGCAGAGACTCTCATGTCATTCTGAAAGGTGAATCATCTTCCCATTTTCGGTTTCCTGGCTGAGAGTTGCAGGGTCTTCACACAAAAGCACCCTGGTTTTGCACCATCCATCTTGCAGTCTATTCTGGCAAATGGGCCTTGTCCCAGGTGAAGAGAAAGAAAGCTGCACATGTGATGCTGTTAGCAACACTCTTTATTATAGAAATGATGATCTTTGGATGATTAGATGCACTGGGATTTTGACAAACAATCCACTGTTTTTTTTGTCACTTTCCTGTACAGGCCATATTTGTGAAGAAATTCTAAATACATAAATATTTTAAAAAGGGCTAACTGATTTAAATTTAATCTTGATTGGCTTTAGTAATGTCATACATGGTATTCTGAGCTGCAATCAGGCTGTATAATCAAATAGTGAAACATTGTATTTGTATTTAAACCTCTTAAGACTTAAGACTAATTAATACTAAACTATTTAATTGATTGAGTGTTTACATCAACTAATAAAGCAAATTTAAATTATTTTTTCCATTTCAATTCCTAAAATTCATAATACAACTAAAACAATTAGTACACCATTTAGTAGCTAGCTAACTATTTTGCAAAATGTTTTACTTACAAATATGCCATTGTTTACTATAATAGATAACTTGCTCTCTGTTGTGAGGTTAAATAGCTAATTAACAACATGCAAGCTATCCTTACCAAACCATATCTGATTAAATGCTATCTGTTTATCTGGCTAGCAAAGTAAAATAAGAAGCTAACAAAACATTATGCTTCTATTTTCTGCAATGATGCCAAGCCAGAAATAGCTTGTTTTTTTTCTTTTTTTCTTTATTTTTTAATTTTTTGAGACAAGTATAAGCGACATTTTCGGTCTCAGCTTCCTATTAAGTTATTTCCCTGGCAAACCTTTTCACAGAATTCAGTCATATCAAATCGCAACAGGTGCTAAGCAGTGATTGGCCAGCTAGGAAAATAAGGGAGGTTTTAGAATAACAATATTGTATGCTTTGAAAGTTATGATTCATTATCATTCATCATATGTCATGAACATTTTTAGTGCCGGACCCATCCTTTAACAATTACTGTTTAACAATCTATGTGAAATACTACAGCAGTACATCTGTTTATCTAGCTAGCAAATTAACAAGCTAACAAAACATTATGCTTTCACTTTCTGCACTTATATTAAAGTACATCTTAGACAGGTATATATTTTTTTGTTTGTTTCAGCCTCCTATTTGGTTATTGCTTTTATTTACAGATACAATTCTGTATGTATCTGTCTAATGCTTGTTCTGTATGCAGGATAGGACTGTTAGCACATTCAGATGAGAGCAGTCCAAATTGTGGTTCATAAGGAGTTATGCTATTTTCTGACTAATCAGATTCATCCTGGATATAACATAACCAGATTAAATTGCTAGGAATATGTTAGTGGCTAATCATGACCTTGAGAAATACAGTTTGAATTGAGATACTCCTGTCATTTTTATGGCTAAATGTCCCAGGTGAAACTTAAAATGCTAAATATACTAATGATTAGTTGAACATTTTATTTCATGTCACGAAACTGTATCTGTGTTTATCTTACTACAGTGGACAGCAGACTTTTGTGTTTTCCATTACAAGGAGTTGCATGGGTAAGAGCCCCATAGTGACAGTGACACATCAGGCTCTTCCCGCCTGCAGCAGCTCATTGCGTTTGCCCCCTCACGCCTCAGATTTAGCCCTGTACCCTCAGGCACTGTGCCTTCTGCTACTGCTGCCCATATCACTGGAGACTCACCATTCCCTACGCCATTCTACTCCTTCCTCTATGGCCTGAGGAGAGGAGCAAGGTCCTAGCCCAGTGCTGCTGGAGGTCAGGCTAGAGCTCTGTCCTTTCTACTTCTGTATGGCTCTAAAACCAGTAGTGAACATCTACCGTTGCCTATCCTTTGGAAACACCACCTTGATTGCGGGCCAAAAAGGTACGGAAGCGAGAGATCAATGGAAAGGCCCGATTGCATGTTGGGTGATGGTGTTGGGTCCTCCTCTTGATTTGCCCTGCAAGTGCCTTGTTTATTTCTGTCAGGTACCACCTTGCCTGTAACCTTTTCTCCACTTCTCTAACACACTCTCCATTACTTTGCACTCTTGAACCCAGGTACTTTAACTCATCCAACTTTAGCACCTCTTCTTCCTGCAAACGCACCACTCCACTGCCCTTTCTCTCATTCACACACACACACATACTCTATCTTACTCCTACTGACTTTCATTCCCCTTCTCTCCAGCGCGTACCTCCACCTCTCCAGGCTCTTATTAACCTGCTCTCTACTCCCGCCACAAATCACAACATCATAGTCCGTTGAACTGTCCATCACCACTGCAAAAAGGAAAGGGCTCAGTGCCGATCCTTGATGCAGTCCCACCTCCACCTTGAACCAGTCTGTCTTTCCTACTGCACACTTCACTGCTGCCACACTGTCCTCATACATGTCCTGCACCACCCTCACATACTTCTCTGACACACCAGACTTTCTCATACAATATCACAAGTCATCTCTCCACCCTGTCATACACTTTCTCAAAATCCACAGGCACACAATGCAACTCCTTCTGACCTTCTTTATACTAATCAACATTCTTCGTGGTGCTCTTTCTCGGCATGAAACCATACTGTTGCTCACAGACGGTCACCTCTTCTCTCAGCCTGGCTTCCCCTACTCATCCCATAACTTCATGGTGTGACTGATCAACTTTATTCCCCTGTAGTTACTGCAGGTCGGTACATTTCCCCTATTTTTAAGAATTGGTACTAGCACACTCCTTCTCCATTCCTCAGGCATCCTCCCACCTTCTCAAAAGTTTTGTATAACAATCTAGTTAAAAACTCCACTGCCATTTCTCCTAAACATCTCCACGCTTCTACCGGCATGTCAACTGGTCCAACAGAATTTTCACTCTTCATTCTCTTAATAGCTGTTCTCACTTCCTTCTTACTAATACTATCCACTTCCTGCTTCACTATCTTTACATCATCCAACCTTCCATTTCTCTCATTTCTTTCATTCATCAGCTGCTTAAAATGCTTCCTCCACCTTCACAAAATGTTCTCTTCACTAGTAAACACATTTCCATTTATATCCTTTATTGCCCTAACTTGCAGGACATCCTTTCCTGCTCGGTCCCTCTGCCGAACCAATTGGTACAAATCCTTTTCTCTGTCCTTAGTGTTAAACTTCACATACAGCTCCTCATATGCCTTTTTCTTTGCTTTTGCCACATCCCTCTTTACCTGCTGCTGCATCTCCTTGTACTGCTGCCTACTTTTTTGATCTCTCTTCCGATCCCATTTCTGTTTCGCCAACCTCTTTCTCCTTATGTTTTTCTGTACTTCCTCATTCCACGACCATGTCTCTTTGTCTTCCTTTCTCTTTCCAGATGTCACACCAAGTACCTTCCTATCATTCTCCCTTACCACTTCTGCAGTAGTTGCCCAATCATTCAACAACTCTTCACCACCACTGAGCCCCACTCTGACCTCTTCCCTGAATCCCACAGTACAGTCTTCCTCCTTCAATTTCCACCACTGTATTCTTTTTTTAGTCCTCACTCTCTTTCTCATCTTCTTCACCTCCAAAACCATCCTACAGACCACCATCCGATGATGTCTAGCTACACTGTCCCCTGCCAACATCTTATAGTCTTCAACCCTTCTCAGGTTGTATCTCCTGCATAGAATATAATCCACCCCGGTGCACTTTCTTCCGCTCTTATACGTCACCCTATGCTCCTTCTTCTTTAAATATGTATTTACCACTTCCATTTCCACCGTTTTAGAAAATCTACCACCATCTGCCCTTTCACATTCTTCTTCTTAAAGCCATACCTATCCCTTTACCTGCTCATCACCTCTGTTCCCTTCACCAACATACCCATTAACGTCTGCCCCAATCATCAATCTTTCATTTTTAGGTACACTCTCCTATCACATCACCAAATTCACTCCAGAATCTTTCCTTCTCCTCCAACTTACAACCCAATTGTGGAGCATATTTGCCACCTCCAATGTTCTTGGCCCTACTACCTCTCCACTTGGTCTCTTGAACACACAACATATCTACCTTTCATCGCATCAGCAAACTCTCTCCCTTTACCAGTCATAGTGCCAACATTTAAAGTGCCAACCCTAACATCCACTCTCCTACACTTATCCTTTCTTTGCTGTCTCTGTAGACATCTTCCCCCTTTCCTTCTCTTCCAACAGTAGCCCAATTTCCACCGGTACCCTGTTGGCCTACAATACCTGTGGCAGTCGTTGGTAACGCGGGACTCGACTGATCTGGTATGAATTTCTGATTTATTATTCGCATATTTGATTTGGCACATGTTTTACGCTGAATGCCCCCTTCCTAACGTAACCCTCTCAATTTATCCGGGCTTGAGACCAGCACTAAGAGTGCACTGGCTTGTGCAACCCTAATGGCTGGGTTAAACTTTTACCTTGCATATAAATTCTAATCTTTTTTTGTATGTATCTGTCAAATTCTTGTTTTGTATGCAGGATAGGACTGTTAGCACATTTGGATATGAGAAGTCATGGTTCACAGGGAGTTATGCTATTTTCTGGCTAATCAGATTTCTCCTGGATATAACCTAACCAGATTAAATTGCTAGGAATATGTTAGTGGCTAATCATGACCTTGGGAAATACAGTTTGAATTGAGATACTTCTGTCATTGTCATTTTTCATGTCCCAGTTTGAAACTTAAAATGCTAAATATACTAATGATTAGTTGCACATTTCTTTTGTATCTCACAAAACTGTATCTGTGTTTAACTTACTACAGTGGACAGCAGACTTTTGTGTTTTCCATTACAAGGAGTTGCATGGGTAAGAGCCCCATAGCCCCATTTAGTATTTTTAATGCTGGACTGAATCAGTTTAACAATCTATGTGAAATCCTACAACCGAAGGATTTGCTAGCAGAGAGAATTTGAAGTAGAACCTCTTCTGGTAGCACTGAACCATTAACTGTTGATTTTCATCGGGCACCTTTCACAACAATTAGATCACAAAGATTTAGAAATGTTTCCTTCATTTATTGTAAGTTGTTCATTCCAGTTATGGTCAAATCATCGTTGGCTGCATGTTACAGTGAATGCTTTTTCTTGGCCTGGTTAAGCAGCAGCATTGGGCTGTGCTGGCTGTGGCCATGGTACTGGCTAGGGTTGGAAAAAGGAGGCGAGCGCGGGGGTGGGGGCAGGGTGCGAGTGTTGGCCGAGAGGACGAGCAGATCAGCACCGCTCCATGTCTGCGAGGTGCTGATAAGATTGCAGGATTCTCTCGCCGTGACAGTCCGCTCAGCGACTCTGACCTTCCTCTTCACTGCTAACCCCGCTAACCCTGCTTCAGCATCCAGCACAGACTCACATTTCCTTCCTGTTCACCATCACACCTATTCTCTCTTTCTATCTCTTTCCGAACCGAAGCTACTTCCTCTTCATGGAATCTACACCATGTCTAACCTTACATCTAAAGAATGGATAATTAGGACATTGAGAAATGTTAGTGAGAATTATTACCTTAATCTAAATATTTAGTAGATCATTCTAACTTATCCACACATGCACACAAGAAACACAGCTATTTCTTCTTATTAAACATTTTATTTTAAGCTTTTGAATGTCATTAATCGAGATTCAGCTCAACACACAACACACAACACACTAAGTGCAACACACTTAGAGAAGAAACCAGAATTTTCTTTTAACAGTATGTGTGAAATTTGTTTAGAAGGCCAACTGAAATCCAAAACTACTATAAATTTTGATCTCCAACCTAAATTCATTAGTGCCGGCTCTGCTTTCTCAATAAGCACTGATTCCTACATAACAAACCATAACAAACACTTTTCCTCTTTTTTTATTATTTACCTTATTTACATTGTCAAACTATATTTTATGTTAGCTGGATTTCATCTAATCTATAATAGCACCCCAATGATTACTCTTTCCTATCGCTTCAATTATTTCTCTCATTTGTTTACAATTATGCATATCATGCAATACATGTCTGTTCATGTTCAGATCAAACTTTGGAATGAAGAAAAAAGTCATCAGTGAACCATTGACGATTGTTGTGTTTGGTGCCAGTTGGGCCAGTATCAGTATTTCAGAAAAAGTTTATTTCTGAAATTTTCATATGCAGCATTTATTGAGTTTGGTGCAAAAAACAGTAAGTGAACAGCAGTTCTTCTGGTGGAAATAGACAGCTGACAGTTGGAGCAGATAGTAATGCTATAATAGGCTACCAAGAAAACGGTGCTGGGGGAAGTAGTAGCTCAGTGGTTAAAATGGATCTTTTAATTGGAAGGTTGTGAGTTCAAATCCCAGCACCACCAAGCTGCCACTGCTGAGTCCTTGAGCAAAGCCCTTAACCACATAACTGCTTAACTGGTGACAGTGGCAAGGAAAAGCTCCCTGAGATAACATGAGGAAGGAATCTTGAGAGGTGGCAGGGAATCCATCCTCATCTGGGAGGCACTAAATGTCCATTTATTGTATTTCTGTTAAGTGTATTATTGTTGAGATGTGTAGTAATAGGTGTTTAAATGCAGAACTGTTCATGTGGTCCTGAGCCATTTTAGAAGAATGGTGAAATTAAATACAGTCCAAATCCATCCACGAAGTTCTTGAGTGGTCTCCACTTGAAGAGAACTTCATCCAGCGGTAGTGCATCAGGATATACCGGGCAGATCAAGTTGTGAGTTTACACTTAAAATTATGCATAAAAGGAGATATAAAGTACAAATTTCAGGTTTCTAGTTAACAGAAACTGCAAAAAAACCAGAAACTAGCTGTGTTGTGCGATGTAGCTCTATGCTGTTTTATGTAGCACCAGGGTTATGGAAAAACCGTCTCATTTTATTCTTTACTGCATCAATATGGTTGAAATGACAATAAAAGATTCTTGACTTTTCTTGACTCTTGAAGGAAGGTGTTGTTAACACAAAATCAACACTCTTTATGACCGTGGTGAGCAGAAAAGCATGTCACAATGCAAAACATAGTGATTTCAATTGGTGGATGGGCAACAACAACAGAAGGTCACATCGCGTTCCAGCCTTTTCATCCAAGAACAGGAATCTAAGGCCACAGCAGGCACAGGCCCACCAAAACTGGACAAATGGTGATATATGTCATTCTGGACACATCCTGGCCATCTCCTGTATGTCTAACTAATATAAAAATATTTTTTTCAGAGTATTTACAATAAACTAAAGAGACAAAAAAAAACGAATGTTCACTCTCTTTTATGCCAGCACGTGTGCTCACAAAGACGCACTGATAGAAAACACTAATGAGCATCACTACACTCTTCCTTTTTTAATTCTTTCTTTATCTTGCCCTGCTCTCCCTCTCTCTTTCTCTCTCTCCCTCTCTCTCTCTTCCTCTTTCTCTCCCTGTGTGAAGGCAGACTGGGCAGTAGGCAGTGTGGTTGGGAGGAGCGAGGACGCCGCGGTGCACATTAATAATGCAGAGCCTCAGCTTCCTCCCAGCACCGTGGCCATGGCACCGGCCCATCGCTGTCACCAGGGGGGAGCTGGGAACGCTCCCTTACTCACTCTTGCTTTATCTTTCTCTCTCTCTCTCTCTCTCTCTCTCTCTCTCTCTCGCTCTCTCTCTCTCTCTCTCTCTCTCTCTCTCACAGTCACACACACACTCACATTCTCTCACACATGCGAACCCCAACAAACTGGGCCCCCACCAGAGATTTCACTTCATTACCAATCCCCCTGCGTTGGTTGCACCACAAACCTGTACTCATTACAGTATGAGGACTCAATCCAGGACAGAGCAGCACAGGCCTACACTGTCACTCTCACTATACTCACGCATGACCCCCTTTATCCCATGTTCTCCCCGCACAACCCTGTTCCTTAGCTTTTCCTTTTGGAAAAAAGTCTCATACATCTCACATGACCAAGGTTTTTTTAATGTAATGAGTAATGTGTAGGTAGCACATGGCCTTTGCAACAAGACATGTGCAAACTTAAGTAAGCATGTGACATCTTGAGAATGTTTAAATGGGGGAAAAAACATCCTACATGTGAAAAAACTAATCATGTAAACAAATCACATCACAGTAAACCATGTGGGGAAGAAATCATGTGATAAAATAACTGGGAGTGGTTGGAGTACATGTTAAACAAATCCTGAAAAGGAATCACATTACAATAAATTATTCATGGGGGGGATTACATGTTAAATGAATCCTGATTATAGTAAATGCATCATGTGAGGGTAATTGCTGTATGTTAAATAAATCCTGTGAAGTGTTTGCAATTACTTCTGCTAACTTTTCTTACTTATTGCTGACTGTCAGGATTGCATGCTGGCTTGACCCTTTGGCCTTACTATTCTTCTTCTTTGAACATTATCCCACTTGACATGTCATCATTCATAAACACCATGTCTTGCACCCTACAGGGATTGCAAGTAATGCTTGTGTTCATTCATAATACATAATACATATTAAAACATAATTGAAGCTGTTACTGGAATTTCCAGGCAATTACATGTTATTGCCTGAAAACCTTATTTCAACTCTGTAAGTCTGCTTGTCTTATGCAGGACTTATGCATTATCAGAAATTAAGTGTTTTATACATAACCAATATTTTCCATTACCTAGAATTTGGTTTTCTGTCTTGCTAGCTCCTAAAACTTAAGCTTGTCTAAGCAACTATTAGCAAAGAAATCAGACTAACTAAGATAAATATAGCCAGACAATGTTAGCAAATGTAGCCAAACTTACCTCGGCGTGCTTTTCCTAATTAGTTAGTGTTTGGGCGTTCAAAGGAGGTTAAGAAGTTGATCCTTGTTTTATAACAGGCTTTGCTTACTCCAGCATGTTAAAAAAGTATTGCCAGGGTCAATCAAGCTCAACACTGTAGTCCGGTGGTCCAGTGGCATCAGTAGCATAAAAAGATCACAGAATATTACACATTTGTACATTCTATTCAATACAATTTTATTTGTGTAGCGCTTTTAACAATGGACATTGTCCCAAAGCAGCTTCACAGTGCCTATAGGTTTATCCCTAATGCGAAAATCTGTGGTGACAGTGGCAAAGAAAAACTCCCTGAGATGGTACGAGGAAGAAACCTTGAAAGAAAGCAAACCCAAAATGAAACCCATTCTCATCTGGGTAACACTGAATATCTATTTATTGTAGTTTTATAATAATTGAGGTGTGTTCTCGAGTTGTTCAGTAACTTCATGGACTGTTCGTGTGGCTGTTCATCTGTACATTTCTTGGTGAACTTGATTCAGTGCTAAACTGAAATGGATGAAGATTTGTACTTTAAACATCTAAATAAAAAAAAGTCTACATGCATGGCAAATATCCAAGTTTAAAAGGTGAAGCTTTATGCAAGGACCCAAATTGGGGTTTTACCTGCTTATGTACTTTTATTTCTACCACCTTATTTGTGCAAATCAACAGCCAGCTAGGTGTTTAAAATTCTTTGTTTTTGTATTAATGGATAATAAAGATCTCTTACGTTTAATCACTATATGTATACTCCAGGGAAACAGGACAGTAGGAAAAAACAACAGTTGCTGGTGTATGAGAGCACAATATATATATATCCCATTCTCAAGAATTTAAATTGTTTCACATTTACATTAACATATACGAGGAATCAATATGACCATATGTAAAACTATAAAATGTGAATAATTCTCTGTTAAAGTTTCTGATAGTTTGAGCAGAATTTCTTTAATAATTACTTGTTCAAATTAGGTTTTCCGATGGTACTTGGAGTAAGAAGATGAACAGAAAAGTGGCTCTCCTTACGTTCTACTGAAGATCTCAAACCCTTCCAGCATGCTCTCCTAAAATCCCCTTCACAGTCCTGCTCAGAAAACCCCGGCTGTGGATCGGAGATACTGGCTCAGTATCAATTATTCATCCGTTTCTAATTGTGTTTTTTACCTGTAAATGTCAGACTGTGTCACAGAAAGAGATTTATTCGGTAATGCAGGAGCATCTCTTTGGGTCTGCTCTGCATATCTGTCCTCGGTTAACAGCACTCTGCTTTATTTAATGCGATATACGCTTTATTTTATACGTCTAGGTCAATATGCTCTAAGCAACTATAACCTCCCGTTCCCGAAATAACATCACAGGCCTTGGTTGCATTTCAAAATGACAGTTCTTGTCGAATCGTTTTTTTATTATAATTTTTTTTATACCTTTTTGAAAACTGAACAACCTATAAGATTTGTAAACATTTCCATACTCTTGGGGTATGTTTTTTTAAGCATTTGTGATTGTTTCTTTAAAAAAAAAAAAAGAAAAGAAAAGAAAAAAAAAAAAAAAAAGGAAAAAAAACCATGCAAGTAGACAGAGCTGTAAATTCTTGACACAAATACATGCATTTGTTTTTATTCACAAAAAAAACAGCCCATACTTCTAATTCCAATACAAACATCGCTGTTCATTTTAAAAGATGTAGCTACTGGCAATGTCATGAAAAAAGTAACCAAGAAACAAAATAAACCAAAAAAAAAAATAATAATAATAATTTTCAGTGCGTTTAATTGGGCAGAGAAAGAAGTGCTGTCTCCAAGTGCTTAGGAGGATGAATTCACACCTGCACACTGGCGACGTTGTAACAAAAAGTATGGCCACGGTCGTACAGCAAAACAGTGCAGACTTCAATGTTAGGACAGATGGATGGTTTGGCGGTCAAGGAGCTTGCAGTAGTAGCAACCCCACATGTACAACAGTCATCTATCCTGACTATACACTACTGCGGGGTCTCAACATATATTTGTTCTTTCTTTCCATTTAGAAAAATGGGATATTTTTACATCTTGAAATAGTTTCTTTCTTTTTTTTTTTTTCATAAATGACAAACATTGATCAGTTTTTCCAAACAATAAATTTCAAATCAACTTAAAAAAAAAAATCAATAAAATACAGAGGCTGAAGTAAGAACAACGGTGCTAAAATTACAATAGTGCTTGCCATGAGCCACTAGTTTTAAAATATAGCTGTAAAATTTACATTCTCTACACAAGTACTGTATCTTTCCACACGTGAACGACATTAACACCAAACACAGAAATTTTTGTTGATTGTCCACACTCAAGTCTGTCATTTCTGTTTGGCAATGAACTGTTCCAATGTTTTAAGCGAGAGAAAAAACCTGCTGGAAAAAGGACAAAAAGGTACCAAAATGGAAACATAGAAAAGGGAATGAAAGTTGCCATAATTATTTTTTTCATTATGTTTAATTTTTGGTTCAAGGAATAAGTAGGTGCATCCATTATTCGATTGATTACGTTTTTGTAGTGTTTCTGCTTGTTTGTACTGTGTGTGTGTGTGTGTGTGTGTGTGTGTGTGTGTGTGTTCATGTTTGTGTGTTTATATGAAGTTTCTGGTGGTTGTTTCCTCTTTTTTTGATGTAGTTTGTATGCTTGTTAGCCAGTGTTGGTGTTGGAATCGGTCCAAGCAAGAGTTAGCATTGCACTTGATGGCAGAGCTTTGGGTGAAGGTCAGAGTTCGCAGCCCTACTGGAACCACCGGAACGCCGCGCCTGTCGGCAGCATCACCTTCTTAGAGAAAGAAAAGACCAGAAGGGAAGAAAAAAAGACAGGAAATTACAATTAAGACATCATACTTTAAGAAGGTGCTATAGCATTTAGTCTTTTATGCGAGCAGAAAGTTGGCTTTATTTCCTGTCTGCCTGTGTTCCACTTTCCAGTTCTTTTTTTTCCTGCTAAAAACCTCTGCATCTCATATGTGCTGTCCCTCCTGTCCTTCCTCCCTTCCCCCAGCCACAGGCCATGGCCTTGGCTCCACGTGAAACCTGATATGGCACATTTATTATTTAGTCACCACGCAGTCACGTCAAGCTCTCACCCCACTACTCACACTCATGACACTCCCTCACGTTATCTGTGTCTCTTTGTCTCGCTTCTACTTTCCCCTCCGTACCCGCCTTGTTTACCAGAGCCTGCTTCTGAATCCCAGACAGACTGGGACAAGGCTGTGGTCAGCTAAATGAGTGCAGCCGCACTGTGTGTAGGTGTGTATTGAGTATAGAGGCTTTGTGAACACTAGGTGCTGTATAGTTTTTTTGTAGCCGTAGGTACGTGTTGTATTGAGCCTAGCACAGCGCATTTTGGACATTCTGTTAGCTTAAAAATTTAACAGGCAAATATCAGGAAGTACTTCAATTCCCATTTAGTCCAATATCTAGTTGAATATTTTGGTGTTCAAAAATGTATAGTATCTGTATTGACTAATCAGATATAAGGGCTTTTCATTTTCTGGACGTTTCCTTCTGGTATTAATCATGTATTCTGTGCTATCAATACTGACAAGGTCTTTAAAAACTGCCAATATTACTTCTTGTGCAAAAAAAAATACTGTATTTTCAAATCAAGATTAATTATTGTCCAATTATTAATTACAAATAATACTGAAAAACATTTGGTCAACATATCCTTTACAAAGTTATATATTATTATTAATTAATGCACTTTCAGCCCTCAGTTTCTTTTCAGGTCACGTGTGTGACAGAGATGGGAGTAAGGAAAATGTACGGCTCACAGTTTCTAAATGTATTCAATGAAAAAATGTAGTTGTACTCTTAAGGCAAACAGAAAAAGTGTGTGTAGATGTAGACTGACTATTGTGCCTGCAGGCAAGTGCAGCATTGAATACTGGGGTTGTATGTAGGTGTAGTATTGAGTATTTTGCCTGTGCAAAATTGCAGTATTGTAGTAACGCTGCATAAAGGCGTAATGGGGATCTATGTGGGTGTAGTATTAAGTATTTAGGTGTAGCCTGGTGCAAAGATTTAGTATGGAGTATAAAGGCTGTGTATGCCTGCAGCACTGAGTATTAAGGCTTTCTGTAAGTGCAATATTAAGTATTTATGCGGTGTGTAGGTGAGGTAATGAGTATTAAGGCTGAAAGAAGGTGAAGTGTGGTGTATTAAAGTTTTTGTAGCTGTAGTAAGCTGTATTAAGGCTGTGTGTAGATGTAGTAAGCTGTATTGAGGCTGTGTGTACATGTATTGGAATGTATGGATTCTGTGAGAAAGTGAAATGCGGTGTATTAAAGTTGTGTGCAGCTGTAGTAGGCTGTTTTGAGGTGCTGTATAGATTTACTGGGTGTAATGGAAGCTGTGAGGAGTTAAAGTGTGGTGTATTACAGTTGTGTGCAGCTGTAGTAAGCTGTATTGTGGATGTGTGTAGATGAATTGGGATGTATGGAAGTTGTGAGAAAGTGAAGTCTGGTGTATTAAAGCTGTGTCTAAGTGTAGAAGGTTGTCCTGAAGCTGAGTAAAGGTGTATTAGGCTGTGTTAAAGTGTGTTATTATTAGAGCATGTTGCAGTAAAGATGTAGTATTGAGTGTTTAAGCAGAAAAAGGTGTAGAAGGCTGTACTAGGGCAGTGTAAAGTTGTAGTACTGAGTATAGAGAAAGACTGCTTGTGGGTGTACCAAGGTACATTGAGGCTGTTAATGGATGCAGTATGGAGAACTGAGGGTCTGTAATCATGTAGTACTGAGTACTAATGAGTACTCAAGTAGTGAGTATTAATGCTGTGTGGAGGTGCAGTATTTGTGTGCTGAGACTGGCTATAACTGTAGTATTGAGTATTTATGCTGTGTATAGGTTTACTGTTGATTATTGATGCTGTGTGTATGTGTGCAGTATTTGTGTGCTGAGACTGGCTATAACTGTAGTATTGAGTATTTATGCTGTGTATAGGTGTAATATTGATTATTAATGCTGTGTGTGTGCAGTATTTGTGTGCTGAGACTGGCTTTAACTGTAGTATTGAGTATTTATGCTGTGTATAGGTGTAATATTGACTATTGGTGCTGTGTTGGTGCAGTATTTGAGTACTAAGACTGGCAGTAACTGTAGCAATGAGGCTGTGTGTAGGTGCCATATTAAGTATTTGTGCTGTCTGTTTACTCCAGTGTTGGGTATTTATGCTTTGTGTAGACACAGTATTGAGAAATTATGCTGTGTGTGCGTGCAGTGTTGAGTACAGATGTTGTATTTAGGTGTATCCGTTTGGAATGTGGCTGTGTGAAGGTATACTATAGAGTATTGATGCTGTGCAAAGTTGCAGTAAGTTCTATATACTAGTAATGGTAGGCTGTATTGAGATTGTGTGTAGGGTGCAGTAGGCTGAATTGAAGTTGGCACAGTTGCAGTATTGAGTTTTGATGATGTATTCTTATGCTGTTTTGAGTGTTAAAGCTGTTTCAATGTAGAGTATAATGTACTAAGGGTGTGTGTAGGTATACTGCGTAACGGGGCTATGCAAAGATGTTGTAAGGTGCACTGAAGCTGGTAAAAGGTGTAGTAGGGAGTATTGAGGATGTGTTTGTGTACTAGTACATACTGAGACTGTGTGGTGCATGTAGTAGACTGTATTGAGGCTACGTCTGGATGTAGTAGGCTATATCGAGGGTTTATGTAGGTGCGGTAGTTGGTATTGAGACTAGGGCAGGGCTTGTGTGTACTGAGGCATGGCTGTGGAGATGAGCTGTCGCCTCCCTCCCAAAGGCAACACTACTGCGGCAGAGAATCTCACACATTCACTAACACTGCCCCAAGCCAAGAGTAGCTCACATGTCTCCTCTTGCACACACACACACACACACACACACACACACACACACAGAGTCAAACACACACTAGCCCACACAATCTCACTCAGTCAGAGTAACCCACATTCACAAATAAATACACAAACAGACACAAGCACTATAAACTTTACTCATGTTAAATCTGACTACACTTTCCAAAATAATCAACAGGCAACAGAAATTTTTACACTGTTCTGATTTGACACTTTCAGAATAAAAGGAATACTTCTTATTTTCAAAACAAAACAAGAACAACCTCCATGATTTATAGGAAACAATTACAAGGAACAACAGGAAATCCGAAAACACATTTATATCGATAGCTTACTTTGCCAAGTATGAACTTCAAAATTGTTATGTTGTGAATTATGAATTTGATATCTAAATTTGTCCATCACTATAAAGTTTTTGTCAGTTCGTTTTAATCCAGAGTTACCATTTGTTTACTCACTTCACAACTTTTTTCCTTTTTACTATAATTCAGCATGTGATCGAAGATTCAAATTCCTCATCTCAAACCATTTTTGGAGGTGACAAATAAAGAAAAAGAAACAAGAAACATTAGAAATCATTACTAGAATGACTGGAAAACAAGTGTCCTCGTGTAGTTCTGATCTCATTCTGATTTCATAAAACTAAATTAATGTGGAGAAAAATGTCCATCTCATGTTATAATGTCATGATGTCACTTCTGAGACATCTTAAACTGCTTGTCATCAGCATGTTACACATCAACTACTGGCGCTATGTCAATAGTGACCTACGAACCAGCGGCCGCTTAAGAAGTCAGCATAAAAATGCCTTACCCTCTCACAAGACTCACTCACTAGTGAAGACCCATGACCCATGATCTTTGACCCATGCTTTGTGTAAATAGTGGAGGCTGTCACGTGGTCTTGGAGAGGAGCAGTTGGATACTCCTAGCCCAGTGACCCTTCCACGTTTGTCCATTTTTACCCTATTGAAATCAGATTTTGATCTCAGCTCATTGATTTTTACAATAAAAGTAGCAGCGCTCCACCTGCTGTGGGTGGTCTCCTACTCTTCATCTCGCTAGCACCTCACTATAGAAACTCTATAGAGCATAAAATAAACGGTGAATCCTCTTCATTCATACACAGACAAGAGCATGTCAGACGGTCTAAACACACTTTGGGTTGTTTTATACATGTGGCTAAGAGATTCCTTACCCTGTGGTCTTAATACAGCCTAATATTACATCAATCACCCTTTCAAATGACGCAAAGACACAAAGCAAGTTGTGTAAACAGAGCACCCGTTCCTTATTATCTACACTTGGAATGAAGTCGGGAAAGTGAGCACCCATCGTGACGTTAATGTACAGTAAATGTAAACAAACAACCCATTAAGAACACAATACGCTTAAACACACTTAAACACACAGAGGAAGTGTCTGTATAACCAAGGACTAGAAGAAATTCTGAGATCTGATCTAAGCATTAGGGTCAGCATTGGAATAAATGTAGGTGTGAATATTGGGTCAAGCATTTGGGTAAATTTGGAACCAGTGCTTTGGATAGGCATTGAATTACTTGCTGTAATATACGCACTGGGTCAAGCATTAGGTCGGGAGTTAGTAAATGTAAAAAAAGCATTGGTGGTGTAAATGGTGGCGTCAATAAAGCGGAATGTGTTGGGAGTGAAGGAGTCATGGGGTAGGTGTCACATTGAGTTTTGAATCGAAGCACCAGGATAAATGGTGAAGCAAGCGTTTGATTAAGCATTAGGATAAACACTGTTACACATACTGAAGTAAGCAATGAGATAAAAGTGTTATGATATATATTCAGAGGAACTAAGTATTGTGGTCGGTCTTGAGATAAGTGTTGGGGTAAGCTAATATTAGAATAATATGTAAGGGCACAAGCATGACAAGTGTTGTAATTAGTTTTGATATTAGCAGTGTGATAAGTTTTAGGATAAGTGCTGGTGTAATAATCAAGATAAGCGTCGGCGTTAGCACTGGGTCAGGTGTCAGAATACATTTTGGGGTGTTTTAAAGTAGGTCCCAGAAAAGGTGTTGGGGTAAGTATGCAAGTCAGGATTTTGAGTATTGATGGAAGTTTTGGTTTAAGGGTGTGTCAAGCCATTCTGGCCAGTTCTTATTCTCCTGTGCTTCTCCTATTGCTGTTTAAACTGAGTGATCCCAAAATAAATTCAGACACATCAGAGAGGTGTGAGGTGGCGCACTGCACACCACCCCCTCCTCTCTCTATAACTATCTCTCACTCACATGCTCTCTCTCTCTCTCTCTCTCTCTCTCTCTCTCTCTCTCTCTCTCTCTCTCTCTCTCTCTCTCTCTCTCTCTCTCTCCCTCTCTCTCTCTCTCTCTCTCTACTGGTTTTATACGGCCTTCACTCAGGCAACGATACAGACGATGAAACCTGGAGATCCACCAACCCCTCAAAGATTGCAGCAATACCCACATACTCCCTCTGTCTATCCTGTCTGTTTCTCTCCTAACCCCACCAACACCTTTACAAACACACACTCACACCCATACCTACACCTATATACGTTGCTATACACAGGCCACAAATGTCACTAGCCCACACTCTTAGATGGTTTCACAAACACAAGAATCCATATGGATCCATGCAGGTGAGGAACTATAGTGTGATTTACAAACAGGCTCCATGGTCTAACTAGAGCGCTTTCATATGCAGCATCATATGCAGCATTTACACTGTCTGAGTCAAACCCTTGTGCAGTCCAACCCTTGGTGCGGTTCGTTTGGACAGGTGACAACACAGCAATCACACTCAGGTGGGGACTAAAACAACCGGTCCGAGACCATCTGAGCAAAGTGGTCTCAGGCCACTGTGTTTGATTGCAGTGAGAAAGCGATTTGACCCTGAATTGACCCAACTGCAGGATGTGAGCAAACAAGTTCTGTATTATGGGTTGCAGGACATACTTTTTTTTTTTTTTTACTAAAATAAGAAATGAGGCACAAACAACAGAACTGCAAAACTGGAAAGATTTTTGTAAAAGTAAATGAAATGCTGGATTTATTTCACAAAATTATTTAAGAAAATAAAATAAAAAAAATTTTCATATTATTATTGTATTTATTTAGCACTGACTCCGTATTGAGGGCCTTTGAAATATTTTGCTATTTCTATCTCTTTGCTTATTATAACACAGTGATTATATTTCTGACCCATAAATCCTGTTTTTTATTTACTTTTTTTTTTTTGGTTCCCTTAACTATCTTTAGAAAACCCTTAGCAAACCAGACTCAAAACAAAACAAGGCATCAACCGATAAAGTGCCAATTTCGCTCTGATCCACCATTATACTCAAAAATGTAAACATCCATTCTGTCACATTCAAATATTTGCAACATTCACATCTATACAACGTGCTATGTTTATGTGCTTACTAATTTCAGCTTCAAATGATCTTAATTAGAGTCGGCATGTATGCCAACTGTATCACTCTGGGCTTGTGCCAGGAATTAGTATTTGTTTAGAAAGAAATGGCCGTTTTGCAAGCCAACCAATTGTGCATCTTGTCAAAACACATGCTCAGTCTGTACAGTTTAATAATGGAATTACTCTAACAGGTAACACGTCTGATGAGCTGTGGGGAAAAAAAACTGGAGTCACGAGAGCGATAGAACAGACACAAAACCTTCGTAGAGACGTTGAGGAAGGCGACTGAATTGCTTCCGCCACCTGTTTTACAAAAGGCTCGTTGCGCGTTTAATTACTGTAATGTAAGATGGCACTTTGATCCCATTGCACACCATGACCTTGTTTGACTCCACACACACAGACAAAGTGGCCCCTAAAGCAGTGCTTTAGCTTCACGCTGTACCCAATTTTCCAGCTATTATAGCAGCTTAGGAAATGAAAGCGATATTACACTGGTAAGTCTGTATGTCTTTGGTACGTCCAGGCACTATCCTATTCACTGTCATGTCTGAAGACTGGCGAACAACTCAAGTGCATCTAAAGTTTCTAACTTGCTTAATGGATGTCATCAACAGCAAATAAATCAAAGTTAATGAAGCTCATGCACCAAAAGTTAAAAGTAAAAAAAAAAAAAAAAAAAAAAAAAAAAATTGGCAGGGTGTGATAAAAAAAAAAAAAAAAAAAAAAAGTCTTGCACGCACAAAGCATTTTAAATTCCAAACCTTTTGTTATTCACAAGGCTTTGTATCAGTGTATCAGAACATCTCCAGAGACACATTATTTTATCAGGATCCTGCAGAGCAATCCTCTCTTGACACAAGATCACGAAAGTGATGCATATTTAGAAGTTTGGTGGCAGGCAGAATTACAATGTAAAGTGCTGAGACAGCCTTATCGCCCCACGTTTGGACATCAGACGAGTCATGCATCACTGACATAACAAAAAAGTATGTAAAGTTAAAAGACATTTTGAACATTTTTAGCTAGTGTCCTTCACAACAAACGGTGTTTGCATGGTTCAGGTAAATAACCTGCAACGCTAATAACACCTCCCAAATCTACTTTCGCTTAAAAACCAAACAAATATTTTTTCCTGTACAGATCACAATTTACCTTGGAATGCAATCGTTAAAATTTTTTGAAAATCATGAATAAATGTGCAAAGCACATCCAAGAGATATCCTTTTTAATGATTCGTCCTTTATAGCCTATAAAAAATATGAAATAATATTCAATAAAAGGTTCGAGGTAGACATTTACCCCCATAGAAATATTCAGAATATTTCACGTGACATTTTCAACAGTTGCATCATCCAAGTATGCTGAACGCCACAGAGAGAAAAACAAGTCATTTTTCTCATACTTTCCTATGATATTGTGGTTGATTTTTACTCTTTGAAAATGTAAAACCTGTTACACAAATTATATGTTAAGTGTAAGTTAGTCATTTACACTTAATTTGAAGTAAATTATGTCAGCATGTCCTTATGCCATACAGTGGATGATACCATTGTGTGCTAATTCTAGGCAAAAAAAACAAACGTTTAATTATTCTAGAACGCAATTTTGCAGCACCTTGGGGGAAAATCTGATGTTGTTGTCTGAGACAGGTTAGGGCAGAAATGTTCAAATGGCTCAATGCATGCTTTATTATCTTCAATGTTGAAAGGATGATTAAATAATTAGTAAGTAATAAGTAGTTCATTGTGTTTCAAAATCCTCAATACCAAAGCTGAGTGAGAGAGGAAAGAGATAAAGGCAGAGAGAAAGAAAGAGGGGAAAAGAGACAGAAAGAGATATTATAATGCTGGAAACAATGAGAATAAAGTACTTCAAAATCATAAAGAGTAATAAAGAGTCCATATGAAAATACATAAAACTCAAAGTGGACTTACTAAACTGTTCCCTAAAACAATGAAAATGACATTTGGGATATTTTACCTCTATTGATCTAAACTAATCCATTTCTCAACATATGAACTCCAGAACCAAAGGCATTATTAGTTTTCAACCAAAGATGCAAGCCTTTCCTAGACAGACGGACGGACGGACGGACGGACGGACGGACGGACGGACGGACTAATTGTGCTAATTGTACAAACCAGTCAAATGTAAATTATACTCTATAAACACACTGTATTTTACACAGACTACAAACGTCTAATGCACTTGTAATAATGTCATTAAAAAAACGATTTTAAGTCACTCTCTGACTGACACAGGGCCTTTTAATACATTTTGAAGGAGGATAATCCCAGAAGGCAAGTTAATACACCGGCATCCCATATGTATCGGCACGTAATTTTTGAAAACCATTAATTAGTGCCAAAATGATGACGCATTACATAGCTCATGTTCTGGATGAGAAGGTACGCTCGCTTTAGTGCCTTCGCGTATTCATCACCTATTTAATACTACCTCAACTTGAGTTAATTCACAGAGAGGAGGTAATGCATAATCTGCATATTAACACTCTTGAACCGATTCCATTTGGATATCATTCATTTACACATTCAATACATTGTTATCCATTTACATGTAATTACAAAAATCTGAATTTATTGCTTTCCAAAAATGGCAAAAGAAATATAATAATACTACAACACAAGTAATACTATATTAAGCATGAGATAAGAGCTATAATGTAGAAAGCCAGCATGCTAATTTAATCATTCAGCCTTTTTCCCAGTATAATTGTTTTGTTAGCTCTACAATTTAATTCTACTTTTAAATACAAATGGTTACTTATACTCCACTAAATGGCTCCATGTACTTTCATTATTACTGCAGAAGAGGACAAATCACTAAGCTCATTCTGTATCCGGGCTATAAATTTTTTATTCATACCTGCCAAATGGATAAGCATTTTCATCATATGTCGTTTCTAAAGTCCATGAAACGGTTCTTTTTGTATCTTTGTATTTGCACGCTTCACCTCGATAGTGTAATAAAATTGTATCGACTGCACCACACACATAATGTAATGCGTGATGTGGCTGACTACATTGGACTAAGTTATAACGACAGCAATTAAATTTCAGTCATGATTACATAACTGCACATACTTTTGTTTTCTTTTTGAGAACTACTATTTTATAGGCAGTTTTCAGGCAACAAAAACATGAGACTTAGCAGCATGTGTGAATATGAACTGTGGGCTAGCTAATAAATATAATTATATTTGTCCACCCTGGCTCTGAAATGCTTATCATCACACTTAACTGATGTCACTTAACATCATTCAGCGGTATTAAGTAATTGCCAGAAGGAATGAGAAAGATAGCAGTTAGCATATACAGAAGCTAGTTGGAATAATGATATATTTTTTTTTATTCATACTGATGTATCTTCTCTTCAAAATGTCTTCAGAAATTGTGTTTACCGTTATGTTATTTGTGTAATGTGTGCTGCCTTAAAGGCCAGGTGCATGCTATTCAGCCTTTGAAACAGATCCTCAGATGAACAAGCTGTAAGGCATTTATTACTCATTACACACGTTCTATATGGAAAACATCTGGCCACCTGATCAGCCTGAAATAATTATGGTATTTTCTATCACCCTTAAAAGCGTTAGTGACATTAATCTTACCTGTCTATTAGGATCTCTTTCAAATGTTATTTAGCCTTTTAACCTGCCTTAGAAGGCTAAATGCATTCATTTTTAAATAAACACAAGCAGTAAAGCATGTATTATGCGAAATGGCAAATGAATCCCTGATCAGCCTAATATTGATCCCAGTTATATTTAATAAGCTTTTGGATGATGTTAATATATACATTAGGCAGAAAGCCATTCAACATTCTTCTTTTTGCTATCTTACATGTTAGCCTAAATTACCATGAACTATGAACATACAAACAAACAAAAAGGACAGACCTTTTTTTAAATACTCATCCAATGTTAAGTGGTTCACTACTAAAAGAAAAAGAAACCATGCCAAGATACATGCTATTCACAGCAAGCTAATGTTTAAATGTCTATTTTAGACATAGTGGCCTATAGAATACACATTATTAGCAGCTAGTAATTGTTCAAATGGCTACGTTTTGCTCTTTTGAGTACCATTTTTTCTGGACAAGCATATCATATAAGATCCTAGTATTCCATTTAACCCATGACTAGCCACAAAACCAAATGGACTATCTAGCTAATAACTGTATTATTTTTAAGTTTCCAGCATGTACGAAATGTCAGTCTGTCGATCTCTATGACATTTACACTTCACTTTTATGTAGCTGAATAGAAAAAAAGACAAGAAGCACAGGTAACAAAGTCTCACAGCATGGAAAGATACATTTGTGAAATTGACACTAATCGTCACAAATGCTTTATAAAAAATGTGGGGTGTGAATTTACCTGAAAGGAGCAAAAACGTACATAAGATCACAATAAGAGTGAGTATAATTCTCAAAGATACACACAAATCACAGAGTTAGCTAACTTTCTAAAAAATGTTTGTACAGATTTTTAAAACATTTGTAGTTAAGTGTTTTGTTCACTGCTTCAAAATAAGGTTACCTAGTAGCTTGCTAAAACCAATAACACATACTATAAATGTGTGCCTTACGACTGGCTGTGCCTTTATCCAGAAATATTCTATTGTTCTTTATTTAAAGTGTTAACAGAGAATCAAACTTTATACTGATTTGTTATAATTAAAGCAAGTTTCACTTAATCAAATGAATAACTAAATGACACATGTCATAGTCTGAGAGAAAAAAAAAACATATCAACTTTAGGTGACCTTAGCAAAAGTTTGGAGGGCAAAAGAGACTGGAGACTTAGAAACAGAGGGCATCTGTAGCACCTGGTGCTCCAGATGACAGTTTTTTGGCCAGATGGACCATGTCAAACACAACTTACAAATGTGCAATTTACTCTTCCTACTTCAAACATACATCCTTACTATATATTATTATACTCATGCATAAGCACATGCTTTCCAGGAGTCCATCTCATATGCACCAGCCTTTTTTTTTATGACTTTTCACACAAACACCTTCCAAACTTATCATTTCCATAGTCTTGAAATTGCGCTGGGCTTAATTGTATACTCAAGAAGTCTACCAAAAAGCTCTCCAGCAAGCATTGTCAGTGAGGCAGGCTGTGTGGAGAGAGACGTGAGGCACAGTGGGTGGACAGATTAGAGCAGTCCCCATGGTGCATGTCTGTCCTTCCACCCACTCCCCCAATCCTGCCACTGCCACCTGCCACCCCAAAGCCTCATCACCTGCCTCTTTAACCCCACCAATCTGGACCTCCAGGAAGGGAATAGGCTCTCTGCAAAGTTCAGTTACCTTTACCGTGTAAAGCCCTTCCTCTGAAAAAGTGGATGAGCTGTCTATTAGAACTCATTGCACCAAAAAATATCAGTATCATGCACAAGATAAAGCATTCACAAAAAAGATACACTAGCAGGATTACTTTGGCATATAGTAAATTGTTTGAAGATTTTACAGAATAGTCATTCTGTATCTGTCTTATAACAAAAATACCACTAAATTTCTACTAAGAATACATTTGCCCTACTGCCCTCCAGAACAAAGCAGTGTTTTTCGTCTTACCTCCAGTGCAGCAGATGGTTTCTTCTTTAGCTCCTCACACTTGCGAAATTTGCAGATCTGGTGACCCGTCTTGCGGTTGCGGCAGCTGCTGCATTGCTCACAGTTGATCCTGCGCCGACAGGGCGCACACATGCCGCAGCGTTTACGCTTCTTTTTGCCGGCATTTATGGCCGAGGCCAGCTCGCTATGTGCTGGATACTCAGCCAGGCTAGCCATGTGCAGGGCACTGTCAGCAAGGAACACACCGGCCGGCGTCATGATGAAAAGCCCGGCCGGGTTGAAAGGAAAGCCGCCACTTATGCCGTACGGGAAGTCCGTAAGGCTCCCCACAGTGTCGCCTGCTGATGCACCCTCCAGGTCACCTGAGCCTGCTTCATTGCCCACTCCACCCACTCCTGCCCCTGCACCCATGCCCCCAGGGAGCAGCATGTGCTCCATGCCTGCACGCTTAAGCAGCGCTGCTGCCTGGGCAAAGTGTAGTAGGCCGTTGTGTCCTTCAAGTGCCTGTTCCAGGCTCCGGTCCGCTTTGGCAGGGACCAGAGCTGAAGCCGTGGACGATGGATGCTGCTGCTGTTGCTGTTGCTGCTGATTTTGCTGGCCAGGCTGGACCTTGGGTTTGGCTTGGCCATTATGACTCAGTCCGTTGGTGTTTTGTGGGCAAGCGGCGGTGTACTGGGAAAGAGTGCGAGACCGTTTCAGACTTTTGCTGAGCGGCTCGCTAATGATGCCGCTGCGATTGCGGCGCTCAATGACAGGGCTGTTCTCTCTGCAGCTGTGCTGCTCCCGTTCCTTGTCCTTATCTTTATCCTTGTCCTGGGCCTCGGGTGTCCGGCTGCCCTCCGGCCGTCCGCCAGACATGGTCCAGCCCCAGGGTGTGAGTGTATGTGTGTTTGTGGGTGGGTAGGGGTAGGGTTGGGGAGGGGACAGAAGATTAGCAAAGGTGGAGCCAGATAGTACACTCAGTCCACTAGATACCCAGATGAGGGAGAAGCCTCTTCTTCGACAAAATGGCCAGCCAATGGCAGCCAGGCCCTGGCACCACTTTACAACCAGCTTTAGACCTCAGCCGTCATCTTCTTACTGGCAACTGGTAAACTACCACGAAGAAGTGAGAAAGGAGGAAAAATAAAACATATATTAGTTTATCTACATTAAACCTCCTGAAACAAAGACAAATGTTTCCCATTGGAAACATTTGGAGAATCTTTTTTGCATATAAAATATTTAGCAGTTAACCAAAGGCTTTGTTAAAAAGTTTGAGAGTCCTTTAGAATCATTTGTCAGCATTTACATTAGTTTAGCCTAATAGATAGAACCTATTTGTAAGGCAATATTGAATAGGAAGATTCATAGCAATACAGCTCTTCAGTCAGATCTATTTTGCCACCTCTGAGATGAGGTATACCTTCATCATTCGAAGTTAAGATAAACAAAGGTATTGAGTACAACTGATAGAGTCAGACTTTAACAGACATGATTCAGGACCTGGGTTTTTAAAAGCAGTGTAGATCAATGCAATGTAGTGAAGAAGGTATAATTTTTTATACTTTGGCAGTGCTTTTGGGAAAGCAGACACAAAGTTTTAAGAACAAATAAGCCTTTGCTAACTACCAATGCTAACATTAGAAACAAGTTGACATAAATTTGAAGGTAACAGTAAGAGAATTTCATAATTTAGCTCAGATTTAGTCACACAGTGTATTTTAACTGACAACAATGTCAAAATTAATATTTCATACTAATTATTAAATAAGTGACAGTTATTATTTAATGCAGTTTGTAACTTAAATAAAATGAAAGTTTGTCCACATTCATATTTAATATACAGTACATTTGAAAAAAATGGGTGCCGTAATTTGTTCAGGTTCTCATAAATGCACGTTCACACACATTAGAGCACACAGTCTATAAACTCTTTCCTGATAATATGCCATGATTTCATCTCTGTAGTCACGTACTAGGACTCAGTTTCATGACTTCTCCAGAGTGAAACGTCACGTCTTGCTTGTCACATTCCTCCGTCGTGTTAGAATCTGCACCTCTAATGAGGTCTATCAGGCAGTGGATCGGTCATTCACATTGCTGGCTAAAATACTTAACAGCTGAGCTAAGAGTTATAATATAAAACATACACAAATCTGTGCAACAAGTTATCTGCAGACATTAGCAACGCCTGTGAAGTGAATGACACTGGAGATATCTTTTGCGAATTGTTTGCGAATTTAAATGCGAATTGTTTGATCGCAAACATTTTAATTAAAAAAAGACTTTTATTGTTTTTCATCAGTTTTACTGCCATAAACAATGACCACGGACACGCATACACGTACAATCCCGCTGAGGAAATGGCTAGCCCTGGCCTTATAAGGGAAACAAAAGGGAAGGGGAGGAAGGGCTAAGCGGGTGGATGGGGGGGGCTGTGTCTACGCAGTGTGTGGAAATTGGAAGGCCAGAATTAGTGGGAGGTAAAGCTTCAAAGGCAGGAGCGCAGCCCCCGCATTCTCCACAGCTCAGGGGTCTGTGGCGCCAGTGGACCACAGCCAGTCCATCTTTTGCTCGCTCTCTCTCTTTCGTTCTGTTCCTGACCAGTGGCCACGCTGAGCCAGGCAGCTTCGCCTCCCGCCTGCCAAGCCAACCCCATCACACACAGATCTCACGGGTCCATAGCACAACCCCACCGCCACATTTCTTATCCGTTCAACTCGCTCTGTGCGCCAACACTTTCATTTGGATGCTCGAAACTTCAGAAAAATCACGTCTTACCAAGACCTTGCTAGCTCATCGCTGGCAGCCTTTGAGTTCTTTTGCATTCTGGCGGAGAACAACAACATGGCACGTTTAAAATCCTTTCCACTCGCATAGATGTTGCATGGAGCCAACAATTGGCCACACACCATCAGTGACCAACCATCCCCCCCAAACACCATTCTTACCATCTAGAATAGGGCTCTTATCTGGGTCAGTCTTGCTATAAATTTGAAAACCTTGGTTTGTTTATAACTTCGTTAGAAAGCACATTAATCTGTTAATAGGCTATGTTTCACCTCTCCAGGCTTCGAACAACATGACAAACATATGCTCTTCTCTTTTTGGATTGATTGGTCATCAACTGTACTTATAGTTCAATCTTTTAACATCACAGGTATAATGTAAGGTAAAGGCCAAACATGATGCTGTGCAATGTGCAATGCTGTCATTTGAAGTATTTACAGTAATGGCATTTGGCAGATGCCCTTAATCCAAACCTCATCTGACTGAGCAGTTGAGGGCCTTGCTAAAGGGCCGAGGAGTGGCAGCTTGGTGGTGATGGGATTTGATCTCACAACTTTTCTTATCAAAAGTCCAAGAGCTTCTTCTTCCCTAATTAACTTCCCTAACTAACTTCCCAAGTACACTTAATTTTGAGGTGAAAACAAAAAACCATTAGAAGACAATGAAAATGGACTAGAATGATTAGATCGATTTAAATAAAGTAATTGTTTTAAAATGTACACAATAGTATATAAAGTGTCTGGTTGTAAAAGTTTTTTTTATTTTTATTGATTATTTCTCAAACCCTGATAGCATTTAAGAGTAAAAAATCAGTCAGACTAAAAAAACCCTCTTTTTATATTTTAATGACTACTAAGAAATATTAATCTTAAAACTAATATGAAAGTCTTCTTATTTTAATAACAAATAGTTAAAACTAATAAATAATTCCACAGCAGTTGCTGGCACTGTTAAAAAAATAGACTATCTATAAACACTAGCTGTTTACTGAACCATCAGTTATAAAGAGCCACACTCAGCAGCAAGTAATTTTTGATTTCCCTCTGTCCATTAACACATCTTTTAGAACCAATTCACACATTGAAAGAGAATATGAGACAGCAAAGTATCTCTCCGATCTTCTTTCAGTATTACTTCTTTCAGTATAAATTTGTAGTATTTGAACTACAAATTTATCAGACACTTTATTAATTACACCCAATAGACCTGTTGATTTTTCCAATTACTTGACAGCCACACAAAGCATACACTGATGCTGATACAGTTCAATATCTCCAGCTAATGTTTAAACCTCTTTGGGGAAATTGGGGAAAATATGGTCTCAGTCACTTTAACCATGGTATGGTTGTTGGTTCCAGACAGACTAGTTTAAAAAAGTGTTGATCTTCCAAAAAGTGTCTACACAAAAGATGCCCGGCAGAAATGTTATGTTAACTCAAAGAACCACTCTTTACCAGTCTGGTGAACAGAAAAACATCTCAGAATGCACATTTGCTTTGAATCTTAAGTAGGATGGGTTTCAACATTAGCAGGCCACATCGGGTTCCACTATTCTCAGTCACCATAAGGAAATTTGATGCTACAGTAGGCACAAAGATTTAGCCAATGAATTAAGCAATGTTTTCCCAATCTTCAACTGTCCAAAAAAAATAAATAAACCCTTCCATCTCATACACTGTTGCCCCAAATCTGTGAACCAGGCTACATCCTACACAATATCGGAGTAAGAGTAAAGTACGTGTGATAGTGTTAGTGCCTTTCAGAGCCTCGAGTTCCTCAGCCCACCTGTGTTCAGAAATTCAGCGTGAGCTGAATAAATGCCTTTTAGCAGTTATTAACTGTGCAGTCATGTGGACAACCATGTGACTCATAGCAAGAGGTCGAAGAAAGGTCAAAGACAAAGACAAGACTTTTGCACAGAAAAAGAATATATCAGTTTGACCTGGGAGAATATTCAGCCATACATGACCATACCAGCATATGGATTTGAGGATGAATGTATCGCTGAATAAATGAGCACAAAAGACAAAATTGTAAATAAAAATAAACTGACAAACAGGATGCCTGGATAGTGACATAGTTTCATGTGGTGTGAGTTCATTAAAGCAATAGATCTGCATATGGTGCTGTCAGAAACTAATTGAATCATTAGTATTGAAGCAGTCAGACACGAACATGATTCATTTAAATCCAAAAATTTGAATAAAATTGGTTTGTTGTTGCCATTGCGTCGCCATTGAGTATCCAGTTTCCGATAGAAAAGGGTTTTAAAAGAGATGTAATTAGCAAAAAATACATCCAAAAAAATCAATCTGAGGGTGAGTTGAATGACAAAGGATAAGTATATCCTGTTATCAGAAGCAACATAATAAGCTAATTGCACCTCAGTTTTGTCATCATATGTTGAGGCAAAACACAATAAAAGAAAGTCTGGTTTAGTGTTGTGTTACCTCCAGCGGTGAGTTTGGGGAACTGTCCTAGCCTTGCTTCCTGTTTACAGTCTAAATTAAATCAGTCTTATGAGGATATACTGAGGTTTCAGTTGCTGAGTAAACATGCTGTTAAATTTCTTTCTTCTTCAGACAGCTGTAATTCTACGATGAATAACAGCTTTGTAACAATATGATTCACCACACCATTTGTACAGCTCCAATGATGACAGATGACAAAGCACTATGTTTTTTTTCTAACCTTTGCGTTACACCTTTTCCTTAATGTGTTAAACGTTTTACTTTTAAACAGCTGCTTATTGGCGTTTCTCAATTTGTTAATGTTTATACAGATATAAGATAAGCTAGTTCCTGGGCACTGGACTACAAACTCTATTATAGATTATGTGAACGTGTAAAACAGTTAATACAATACTATCATCACAAAGCAATTTATAATTACACGGGTGTTTCCTTGAATGTGCACTAGTTAAATCACGTCTCTTCAAATCACTATGGTTAATGCTTCTACAATACATATAAACAATCATGTGTCTTGTTGGTTAGTTCAAGGATATATGGTTCCCTTAAACAACATTAATTAATAGCAATTAAACATGAGGTTAATTGCATCAACTGAGGTCACAGCTACAAAGGAAGTATATTTACCAATTGGGACTACTGTACTAGCACCTAAACAGCACTGTACATTTATATAAAGTAAATGAACTGAAACTGAATCATTACTAGGAAAGCCCTCAGACTTAGCATCCATTGTAATGGCCATGAAATTATCAATTTAAATGCAAAAGAATTCAGAGAAAATCCACCGATTCCTTGTTAAAGGCCATCGGGAAGCCATTGGGAATCCGGTTTTGCCATACTTTTGCTGTAAGTTTTAAAAAGAAGAAGGAAAGATTATTTTTGTGAGGTTTACATTACATTATTTGTGTCGAAAGGGAGCTGGGTGTAAAAGGGTTAATTAAAACCAGAAAGCTGTTATAGTCTTATGTTTTACCATATAAAGTAATCTAAGCAGGCTGGGCACATCATTACCAATATTATTTGGCTATATAAGAGTCTGGCAAAACCAGGTGAAGCGGGCTGAGGTTCTCAGGTAACAGGTCATTATGCCACAAGCCCTTCAGGCCAAAACCCAATTAAGCAGTGTCCAAGAAACCTTCAAGCATAAACTGTGAAACAGACTGAAGTTTTCTAGAACTGTCTTGGGAGGAACTCTGGTAAAAGTGCTAGAGACAAAAATGATGACAAGGCAAAAATAAATAAATAAATAAATAAATAAATAAATAAATAAATAAATAAATAAATAAAGTGCTCAATTGCAAATCAATCAAAGTTAGTTCGGTATTGATTCCATTCCAAATAAATCCTAAAGATTTTAAATACTTTCATGAAATAATGTTTGTATAGAAAGTCTTTCAAAGGTACTGGCTATGGTTTACATGGTCTTTATCGTATCTTCACTGGTAGCCTGTTAAAGGGAAAAGCTAACAAAATGTTTAGGGCTAAGCTGATTTTTAGAAGGAGTTGGATAATTAAGCTAAGGCATAAAAATATTTTTTGCCTTTTTTTTTTAGAAATAAAAACTGAGCATATCAAAAAGATCTGCAGACATGTCACCAACATCCCTGGTGTAAGCCATACTTAAAAAGTTATATGGAAGCTTCGGGAACTGTCACTGCTCTCAGTTCAATTCTTAAATAGACGTTTTGTCTTCATTAAATACTTCATTTACCTGATTAATATTTAACTAGAATGGAAATCCTCATACTACATATATACTTGCTGTATATATTTCTTCTAAAACATGAGCACACACACGTTGTACACATGTTGTACACATGTAATAAGCATGTAATAACACAGGTTCTAGTCTTCCACCTACGGTGTCGAGTTATTACATACTTACAAAGTGTGTACAAGACTATAAAAAGCAGCCAGCACCCTTGCGCAGAAACATTCCCCTTGTTTACTGTAGCAGTTTTTCAGCACTACACCGATCCCGTCAGAAGAAGCTGTTCGTAACCACAGCTCGCGCTTCCTCCCTGGAGGTGTGTGTGTGTGTGTGTGTGTGTCAGTAATTGGTCTTCCTCTGCAGGAGAGCCAACCCATCAGAACCGGCTCCTCTGCACGCCCCATGCCGTCCACGTACACGCGCCACATTAATCCCAACATCTCCAGCTTTGAGACGGAAATCAATAACAGGATGATTTGGATTTGAGTGTGTTTTTTGTTGTTGTTGTTTGTTGTTTGTGTGCTGTTTATCAATTTCTCAATTTGTAGCCTATTTATAATTAGACAGAGTGTGTTTCCAATAGTGTAAGTATTTTTAAGGAGAAAATTCAGTTCACTTGCACAATAAAATGACCCAAAACAAAAACAAAAAAAGAAGAGTGTTGAGACGCCCTCTTGCCTGCGAGCCTGACAGCACAAGCAGGAGGAAAAATCTACTTGAGGTTGCCTCGAGACGTCACGCAGGCAGATGCTTATTAGTCCAGGTAATGCGGAATCTAACGCATCACTCCCCTAAAGACGAGCGGTCACACACTCTCTCTCTTTCTCTCTCTCTCTCTCACACACACACACACACACACACACACACACACTCCTGCCCCCCTTCTCTCACTCCCTCACGCTCTCAATTTCACACACGCACACACACACACACACACACGCACCTCCCCAGCCACCACCACCACCACCCTCCACTCCCTCACACTCTCAATTTAACACACGCACGCACACACACACACACACACACACACACACACGCTGATGTGAAGGAGCAATTGACGCGCGTTCAGGCGTCAGCAACATCGGCACTTTCAGCATCGAGTTGAAATGAAATGAAAACTTGTCCAGTTAATGACCAAAGTTGAATGAGTGATGGCGAGATGAGCGGAGACCAAGGCACACACACACACACGCGCGCGCGCGCACTCATCATATATCCTCAACTCGCTCAGCAACACGTTTCCTGTGCGCTTTAAGGCTTAGTTTAACGGCTTTCTGCGTTATTTGAGATTGATCTGGAGAAGGTCTCCATGCTGCACAGGTGCGCTGCTCTTAGAAAGTTCCGCTGCCGTACAGCGGCGCATCATCGCACACCCCGGAGCCCACCTGTCCTCCTAAACACGCAGGGTTCCTCCGCGCGCTTCCGGTGCCAAATATTTCCCCCCCTGGCACGGTGAGACGGCAATAACGCCCAGTGTCCTCTGGAAAAAACAATAATCCAACCAGGCAATTAAAACCTCGTGATAATCTTTTAGGGAGGGAGGGGGGAAAACACCCCCACGCACAGACACACAACAACCCGGTAAATATCAAACGCAGGGTTTTAAAGCGTTCGGTACAGATCTCATACTTGAAACAGCCAAAAAAACAGGAAGGAAACGGGTGTTTTACGCGCAGCCAGGAATGCATCAGGTACAAAAAAAAGCCAGGTAGCGAAATCCGAGTGACATTCGAATATAAATATATACCTTTTGTCTGGTCTCGGCGGCGTAAAAGCGCAGTGCCGGCGGTCGGGGTACGGCGGCGTGAGCGCACGGCGGAACCATTCCTCTCTCCCTCTCTGTCTTTTTCTTACTCTCTGTCCCTCTCTCCCTCTCTCCTTTACCCCAGACCAGTTGATCATCAGTAAAGATGACACGCCAACTTTTGAGACTTCACCAAACTATGATCCCCTCTACTCCCTGTCCACCCGCCCCTTCTATAAATCTGCATATTCGCATAAACGCGTTCCCTGTTTCCTTTCCTTCTTCTTCTTTTTTTTTTTTATTATTCGCACCTACCGAGACGGCTTCGAGCTAATGGGGGGGAGGGCTCCGAGTGTCCGTCCGAGCGAGCGGTGCGTCTCCGATCCGATCCGATCCACCGCCGCGCCGATCCACGTCACGCACGATCCGTGCGCTCCCAGGGAAAAAAGCGCCGAGCTCCTGAGCCAGGCGAGAGCGCGCCGAAGCAGGTCGGCGAATCACGTCCAAACGCACTTTTTTCCCCCCTTTCCTGGACGCCTGAACGCGTGGGCTCTCGAACCCTCTCCGCTCTCGCAATCCCACCTCTACATCCCCGCTCACGGAGACGAGCATGCAAACACATTTCATAGATTTTTGGAGCTTCACGTAAAAACCGAACTGGAGTTTTTCCCACGCGATGCGCGAGGGCGGAAAACGGGGGGGGGGGGGGCAAACACACACACACACACACACACACACACGGAGAGAACACGAACAAACCGTGACAAAGACCCCACTATTTCTTACACGGTATTTTTTTTTTTTTTATTTGCGTGGGGGAAAAACGTAACACTTTTCGCTGTGATGTTTATTTTTCTGTCGCCAGGTGCACGTAAACGCGTTGGCACGCTATTGTTCCGGCTGCGCGTGATCAGGAGCCGTTCCTCGCGCCTGGCGTTGCAGTTGCGCACAGCCTATGGACTCGAGCTGCACGGCGAGCAAAAAGTTGATATGGTCCTCATACCTCTTTAAGACCGAACTTTCTTTGAACACATTCATGTTTACAGTCAAACAATGTCAAACACACACGCACGTGGTTCCCCGGTGGCGCTATTAAAGCGCCCGGCTTTGCGGATTGCTCCGATTTTGCGGGAAAATAAATCACCGAGCAACGTGCAGTTAGAATGACGCATTTTATTATAATTATTATTAATTATTCTACAGTGGTTTTATTTTTTTTATTGAAAATATAAATTACCAATATACGCAACGTATTTGCATAATACGATCATTATGACGTAACAACATTATGCTGATTTTAAAATATACATTTGAAATATTTAAAATTAATTCTTTTTTTTAAGGTTTAATATTGGCGCCACTTGCAATAGATGATTTTTAAGAAGGTGCCCAAAAAGTTGGATAGTGTGTGTGTGTGTGTGTGTGTGAGGTGTTGCGTGATTGCACGAACGTGTCCACGCACACACACGGGGTTTGGTTGATGATGTGACGTTGTCCGTGCTCTCTTTTTCTCTCTCTCTCTCTCTCTCTCTCTCTCTCTCTCTCTCTCTCTCTCTCTCTCTCTCTCTCTCTCTCTAGTCTGTCTCCTCGGGTTGTCCTCTCCGCGCTGAGCTGGAGTCCACTCCGTCTCTTTGGAGTGGCCGCTCGGCTGGCAGGCGGCCAAGTCGAGTGTGTGGAAATGACACCGCCAGGGCGGCAGAGATTTTCCTTCATTTCTCTCCTTCCCGATCGCAGACGGGCTGACATTGGCTAGAAAGTGGAGCAGCTCGTCAGGGACAATCGATGCGAATCGATCGAGCCGCGCGGCTCGAGGCTTTCCGAGCTGGAAAATTACGAGAGAGAGAGAGAAAGAGAGAGAAGGAGAGAGAGAGAGAGAGAGAGAGAGAGAGAGAGAGAGAGAGAGAGAGAGGATGTTCTACCGAAAGCGGTGCATGCAACCTTTTTTTGCGCACAAACACCCGCCGCTCACAGCGCGTTTAAAGCCTGCGTTAATCTTCCATTGAATGCCTTCCGTTTCGTCTCACTGAACCGACACACACACATACACACACACACACACACTCTCGCACGCACACGCACAAACTTAAACGCGTCGGGATTTTTTTCTTTTTTGAAGAAAACATTTTGTTTCAGAAAAAAGGTTTTAGGATGCTTTAGTACTTCATATATTTCTAATCATATTTGTTCAGCTCATCAGTCACTCTTCCAACCTTCTATAGAAAAAGTTTTGTATCCTTGCTGTTTTACACACAGGTGCATTAGTAAACACAGGTGAGGTGTAGTTTAATGTCATATGTCATAATCTCATATACATACAGTTTTGGGACACCTGCCCTTTCCTGCCATATGTGGTTCTTTAAACTGTTACCACAAAGCTGGAGGCACACAATTGTATAGGATGTTGTATAATAAAATTGTGTTCACTTTGGACCCCCAAACCTGTTCCATCATGGTAATGCCCCTGTGCACAAAGTGAGCTCCATGATGATATGTTTTACATGGTTTGTAGAAGAGGATCTTGAGTGGCCTGCTATGGGGCTCTGATCTAAAACCAACTGAAAACCTGAAAAAAGAAAACATGAAAACACAAATGTCCACAAGCACACACTAAAATCTAGTGAAAGCATCTTCCTAGAAGAGTGGGGGGGATTAGAAGAACAAATTGGTAGTAAACGTGGAATGTGATGCTCAAAAAACACTTACTGTACTCATGACCAGGTGTCTGCAAACTTTTGGCAGTATAGTGTGTGTCTCAGGTAGGCTACAGTAAGGGTTTTACAGTATCAGGTACGCTCAATCACTCAGGTGCTCTTGTATAGCACTTTGGCTTCCAGCAATGTGTTTTACATAAAAGATTAGATTTTAGATTAGGATTAAAGAAAAATATAGACAGGATGTATAACATTAACCCTTAAAGTGTCCTTGACCTTTAATGAATAAGTTCTTTTATAATATCAAAAAAAAAAATATGCTTTGTAGAACCATTTCTTTATTGAAAAATAAACTTTCAATTCAGTTTATTTTTATTTGTAGAGTGTTTGCAACAATAGACATAGTATCAAAGCAGCTTTACAGAGATCAAGTGGTAATAAAATAAATTTGTCCTGATGAGTGAGCCAGTTACGACTGTGGCAAGGAAAAAGTCCCTGAGATGCATGAGAAAGGAACCTTCAGAGGCACCGGACTCAACAGGGAACACATCCTCATCTGAGTGGCACCGAATGTAAATTCAGTACAGTTCCATCATTGTTAAAGTGTGCAGTGATAGACGATTCAATGCAACCTGTGTTCCTGAGTCATTGTACATTATATATAAGAGCATAATGTAGTCTATAAAAGATTCCGTTTGGAGCTACTGGGATACTAAAAGAAAAGTTTTCTTACTTTTTTCTAGTTCTAAATGAATTTCCTTTTTGATATATTATACCATCATGATATTATGATATAATTTTAGTTTTAAGGGATGATTATGTCTCATCAGTGGAATTATATTAATTATGTAAGTCTCTCTCTCTCTCTCTCTCTCTCTCTCTCTCTCTCTCTCTCTCTCTCTCTCTTGCTCTCTCGCTCTCTCTTTCACACATGCACACACATGATTAAAGACAGAAACACAGCAGCATTTATGATTTCTAATTTTTTTAATTAACTGTTTTAAGCCCCTAAAGCCTAACTGGGTTCATGCTGTGTTTATTACACCCACAACTGTATTTCACATGTGCTGATGATGTTATAACGTGTCAGCCAAGTGGGCTCAAATACAGAGCCAGATCTACGGGGTGTTTAACTCTGTGCGAAAAACTGACTTTGACCGAATCTACAGCTTGAGCTAGAAATAAATCAACCTCAGCTTCTCACATTCAAACCGTGTCTGAGGCCTACACGTTCTCACTCCCAACTCGTCACATATGGACGCGTTCATCAGGATCGCTTGGCGTCACTTATTGACGCTTTGGGTACCCTTTTGGCATCGTTTTCCAACGTTCAGGGATAGGGTTAGAGTCAGTGAGAACGAAAATCAGTGGGAGAGCTCGATAAATATGACCTCTGGGCAGTCTGCTTACCTAACCTCTGTGAAGATCCCTGCACGGGAAAGAATGACGTCGATGGGGTACCCAGTGCATCAAAAAGTGACGCCAAGGGATCCTGACAAACGCATCCATGTGACGAGTTGCGAGTGAGAACGTGTTTCATTCCACTTCCCAGGGCGGCTGATCTTGATTGAACTGGGAATAAGCATATTATATGCTTTTTCTTTTTAACAACAAACGGGGGGCGCTTAAATCTGTTAACACATTTACATCAGCCTCTCTAGAAACATATTTACATAAAAGAATAAAACTTTTTTTTTTTTTTTTTAATGTTTGGTTTAAAACAGGTTTTAAAAAAGCTCAGTGTCAGCAACTCCTGTTATGTCATTGCATGTAAGAAGGATTATTTACTCGGAACCATTAATAATAAAATAACATTTCTTTTAAGAATCTTTCTACTTTTTCCCATTACCACCTAACCTAAACCAAACCTTTTTTTTATCTCATTTAACTAAAAGCAATACAGGTAGACCACACAGAGGCATCATTTTATATATGTTTTATGTTTTAAAAAAAATAAAGTAAAAATAAAAAGAATAATAAAAAGAATAAGGTTGCATTGAGCTATGAATAATTTACATATATGGCAGACGACCCTTGTCCAGACCAACTTAGAATTATTTTATTTATACAAACTGAGCAATTGCGGGTTAAGTGCCTTAAGGGCTCACTAGTGGCAGCTTGGTGGTGCTGGGATTTGAACTTACAACCTTCCAACACATTAACCACAGAGCTACCACTTCCCGCAACCTATCTTCAAATAAATCAATCATAATGTAAGTCAAACTAAATTAAATGAAGGCATTAGGACAAGTGTGTGTGTGTGTGTGTGTGTGTGTGTGTGTGTGTGTGTGTGTGTGTGTGTGTGTGTGTGGTGGGGGTTAGGTCATGGGAACAGAGAGTGTTTTCCAGTCATAAAAAGAAGCTGAGAAGCCTTAATCACAAATCTTGACAAAAATCAGTTTAAATGATATCTAGCCATCCATGGTCCTTTGGAAGTCCTATTTGTTTTTTTGGGGGGGTTTTGTGCCTGCATTCTTGATTGAATTGGGCTTTCAATTCCAATTTGTCTAAAAGTGTGGATTCCCAACTTTTTTTTATTTACTTGTTTGTATAGTACAAACCTGTATCATGGACGCTTAACATAATCAAATGACAAATGGATTACAAACTTTTACTATTTAACAAAGACCAATATTCTTTTCACATAAGCTTTATTTAACAGAAGGTGTTCTGGCTGTCAGTGATTTGTTAAAGTACTCAGGACGGATGATTTTGCGTGTTTTCTTTCTCCTTAATAAAATGACTGGCTGCATTTTTTTCCAAGAAAGAAAAAAAAAATTGGTGGCTGGAGAAGAACTAAATCGTCTGGTGGATGTTTCCTATTATGCAACTGTAAATTGTAAACTATAATACTTTGTTCTTTAATTAAATTTGTTTTCTTTTAACTTAATAATGGTAATTGTACCATTACATGTATATTAATAAAAGGAAGTTTATACTGGAAAATGTTTAGGTTTGGGCTAGTAACCATCCAGTTATCGATTATTTTCCTGTAACATTGTGTGTCATGTTTTATTCATTAAGTAAAATATACTGAAACTAAAAAAACACTGTAACCTTCCATAATTCCCAGTAGCTTTAAATTGGTTTCACTAAGGATACTTTTGGAAAGAATGATTTTAACAATAAATCTTTTATAATATGTATGTCATCCGAGCAAAACATGGCAGGATGCTAAATCCACTAAATCTCCATACAGAGAAGGTTTCTATTTACATGCGATTTCTGTATATTGTCCAATTACAATGTATGGAGAATAGGTTTCAGAAATATTGTGAAGTGATCACAGCAGATAACTTTCACATAAGATGCTTGGAAGGGAAAGAGAAAAAGGAAGGGAAGAGAATCAATGAAAAACTGGGTGCCCAAGGTTACACAAATCTATCAACGGTGAGATTTGATTATTCCCAGCAAATGAAAGGCCACACAAATAGATACTAAAACTCTACATCATTAAGTTGATAGAGTTTGTTTCACAGCTGACGCATTTGGCGTTTTTTTTTTTTTTTGTGCTTTCTCACCAATGGAAGCTAGATGCAGCCTTTCATGAGGGGAAAACATTGGACACGCATTGCTTGCTAAAATCCCCCGAGCGTCTCCATTTCCCGGCCAGGCCTCACCGTGTCTTACATTAAGCAGACGTCCGTCTGCGCGTCCTCTTTTAGCTTTTCAAAATCACTTCCATGCCTAAGTGGCCGGCCGCTCTCTGTGCTCTCCGGGAGGGGGGGAGGGAGGCAGAAAAACAGTTGGCGTGGACTGCTGCACTGTTGACGCCATTTTTAGTCACTGTTTACCGTAGACCTGAACGGCCTGAATGGTTACCACGGCCTGCTTCAATAGAACACATCAAGTGACTCTATAAATGGTCACACTGATTGTGGATACTCACCCTGTTTCATGACCTCAGTTGCTTCTCTCTGTCTTTCTCTTTTTTGCTCTCTCACTTATCTATCTATCTATCTATCTATCTATCTATCTATCTATCTATCTATCTATCTATCTATCTATCTATCTATCTATCTATCTATCTATCTATCTATCTATCTATCTATGTCTGTCTGTCTGTCTGTCTGTCTGTTATACTTTTCACTCCAACAAAATACTGATGGCCCAAAGCCAAGAACCGCTGACGTCAGCAGCTCAGAGAAGGAAATTACCACTTCGTAGGCAATTACGACTGAGCTCTATCGCTAATGCTAATGGGTTTAGCCTGTAAACCCCCAGGACTCACTGGTGTGTTGACACGTTATTCTCACTTTCATATCTAAACCTACCTTCTAACTTCCTTTCCTGTAGTTAGAGGATTATTCATGGTAGCAAATAAGAATATGTTCTTCTTGTACATAATCAATGTCTATGACTGGGCCTTTATCCTGTGTACAGATGCAAACTGATTTAAAAGCAGGACTATTTAGTCAGGGGAGAAAAAGTACTGAATAATACGATGAGCTGCAGTGAATCATCCTGACAATCCTGTAATAGTAATTCACAGCCAGGGGTGTCGGGTCGGAATTGGCGGGTAATCAAAAGTCATCATGGTCTAAGTTTATACATGAAAGAAGTCCATTGCTTCGTGACTGGTAGAAGCCAGCAGCCAATTAGATGTGAGAGAGGGTATGAAAGTGCAAAGAAAGCAAACTGAAGTGTGAAAGGTCAATAGTATGCTGTTAGAGCAGAAAAAAAGGTTCAGAATTGATAGAGTCTAAGCATTTTTTTATCCTCAATTTAGTGGGAAGCTAAAACTTATTAATCAATAATAAATATAAAAAATTATTGATGCTAATTACTATTTACACTGTATTTAAGCTGCCTAGCTATAGTTAGCTTTGCTAAGATGCACCGAGCCTCAAAGAATGACCCTACATTCAAATTCCTGTCCAATGTGTTCAATATAGAGACATTAATTTAGCGTTTTTGGTAAAGTATTCAGAATCCATGCTTACAGAGGAAAGGCTGTAGCTTTTTGGTTATTTTTTAATTTTCAGAAACCCAAAAAGCTTTTTTTTTTTTTTTTTTTTTTTTTTTTTTTTTTTTTTTATGACGACGTTTTTTTGTTTATGAGGGAAAGACTGCTAATGGTATAAGTGAAACTGTTTCATGGAAATTCAGTTCTTTAGGAAATAAAAAATGCTTGCATTAGCAGGGGGAATAAAAATACTGTTAGGACTTTTGTTTGCCTCTGATTCACATCACTCTGTCACTCACTGTTGATTGTTTTCCTATACCCTCATAATTTCATAATTCCACTTTATAATACTAAACCTGTCTAAAATCTTTTATTTGAGGTAAATTTATCTGTAGAATTTTATGCCAGCTGTGACATGTGTCTTGTTCATAATAACAAAAAAATCCACTAATAAAGCAGCAATAAAGAACGTATGAGTCCGAGACCTTCAGGTTTAAACAACCCTTTAAATTATCTTTGACTTTACTCAGCCGCAAGTGTTCAAGTTATAGTGGAAACATCTTATATTATATATAAGGTCTCATTAATGATCTCTGTTTAGATGAGGGAATCGTTTAGAATGATTTGCTGAAAATGATTCCACCTGAAGCATAAGTCTGATCATATCTAATTGTGACTCCCTCCAAAAACGTATTAGTTTTTTTTTTTTTGCTGGTTCAAATGCTGATGACTAATCTTGAACCATTACACAATTTACCCCTATAAAAAAACATGACAAAATACTCCTGGCCTAGAGCCAAAACTGATGACATCAGCAGTTTGGAGAAGGAAATTACCACTTTCCTGGCAATTACAACTAAGCTATATCTATAATGCTAATGGAATTACTTTTTAAACTCACAGGATTAGTGGCACAGTTACAATTTATTCTCACCTTTGTAACTCGTTTTTCTTTAGTTGTTGAAGATTACAAAGTAGTAAATAAATAATGTGCTTTAGTAATAACAATGATAATAATGTTATTTTATAACGGATATTAAATAGCATAAATAAATAAAATCTCTTAATGGACAAAAGTTTTGGGACACATGACATTCCAGCCATATGTGATTCTTCCCTAAACTGTTACCATGAAGTAAAATACATACATTTCTCTAAGACATTTTTGGATGCGGTAGCATTACATTTCCCCTTAACACAAAACTGGGAGAGCAAACCTGTTCCAGCATGACAATGCCCCTGTGCAAAAATCCAGCTCAATGTATATGTTTTACATATCTTTTAGAGTGAAATTTTTTGAGTGGCCTGCTTTAGAGCTCTAACCTAAACTCTATTAAACACCTTTGGGATGAATTAGAGTGCTGACTGCACCCCAGGCCCCCTCACCTCACCTACATCAGTACCTGACTTTACTAACACCCATGTGGATGAATGAGCACAAATCTCCACGCGCACACTCCAAAATCCAGTGAAACATCTTCCCAGAAGAGTGGAGGTTTTTAATAACAGCAAATGGGGACTAAATATGAAATGAGAATCTTTTTTTTTTTACAGTTATTAATGAACATCTTGATGCAAATTGCATCAGACCCCAGAGCAGAAAAGGTTCACTGCTTTCCCAAACAGGCAAATGAAACAGAATCCTAACAGAATGTCACTTTTTTACCACTAATGCATTTCATAACAAAAAATTACTTTTTATTTGCACTGGTGAAATAGGAGAGTCAATATCTTTTATGAATTGGGTATAAAATCAACACACAGCCAGAAAACATTAAATCTTCCCTTTAGTAGTTGCTTTATGTCACCCATAACCTATGCATTTGAGTTATCATAAAACATGCAATGCAAAATGCTATCTTACAGCGCACTTAAGAGATCCGATAATCAGTTATCTGATCGTAAAGAGCAAGCATGCATCGGTTTCACAATCAATATACTTATTCATCATTTTCACATTTGGCATATCTGAAGGATCAAACTCACGCCAGTGTAGGTTTCAATTTGCTTTAAAGAAATGCTTCATTTGCAGTTAAAAACAATGTTAATCAATATCCATAACATCAATAACTACAGCAAGTAAAACAATCTTAAGTATTAAATATAAAGTAAATAATCTTAATTTAAAATTTTTACATTTTAGAATGGCAAACCAAATAATAGGTTATGATGATGTTTAGTGTGATATTCAAATTTCTTCCTAGGGAGACAATAAAGATTAATTGAATGTAATGTTTTATTGTGAGAATTAGCCCTATTGGGATTGGTGATTGGATATCATGACATTTTTTTGGTTACATCATGTTAGTTAGTTACTTTTATTTTTTACAAAAACAACACATACATAAATAAAAACAAAAGAAAAATCTACATTCACAAAATCCATTTTGTTTAGAATTCATAAGTGGAGTGTTATCTGTCAACCAGGATGGCTGAGTGGTTAAGGCGTTGGACTTAAGATCCAATGGACATGTGGGTTCGAGCCCCACTCCTGGTAAAAGCTTTAGCTGAAGGTTATAGAAAGGTTTTTAGCAGACACCTTCAGAAATTATATAGGAGTCATTAAGATGTCTCTTTTCTAAAGTTGATCAGTCACACCATGACGTTATGGGAAAGAGTAGTAGAAGCCAGGCTGAGAGAAGAGGTGACCATTTGTGAGCAGCAGTATGGTTTCATGCCAAGGAAGAGCACCACAGACGCATTATTCGCTTTGAGAATGTTGATGGAGTATAGAGAAGGTCAGAAGAAGTTGCATTGTGTGTTTGTGGATTTAGAGAAAGAGTACAACAGGGTGCCGAGAGAGAGTTGTGGTATTGCATGAGGAAGTCAGGTATGTCAGAGAAGTATGTGAGGGTGATGCAGGACATGTATGAGGACAGTGTGACAGCAGTGAAGTGTGCAGTAGGAACGACAGACTGGTTCAAGGTAGAGGTTGGACTGCATCAAGGATTGGCTCTGAGCCCTTTCCTGTTTGCATTGGTGATGGACAGGTTGACGGACGAGGTCAGACAGGAGTCTCAGTGGACTATGATGTTTGAGGATGATATAGTGATTTGTGGTGAGAGTAGTGAGCAGGTTAATAAGAGCCTGGAGAGGTGGAGGTATGTGCTGGAGAAAAGGGGAATGAAAGTCAGTAGGAGTACATGTGTATGAATGAGAGGTACAGAGAGTATGAGAGTATTGACTAAAAGACAGGAGGTGGAGCTGGAGGTAGCAGAGCTGAAGATGTTGAGGTTTTTGCTGGGATTGATGAGGATGAACAGGATTAGAAACAAGTTTATTAGAGGAACAGCACATGTAGACAGTGAGGAAGGCGCAATTTAGATGGTTTGGACATGTGCAGAGGAGGGACATGGCGTATATCAGTAGGAGAATGCTGAGGATGGAGCCACCAGGAAGGAGGAAAAGAGAAAGGCCAAAGAAGAGGTTTATGGATGTGGTGAGGGAGGACATGCAGGTGGTTGGAGTGAAAGAGACAGATGTAGAGGACAGGGGGTTATGGAGATGGATGACATTTGGACCGCTGTGGCGACCCCAAATGGGAGAAGCCGAAAGAAGAACAAGAAGAAGATTAAGATGCCTTCTTCTATCAAGTTAAATGTGCTCCTTAACTAGCAGCAATCCTGTCCCCTTCTTCTTTCTGGACTTGTCCTACCTCTGAGTGGAGCTATTTTAAATTGTAGACCACTCCCTGCTTCTGAAGATGGTTTCACATGAAAAGTATAAAGATCCATAATTTTTACTGAGAAGGGTTCAAATTAAGAACCACAAACATGAATTTGGACTGCAATTAATATAAAGTCTGTTACAATGGTTTAGGACTAGAATTGCCATGGACAGTTTTTGCTTTGAATTATCAGTTAATTAACATCAACAATGATGGAATTATAACAAATAGACATTATGTGTCACCCAGATTAGATTCTAAGGCTGGTTCCTCTAAGCTCTTCCTCTTACCATTTTAGGGAGTTTTTCTTTGCCACAGTTACCCCTGGCTTGCTCATTGGGATAAAACTATAAGACGTTTTATATATAAACTGACATATACAGTATACAGACCTATATAGATTGATTCATATATTTAAAATTTATATTTGTGATCTATTTATTTCTGTAAAACTGCTTTGGGACAAGGTCCATTGTTAAATGCATTATACAATTATATGAATTATATTGAATTGAATTGAATTGAATTGAATTGAATTGAATTGAATTGAATTGAATTGAATTGAATTGAATTGAATTGAATTTAATCAAATCAAACTGAACTGAATGAATGAATTTCAATTTAATTCCATTTAATTCAATTCAGTTTAATCAAATCAAATCAAATCAGATCGAATTAAATTAAACTGAATGAAATGTATTTAAACTAATTCAAGCAAACCTTCAGGGAACTTATACTTAGTGAATTCAGTGCTACTGATTATGACCAGGATTCAGTACTTACTGATGAAGAATACTTATACTGTACAGTAAAATCTGCATGAATAAAGACATTGCAGGTGTGAATTTGGATGGCTTTTTGGTTAAGGTGTTGGGCTTGTCGTATAGTATGTAAAGTAAAGTTTGTTCATAATAAAAGTACATCAAACTTGTTTTTAAACTGACAGCCTCAAAAGTTTGTCTTTGCACCTTGGGACAGAATCTTGGCTTTAGATTAACATTATATATGATATATATTTAGAATAGGGGTCACTATTAGATTATCATACAGATTGTTTGTATGTCAAAAAACACAAATTAACATTATAGTCTTTTTTATGTCAATGAATCAGGGACATCAATATAACAACCAAAAAATTACACAAAAATAAATAAAAACAATATACAAATCTATAAACATTTACATATTGTAATATATAATTCTGTAATTATATCTTATTTTAAAGTGAACTAGCAACCCATTGCTTTATTTTTACTTACTGAGGAACAAGTATAGAACCAATATTCATTAGTACTTAATAATAGTGATGTAAAGTAAAACCACTCACTCACTCCTGCTTAGTGTTCTTACAGTTACTTATGAGTTATTGAACACCCAAAAAATTGCCACCTTAAGCTTTCTTAATCTATATGTTATAGGTTAATCCTAGGCTTATCTCATCCTCCATCATTCCGGTGCTCTGCTGCATGTTTCTTTACAGCTAATCCTTACACTGACTATCTATATATACATTAAATAAGTTAGGAGGAGGACCACCGATCACTGATACACAATCATTCTTTTTTTATTTTTTAATTAGTTAATCATATCTAATGTCTTTATTTCTACTTACACCACCTTGAAAAAAAACTCAGTTTTGATTGTTTTTGTATATTGTTATATTCACCTCCTTAGTTTGGATATATTTCCCACTTGTCTGACACATACACCATTTTCTTTTAGTTTTACTTTTCTCCAATGCCCAAGCTATAGTAGACGCGTGAACGCAGCGGAGTGTCATTTCTGACACCTTGGGCCTGGGATGTGTGAAATTCCACAGGTACACAACGCTACGCACATGGCGCTCAGCTGCAGGTGAAAAGTGTAAAGGTGGCAATGGATTTGACAAGCGTACTTGCAAGAAGCTACGTGGGAGACATTTAATGGAGAAGCACAAGTTTGGTTCCATAGTCAGGTGAGTTCATGCAGGCTTACAGTAGGTGCAGTGAACTCGACCATTATTATGCGGTCAAAAGGAAAATTTAGATTTTTAGGTTGTACATCTGTATAAAATCTATAGTAAAGGTAAAGGTTGTTGCTTAGAACAACTCAGCACATCTCAAGTCTCCTCACAGATAAAGACTGACAAAAAAAAAAAAAAAAAATATATATATATATATATATATATATATATATATATATATATATATATATATATATATATATATATATATATATAGTTTTAGGTTATTTCAGCTTTTTTCAATTGAATTACCATTTTATTAGGGATGTACCAAGTTGATCCTCAGTATCAATATAATTGGTCTGAAACATATTCTTAGATCGGAAACTTATAATTATCAGGTTACATGTCGGTCCACCAACAGAGTTCTCTTCATGCTGTGAATAAAAATGAAGCAACACCAAAAAAACAAATTATCCTAAAGTACTTGCCACCACACCTGTGATGTTTTGCATTACTTTGCAACAGAAGCTTGTGAAGTTGCTAAAAGCTTGCGTGTTTTTGTAAAGGCATGTAGCTTTGTTAGGATCATTCTGCGTTAAGTATTTATATAGCTGAAAGAAACATGTGCATCTTTCAAAAATTTTAAGGTTTGATATTAGAATTATAACATGTGCCACAACATCATTATGAACTTTATTATACAAGCTGACAAAATGGAACATTGTGCTCATCTGTGTGACTTGAATACATCTGAGAAAAAGAAAGAATTACAATCATAGCCACCTGAGAGCAAATAGTTGTCTTGATAGCCTGCATTGTTTTATCCATTAAATGACAGGAAATACATAAGATGATGGATTCTTTAATTAAAAGAACATTTAAGGTACATGATTTAGTGCTTTAAAGGTTTCCACACCCAGTCCAAAGACATTTATTTAAAGCTAATTGGCATTTCCAAATTATTTGTAGAACATGTTTGTAAATGCAATAGGCTGGCATTCTGTCTAGGGTATCCCATTCATTGTAACCCCAAGGATTCGAGACCCTGTGTAGGATATAGTCAAGTCAAGTCAAGTCAAGTAGCCTTTATTGTCATTCCAAGCATATGCAGCACAATACACAGTTTAATGAAACACCGTTTTCCCAGGACCAAGGTGCTACATCAGACAACATAAATGAACAAAACGAACAAAGAACTACACAGAACTACAACTAATAACAATAGGTGCACATTCGCAAAATTTCCTGCAACAAAACAAAATCCAACATGAGGCAAGGAGACAGTAGACCCAGTAACTGTCTAAACAGTAACAGAGGGACACTGGCGGACCGACCAGTATGCTACAAAAGGTTGTGCACATGGATTGCCCGTATTAAGAAGTAAAAAAATATATATATAAAGAAGTAGAAAAAAAAGACAATGTATTAAAATGGTGATGCTCCACCTTGCTTTTGGAGATAAAATGATCTGAAGTGCATATCAATGATTCCCCAAATCATGTACATATAAATGTACTTACTGTGAATACAGTTGGTTTATAAACTAACATTTTCTTCAGTGTACCATCCATGATTTAACAACAGAAATATTGATCGTCAGTGCTGCCAGCTTTACTATTATCTGCAGGAAATTGGTGCAGTAGATAGAGTTCATGACCCACTTGATTCTTGGGAGCTGAGACTTTTCTCATATAGATACAGACACAGTCATTGGTAGCATTTATGTTATTTCTTTCAGAGCTTGGGCATGAATCAACACTTTGCACTAATAAAAAAGGCAAACATGACTGTTTTCTTGTGTAACTGTATTATTAAAAAACAACATTGGTATTTTTTTCCCCATCCTTAGAGTCTTGTATTGAAAATATTATTTGCATCCTTAGTGTATACTTTCATGTTCTTTGCTTAATAAAGAATTTCTGGAACTCTTTCTGAAAGCCAACTTCTTTGTTGCAGGACTCTTACAATCAGGACTTTGAATCTGGAAAACACAAAACTGTACATGATGAAGGATTCCCAGGAAGATGTCATAGAGGCTACAGCAGAAAAGAAACATTAACTTAAATGATCACTATACAAGGTCATGGCTATTTCTAAACCAGAATGAATTTAGAATTCTGAATATGAGGTGGTATAAAAACATTTTGGAGATTAATGCTGTTAACTGGTGCCTTGCTGACCCTATCACGTCTGCGATGTCCTCATAAACAGCAAGTTAGAACAAGGAGTGAACATGAAATTCTGCGTGAAATTGGGCAGATCTGCCACAGAGATGTTTGACATGACATCAATTTGACATACAGAGATGCTGCAATGAGTCGTTCGAGATGTTTTGAGGCACGTGCGCTTCAAGAGCTGAACAACTGGAATCACTGGAAGACGATGAGAGATCAGGAATGTGTAGGCAGGCTTGGATAACTCAAAAAAGCTATTTATTTCCCCATTAGTACTTACTTCACTGTCCTGTTTTTTATTTTGTGAAACAAACCCACATGGTTCCCTATTTGAATTATCCTCCAGAAACACACAGAACATGCGTTAGCCCAAGTTAAGGGCCCCAAGAGTGGCAGCTTGGCAATTCTGGTGCTTGAACCCCTCACCTTCTTACCAGCAGTGGTGGACAGTAACAAAGTAAATATAATTTTTTGCATATCTGTACTTTACTGAATTATTTCCATTTGGGGAGACTTTTACTTTAACTTTATATTTAACTTTAACTGCATTGTGCAAAATCAGTCATTCCTTTTTATTTATGAGTGGATAAAAACTTAACTGCTCAATCACACAGCAAGGCACCAATCAGGGTTAATATAGTTTTAATAATAGATAGGTGTGCTAACAGTAAAATTAGAGTCTTTTCATAATACTTTGAATACTTAAGCACATTTAAAGGCAAATACTTTTGTACTTTTACTGTAATGAATGTTTAAAGGGAGCAATTTTACTTTTACTTGAGTAATATTTAACCTACTGTGTATCTTAACTTTAACTCAAGTACATGGTTTGTGTACTTCATCCACCACTAATAATTATATAATTAATAATAATATAAAAATAAAAGAAAATAATAATACCCAACATATTTTGTGTCCACCTACAGCTCATACTAGAAACACTAAAGGAAAATCTGTTGTTAAACTGTTGTTATATAGCAGGATGTATTTAACTAGCATTTGGCTGGTGACCTGGAAAAACCCTCATTTTCTACCATACAGATATTTTCAACAGACATTCCTGATCTCAAATACATTTTTCTGTTATTTGAATTTCATCCAGAAATAAAGTTGTGCTATTTGTAAAAAATCTGATTACCTCAAAGAATTGAAGTAGAAAATTGTATTTAAGGATTTCATTTTGATCATGGACATTTTGATTTGATTAGCCTTATGCCTGTTTCACTGTGGCATGTTGCCATTCAACTTGATCAAATCCTGACATTCACTGGGTCAGGAAAGCACACTCAGCAAGCTTTTAAACATCTTTAAGCAGACTGACTGTATTTACCTCACCTTTATTTGGTATATTCTTCTTCACTGAGAGCCAAGAAATCGAAACAATAAATACAATACGTTCCTAAATTTAAGGTGTAAGTTATGACCAGAAAAAACGTTTGTCATATATGAAGGAAGCGACAAAGAAAAAACGACAGAGAACTAAAATATTAAATGACATGAAACATAGACCTAACTTTAAACATGAACATGAACAAAACCAACATGAAACAACAACTACCTTGGACAGACAAATGAAAAACAAAGAGTGCAATGAGCCATGAGTACACACACACACACACACACACACACACACACACACACACACACACACACACACACACACACACACACATGCACACACAGAAACGCAAAGGCTAATTACCATTCATGTGGAGCGTCATTTGACTTGACATTTGACAGTGCACTGGGTTGTGGGAAACATAGTATCTGTTTATAATCCTGACAGAAATACTAATTCTACTACTACTAGCCACAGCAACATCCAACAGGTTTTCCCTGACCGTCGAACTTGTTGAACTCAGTCCTAGCTGTCCTAGCAGAATCCTTTCCTAACTGTCTGTCTACACAGACAATTAAATTGTATTACAAATCTTTTCACTTTATCACTTTCCGAGATCTAATAAGAGCATTTCTAACCCACTTCACAAGCTAAAATACTGCAGCAGGTTGTTCAAGTTCAAGTTTATTTCTATAGTGATTTTCACAATGGACACTGTCTCAAAGCAGCTTTAAAGAACTTAAGAATTAAAGTGAATTATGCGTATTTATCCCTAATGAGCAAGCCTTAAAATGAGCAAGCCTAAAAAACAAAGTTACCAAATAAGATTACAAATATTTTTGTACTGTCCTGCTTTTTCCCAAAATAACCTTTTCTTATTGACTATAAGACTATCCTTACTACTGACCTCTGATGATGAGTTTGAATTGAATACTAGCTGTGCATAAAACATTTAATATGTGAGCTTCCTGTCCACCAGGATGGACAACTGGCTAAGCTGTTGGACCCAATGGATTCATGCCTGTGTTGGTTTGAACGAATGGCTGTAGTTAAGGCATTGGACTTAAGATCCAAGTGTGCTAAATTGTGCTAAATTGTGCTAATGTCATAAAGTGCATATATACATTCATTCTAAAAGTGTAGCAAACTTATTATGAAAGTGCACAGTCTCAAAAGCTTGTCTATGTATCTTTTGACAGAATCATGTCTTTAGATTATTATATACGATATATGATAAATAATTAAAACTGTGCTTGTGTTTAAGTCTCCATTAGTGTCCATAAATTATTTTTTAAATAGGATTAATGAAAAGATTTTTTAAAACTCTAATAATGTCCAATAAAGCTCTAATAATGCTCTGGAAATAACTACTTTTATTGTCATTAAAATATTATACATTGTAATATTACTGTAACACTGTAAAGCCACCCTGGGTACAGTCCATTGAGCAAATGTAATGAATTATGTGTATTTTATATCACAGAGTTTTAAGATAGTAATACATAAAAATATGTTTTACAGTACTGTAAAATCTAGAGCACATTTATTCTACTGCATGTGCTGTAGTGCACAAACTTATAATGAAATGTGCATAATGTGTGTGTGTGTGTGTGTGTGTGTGTGTGTGTGTGTGTGTGTGTGTGTGTGTGTGTGTGTGTGTGTGTGTAAACATGTATTTACACTATAAGAAAAATAAATCATATGAATCATATTTTTTAATTTTATTACTGATTTTTTTTTTTTTTTTTTCTAACAGAAATATGGGGAAATATTTGTTTCTCAGTTTATATATATAAAAAAAATAAAAATACAAAGAAGTACAAAAAAATTAATAAATACTACTACTAGTAGTACAAGTACCACCACTAAGAAGAAAAAGAAGAAGAGAAAGCTAGGTGCTACATGTGTGCTGTTGCATTTCCAATGTTTATATGTGTTAACAAATATGACATTGGTTTTTTTTTAGTTATTTATTCATTTATTCATTATTAGGCATAAAGCATGTGGAGACATGTCACATGTCACAATGTATAGTGACTCTTTATAGAGATGTTATAATATGTTTACAAAGGACTTATTAATAGCATATTATTAGAGTTTAATGAGTTATTGCAGCAAAATGCTTACAAGAAATCATTACCAACATATAAAGTTTATAACTATATGCATATAGGAGTGGACATGTAATTTTCTGACGGAAAGGAAAAATAGAAAATCAGACCAAGTGTGGCAAAGGGAACGTTTTGTCTTCAGGGGGGAGAAACCGAAAGAGAGACAGAGAGAGACAGAGAGAGAGAGAGAGAGAAAGAGAGAGAGAGAGAGAGAGAGAGAGGGAGAGAGAGAGAGAGAGAGAGAGAGAGAGAGAGAGAGAGAGAGAGGAGAGAGAGAGAGAGAGAGAGAGAGAGAGAGAGAGAGAGAGAGAGAGAGAGAGAGAGAGAGCAGCAAGCCGTGACAAAGGAGAGGTTCGGGCGGGTGCGCTGAGCCTCAAGGCTGCGGCCACACTCAGATCTTTGTTGTTTTCTCCGTGTGCGAGACGAGGCAGAGCGCTTTCCTGACAGGGGAGGGGAGGGGGATTAGTGTTCCATGCCTCTTTCTCCAGCTGCACACAAGACCAGCACCACAGGAGAGCTCCTAAACACTGTCCGAAAAAGCGAGAGACACAGAAAGAAAGGGAGTGGTGGGAGATGTACGGCTTCTCAGACACTGAGGAATGTTGTGAGCTGTGTAAGCTTTCCAAACAAACACCGCTATGCTTCCCTCCCCTCCTTCCCCTTCTCTTTTCCACAGCACACATGGTTTTGCTTCTGTCCTCATCAAACGTCCTCGTGACGTACAGCACTACAGCAGGACAGGATGGGCTCTCCTCGTTAATAATAGGCCCTGTGTACCTCTGGTGTCAGTTTATCACATAGATATTGGGTCTTTCTTTCTCTCTCTCTCTCTCTCTCTCTCTCTCTCTCTCTCTCTCTCTCTCTCACACACACACACACACACACACACACACACTCTGCTCCAAGCACATGGCAGTCTGCAATGAAGAGAGAGGAAGAGGTGGCGTGTGAGTGTGTGTGGTGGTGAGGGGGGGAGTAGTGACTCGTATTTGAACTTTGAGAGCTATGAGCGCCATCATTCCTCAACAGTGAAGACAAGGACGCGGTGTCTTAACCTGACTGATTTGAACTATCAGCACAGGAACAGGTGCAGCTATGACAAACGTCCCCACATGAGGTACTGATAGGACTTCTCTAACCCTGGACATTCGGCACTAAAGCTATTCTAAATTTATTTCGCAAAAGAATAAACTAGAACTATTGCCCAGAAGTATGTCTTCAAACTATCTTCCAAATACTTGAAGTATCTTCTTTACAGCAGTAAGTAGAGTTCAAAATAACTGAGTAAAAAAATTGTGAGGAGAAATTGATCTCTCGATAATCGATCGCCATCTGGTGGTGTGTTGACGGCATTACAGAGGAATATCCAAATGAAAGATGTATTTTAACATTCAAATCTTACAAGGTACAATAATGCAAGTCTACTTCTGTCTTCTTAAGAAAGGAGATGCAGAGTGCATAGAGATACAAGTGCATATATGAAATTAATTTATAATACATTCCAAACATAAACACAATAAATTAAAAACAAAACACTAAATGGTTTAACAATAAAATATATATTTTAAAGCAGAGCAAGGATACATGGACATGCAATGATGACAACCATGAAAAACATAGTCTTCTGGCAAAATTCTCTCAACTACTTATTAAAGTACCTCTAAACATATGCATCTCATTGAAAAGTCCTATTAGAATTGACATCAACATGTAATGTATGAATTTTGGGCAATAAAACATAGGAGTCATGTCTCAGCTTGCTAACCAGAGGTGTAAAAGTGCATAAAAAATCATAATTGAGTAAAAGTATAGAGACATTACTGAAAATCTTACTACATTACAAGTTAAATGTCACCAATTCCAATATGACCTGAGTAAGTGTCTTGGAGTATCTAATTTTAACGGTGCAAAAAATACAAATTAGTAATGCAATCTTTTAAAAAGGGATCTTCAGTTAACAAATAAAATGACAGTATCATGTCACAAAGTAGAAGAAACGTTAGTATTCGTTAGACAAATCAAATTTAAACAAAATATTCAGAGATGACTTTGATTTGATGCATCTTTTAGTCTCAAAGAGGGGCAAAAGCTGGTTCTTAAAGTTTTTGGAAATGATTTGAGACTAGAAAGTAGAAACTAGAAAGTAGCCCAAAATTACTTAAGTGTGTCCAATGTGCATATATTTGTCATATATAATTTTTACCAGCATTACCTTGTCAAAATGTTCCATACAAAGCAAATTTTGATTAGCTATGACATTAAAACCAGTGACTGGTGAGGTAAATATTTTGGAATATCTTGGAATATTTTGGTATTAGGCAGCAAGCGACTAATCAGGTCTCAAAGTTGGTGTGTGAAGCAGGAAAAATGGGAAATTGTGATGGCTTCACACTTGATTAAGAGCATCTCCCATATGGGAGGTCTTGTGTGGTGTTCCATGTACAAAGTGGTTCGTACCTAACAAAAGCATTCTGTGGAAGGATAACCAGTGAACCAGTGAAGTCTCACGAGCACCCAAGGTTCACTGATGAGTGTGTACCATTGTACAAGTGTAATCCCAATACGTATTTAAGATACAGAACAGTGTTCTTTAAGGTCTAAATTGGTTCAATTAAAGTTTAGACTAAATTAGTATACACATAAGCAACACACAGTATATAAAGGATATTATATTATTTGATCTGTCTGCACACTAGCCTTTGGATGGCCTTCTTAAGCTTTTAAGACAGCAGTAATATGGTACGATGTTCAGCTTGCTGAAAAAAACCAATTGAGTAGATTTTAAAGCAGGACGCCAGTCTTGCTATCTGGAAAAAATCTGAGGAGAACCACTTCAGAGCACACCTCATTTGCGCAGTAATGTGCAATTTGGAAAGTACTATTCAGACTAAAGCGGATGTTTTATGCAAAACAGGTTAGCGCCATTTAGGACATAAAATATGATCTTGCTCTTTATATTTATAGACTATGCTGTGTAGGCATGATTCTTGATGCACTGTGATGTAACTAAGTCAGTCACTGCGGAAAAATCGCATCAATGCGCATCAATCTATTTGATGTTTAGGGTTAGATTGAGTCTTTTTGGAAGTGATGATGCCTTCAGAAGTAATGAAGTGTGACTGTTTATATCTCGTTGTGCACTCAAGTAGGTGTTGCAGTGACAGTATGCAGGAAGGCTGAAATGAGGTATCATTAGTCCCTGCATTGTGGAAAGAGAAAGCGCAGCTCTGGCTTCATGTGTCTCAGAGGAAGCTCATGCTCTCCTTCACCTTTTTTGTTTGGAAGAGAACAACCTAGTAGGTGGGAACTGATTAAACTTTGAAAGAAAATGAAGCAAATCAAATCTCATTGAGATCACAGGTGGAAAAGCTTTCTAAAATAGCACTATCTGAGCCACAAAAGCTTGAAAGAACATCTTTTTCCCACACCTATAAATGTGATATGTACTAATTGGCAGACAAACAGTGGATGGATTGGAGGCAAAGTGCAACGATGCAGATGGAGCAGCTTTAATAACGCACTCCAGTGCAAACTGTTTTTCACAGTTCTCCGTGTCACGTCTCCAAATGTACAAAGGACACTTCATAGGCATCACCTTTACATTCATACTTCTGCATTAATTCTGTCATGAAGAAAAGAATTAGTTGCATTTACTAGTAGAAAATGTAAACAAATATATTCGATCAAATGGAAGATGAGAAAATCGGAAAGATTTCTGACACTGAGTTTGGAAACAACATTCGAGAATGTAGTTGAGGGGAAAGAAGTGAAAAGGCTTATCTGTTCATGCATGCCTACACAAGCCTCATGTTAACCTTTGACTGGTGACAAGCAATGGCATTTCTAGATTCTTAGATATGGACACACAGGAGCTGAATGGTGTTTCAGTTTGAAAAACAGGAAGCATCTGAGTTGAGATTATTAAAATCTTAAAAGAAAACTGTCAAAGAATTGATATATTGTGATTTAGCTGATTATGTTCATGTTATTCTAAAACTTTTCATTATAACTGCTACTTTGGTTTACTTCCAACATGTCATAATTCATTTTCATGCACTAAGGAGCATATAGAAATGTGGAAGTGTTGCCATATTCTTTAAATATACAACATAATTTAATGCCCTTTGTTCCTTTTTTTTACAGTAAAACAAGATGTAAACTGTGCGATCACTTGAATAATGATCAGGCTTTCTTGTCATGGCAAATAGAAGTCACAAAATGAAACCAAGGCACCAACTGAAACCATCAGAATCGAAATGTACTTGACATGACAGCTACAGACAGGTGAGACATTTAATTAATAACCATGTCCCCATGTTAAAAATAGGCTCTGACTGATCACCTTTATCCTTTATTAAACATTTCTACCTTGAAACTTGATTAGAGTGGTTTTGCTCAGCATGATTGTTATGACAATGAAAACTATGCAAATAAAAATTTAGATACTATGGCTTTCACAGTCTGGAGATTTCAACCTGATTCAACATCTATTTATCTAGATGTACAGAAACAGTCTAAAATTTGGACACACCCTCTCCTTCAGTGTTTTACACATATGGAATGATATAGTAAAAAAAAAAAGTGTTAAACAATATAAAACAGAATATGTTTTTCATTTTGGATTGTCAAAAGTAGGTACATTTCGCTTTGAAGGTACTTATGGTATTCTCACATGAAATTCACAAGGTGGAATTTACAAAATTGGAAGGAAGGAAGGAAGGAAGGAAGGAAGGAAGGAAGGAAGGAAGGAAGGAAGGAAGGAAGGAAGGAAGGAAGGAAGGAAGGAAGGAAAGAATCAAGACCAAGAGCTACCTCTGCTACATCAGTATATTAGAATTAACAGCCTCAGAAACCACAGATTTACATAAATTCTTTTCAGAGTTCAAGTGGCAGATGTATTTTAACATCCACTGTTTAGAAAAGTCTGGGTTAGCCAGGTCTTTGTGGTAAAATTGGGGCAAAGAATCAATGATTTTAGAAGAACAACAAGCAGAAGAGACTTGCTTGGGCCAAAAAAACATTTGAATTTGTCAGATGTACCGAGGGTGAACAGACGCGTCCTGAATGTATGGCTTCCCACTGTGATGCATGGAGGAGGAGGTGTGATGGTGTGGGGTATCATTTACTCAAACTTGAGGGCACACTTAACCAGCACAGCATTTTGCAGTGACATGACATCCCAACTGGTTTGCACTTAGTGCGACCATAATTTGTTTTCCAACAGAACAATGACCACAAACACGGCTCTAGGTTAAGCGAGAGAGCTATTTGTTCAAGAAGAAGAGGAAAGATGCATCAGATGACCTGGCCTCCACAATCACCTAATCCAGTTAAGATAGTTTGAGATGAGTTGGACTGGAGAGTGAAGGAAAAGCAGCCAACAAGTACTTATCACCTCTGGGAACTCCTCTAGATTGTGGGAAAACCTTTTGAGTTGACTACCTCATAATGTTGACTGAGAGAATGGCAAAGTGTGTGTAAAGCTGTCCTTAAAGCAAAAGTTACTTTGAATAATTAAAAATAGATTGAATATATTCTGGGTTATTTCTGGATAATTTAATACGTTTATGTTGACTACACAGGTCCAAGTTTTCCATATCTGTTGTAATTTCAGTGTCTTCAGTATTAATGTACAATGTTGAAAATAAAAGAAAAGAAAAGAAAGCAAAACATTTAATGAGAGAGAGAGAGAGATAGAGAGAGAGGGGGGGGTATATGTGCTATTATTATGGAATAATCAGCTGGATGACTGTTTAAATGATTAATAGTTATTGGGAGACCTCTTGTGGCAAAACTAGGTATTGCAAATAGCACAGTCAAAAATACAGGTAATTCTTGCAAGAAAAAAGTCTAACATTTTGTAGCCTAAAAAAGTAACTAATGTCATTAAAGTAACTAAATACTTAAGTCGTTCTTTTTGTTAAATCCAAAAAAATACACATATGAATCACAGCAGATCTGTTACAAATAATCCTGGATAACTCAAAAGTCAGGGACCAATGGCAACATGGTGAGTAAAATACAGATTGGACATTTAGATAGAAAATACACTGTTTTTCCAGAAGCTGTCCCTTAGTTCCTCTTTCGGTGTTGATGGTGGAGAGTGCTGGCTTATATGTTCAATCAGGTAAGTATATTATAAATCTAAAGGCTGTAGATTTACACCATTTTTTATCAAAGCGTTTAGCTTACCATCCTTTAATTTGTCATCCATCTGTAAATGACAGATCAAAATTAAGCTCATATTATAAAATCTAAGTCATATAAAATGCTATTTATTTGATCATGATTTGTGAGTGGGTTCGCACAAAATCTGAAACGTGCCATTATTACAGTCATGATGATGCTGATGATGATGATGATAAAGAATAAAAATAATAATTAAACATGGGACATATGGAGAGCATGAGAAACTCAGGTCCCATGAATCTGTCCCAGTGTGTCAAATAAAACTATTATGCATAATAATACATTGACATTATTGTTATTGTTGATGGTTTGCACTGTAGAGGTCATACTTAAAAAACAAAAAAAACAAATAACAATAATAATAATAATAATAATAATAATAATAATAAATAAATAAATAAATAAATAAATAAATAAATAAATAAATCACTGAACATCAAGGATCATTGAAGGATTTGTGAAGGTTTCACAGATGTTGTACACATCTTAAACCACACCAGAGCATTACACAAGCTGATTTTGGACAAAACTATTCTCCAGTTCTTTAGATAGTTAATGGTTCTACTTGGAAGTGGCCCAGTGCAGGTATAGTGTTTTTGATTTTTATACTGTGGCTGACTGTGTGAAGGCAGCAACGATGCTTAGAAAAAGCCTCCACTGGAGACTTTTCAAAGCAAAAGCCCCTTATCAACGCAAATATCAGCATAATAATCATACCAATGCTAGAAATAATAATAATAATAATAATAATAATAATAATAATAATAATAATAATAATAATAATAATAATAATAGAACTGGCAAAGGAGCATTCAATGCATTAGACAAATAAACTACAAGAAACTGCATGTTTTACTTGATATAAGCTATTAGAATATATGTTGCTCTGCTCCATTGATCCTGTTTCTTTTTTTCTTTTTGGAATAAAATATGTAAAACCTGCACACACAAGGTGGATTGGTGCGCACAAGGTTACATAAAATGTGTTATTTTTCCTATCATTATTGCAGGTTTAGTTTATACTGCATGCCTTAAATATGCCCAATGAGCTTTGATTGACAGCTGCCAATTACCAATTAGGAACAGTAAAACAAATAATTATAAATCTGGTGCTTCTAATCATTCCTGGTGCTATCTTTTTTATTATTATTATTATTATTATTATTATTATTATTATTATTATTATTATTATTATTATTATTATTCATAGAAAATGAACAGGTTGGTAGAGGGATGCTGAAGACTCTTTGCTCCAAGTGGATATTGATTAGCAAACATGGCGTGTCGTGTTCTCGGGAAACCCCTCTTCATATCCACCTGATGGCAGCATCAGGCAGCCCCTTTAAATGTGTGCGTGGGAGTTCCCCTCGCCCCTCTCCATGGCTCATGGCTCTCCCGAATCCTCTCTCTCTCTCTCTCTCTCTCTCTCTCTCTCTCTCTCTCTCTCTCGCCCCCTCCCCATCCGCTCCCTCCATCCTCCCCCACATCACGGCAGCAGCAGCAGCAGCAGCATCTTCAGCCTCAGCAGCATCAGCATCCACCCATTTCTACTCTTTGGCTGGACGGTGGCGTAGTTTTGTCCAGCGGCGTTGCTGAGAGCCGAACCGAGTGTCCAAGGTGATGCCACTGCAGCACCCGCATCTCGCCACCGCGCCATCACACCGAGCCTAAGCCGCTTCCTCTGCAAGGAGGGACAATACACCGTTCGCCCGGGAGACATCAGCCGCACAGGAAGATGTCCAACGCCGACATGGTCCTCAACGCCACCGATCGGGTAGTGAAATGTAAGTGTCGTTTCAGCGCTCGCGCGTCTCAAAATCCGGCGGATGCCTAAATGCGCAAGGAACGGGGGATGTGGTGTGGGGGGTTGTGGGGGATTGAGAAACTGGGGTAGTCGGATCGGATCGGATTGGCCGCGCCATACGCTCGCTTGGATGATGCATATGTCTGATAATGGCATTTTCTCTGATCGGCTTATGTTCATGCGCGACGAAAGGGAGTCTGATTATTATTAGTGGGTGGGCGGATTTAGGATGCATGATGTGTCTAATCTAATTTGCTGCACAGTAAGGGTGAGGAGCAAAGGATGGATGCATAGATGGATGGATGGATGGATGAGGCAGGCACTTTCTGTGGAGGCGGTGATGCAGCAAGATTGCGTTTGGCATGCTGGTAGAGGGCGCATGCTGGCTCCACTCATACGCACACACACACACACACCTTCGGGTACACGGAAATAAGGAGTCTAATGTCTTTCCACTGGTACCACTGTTAGAGTGATATGTTAGATAATCGTCCATATTTTTGAAAACGACAGCGATAGGAGGGGGGATTCCAGCTTGAGGGTCACGTGATCCCCAGAAAAAAGATGCCTTCATATAGAAATAATAGCTTTTGCACCCTGGATGCATAATGCAGGCTATAGGGAAACATTTTACCCAAATAACTGTTACATCATCACATGCTTTTATTTGTGATTGGACATATTGATATTTCCTTGGGTTTATATGGTGTATTTATGAATGCTCTGTGTGTCAGGATGATGGTCTGTAATATAATGTATACAATAGACCATTAGACTAGAGTGACTCTATACTGATATGTAAACCTTGCTGTCTCTGCCACATTTTGTCCATGAGGATTCAAGTGTTTCAGAGTGTGTGTATACATACACTGTGTGTACATGCTTCTAACATTAACCTGATGGTTTAAAATATAGTGGCTAATTCGTTTGTTTTCTTCTCGGAATGACAAGACCAAGGAGAACAATGTTCCTGTGGCATTTAAGCTCATGGCACATTTGAGCTCATGGCACATTTGCCAATACTGGGTGGGTAGGGTTGGATGAGATTCATCTGTTAAGAGTTATATGCGCCAAATATTTCTAGGCTAATTGAGCACTGCACTGCCAAAAATAAATTGGCAATAAGCTGCAGAAGGACCTTTAGTAGGTTTTAAGTATGCAGGTATCCACCAACTCATCCATGTCCTGACAGTAATACTATCATATTCATATTTTGTATCAGGATTAAGACATGATCATGATGATCGAAAGGTCTCTTAGCAAGCCTGTCTTCTGATTGGGTCACATGAGCTCTGAATTTGCTTTAGCATAGCCTGCTTATTGTACCTGCATTTGTTCCTTGTTAATGGAGTTGATGAATTACATATACTGTATTATTGAAAATAGGTTTCATGTTGTCATTTTTTTGGTTTTCATGCCTGTATGCATTTCATGCAGTAGTTACTGTTGTTTCAACCCCCTTGAAAATAAACATGTCTCTAAAACCTCTACGATGAAAAGACTTCATGCCACCAGTTTGTAGCCGAGGGTGCACGTTCATGTACTATTAAGAGTAAAAATCAATATTTCTGTTTCACTGTTATGGGTTTTGAGAGTGTAGAGAAAGGAAACCTTAGGAAATCCATTTAGGAAGCCAACATAACCTTAACAAGCCTTATTTGTACAGATACAGTCACTAACAGTAGTGAGTCATGGTGGCCTGCACCCACACACAGACCTTAGGATATTCACTCAGCTCAGCTTAAGAGAATGTTCAAACAGTCACTGTGACAGGCCACTGACTGTTTCCTCCCCACATGCCTTACAGCTGGATCGGTGGAAGATCACCCTCACCGATAGACTGAGCTTGTCTCAACACACTCCTGAACTCACCCCGACACCACACAGCTCCATGATGCTTTGTGTGTTATTGATTTTGGCATAGGCATTTGTTTCACCCTCAGTCAATAAGACAAATAAAAAGACAAATTAAATATAAGACAAATTAAAAGTATTGTCTATATCACAAAAGCAAAAGGCAGCAAACATCTGAAAGATTTTTACTGGTCTGTGTTACTGCATAAGGTACAATTAATATAAACTCAAACAAAAGCTTTATGTCCTTTATGTCTGGCTTCGATTTGTGCAGTCAAAAACTATTTATTAGCTTTTATATTAGCACTCTCCAGTGCATTGTTTTCTGGACCACAGGATGCATTAATAATATGTAGAGCTATTCATAAATACATGCATGAGATACTGCAAGTTTATAATTTGTAGATCTTTCTTGAATATTAATACCCCAGTGGCTTCATTGCTTTTATATATATATACCGACCATTCATAACATTTTGACAGTATAACATTATGACCGGTGAAGTGAATAATATTTTGTCATCATGGCACATGTTAGTTGTTGGGATATATTAGGAAGCAAGTGAACATTTTGTTCTCAAAGTTGATGTGTAGAAGCAGGAAAAATGGGATGGGCAAGCGTAAGGAAGTGAGCAAGTTTTACAATGATAGCTAGACAACTGGGTCATCTCCAAAACTGCAGCTCTTATGGGGTGTTCCTGGTCTCCAGTGGCCACTATCTATCAAAAGTGGCCCAAGGAAGATGAACAGTGGTGAACCGACGACAGGGTCGTTGGCAGCCAAGGCTTATCGATGCACATGGGGAGCGAAGGCTGGCCAGTGTGGCCGATCCATCAGACAATATACTGTAGCTTAAATTGATGAAGGACCAACACAATATTAGGCAGGTGGTCATATTATTTTTTAAATTTTTTTTTGATAATATGTTGATTTGATAATATGGCATAACTTTATGCCTGATCGGTGGCCATAAAGTTATGCCTGGTTATATATGTATTTAAAACCTTGTTTTAATAAAAGTTTAATCATTTTATTTTTTATATATGTAAGAAAGTAGAAAGATCCTTGCGAATTACTCTCAGAGATATTACCTCCAACTATCCAAAAGCATATGTGGTAGGGGGTCTGATAAATTCATTGCTGATTCGTTGGCCCTAAGTGAATATGTGTGTAAATGTAATGGTGTCTAATACTTTCCCAGGGTATAGCCCTGCTCTGCACATTGTTTTCTTCCGGATTTCTGACATGATTTAACATGAAGTAGTTCCTGATGGTAAATGAAATAATATTTATAGGGTTACATATATCACCGACTTTGCTTTATTCTCCAGCTTGAACTTGCTTTGAGTTCAGAACATAATGTAAAGTCTTCACATTCAGGTGGACATTCAGTTCCTGTAAAGGCAGGGAAGCTGTGTCATAGGTGACAGTAATATTATTTCACACTGGCACCTGGTTTCATTTAGGTCAGCAACTAGCTTCGTTCGCTCAGCCTAAGTAATAAATGGCTTAGTCTGGTGACAGGGTTTTAGTGTTCTGTAGATGCCATTTAGCCACATCTTGGGGTCCCAAAGGGATGTTTCTAAGCAGCCTACTTTACAGAGTTTGATTCTAGGGCATTAACTGTGTTAGTGCTGACAGGACCTGGGTGAATATTAGAGTTATTCTCAGGACAGATGTGAAAGAAAATTCCCTGGAAAGCCCAATATGTTTTCAGATAATCTATGCACATTTTACTGACTTAAATTCAACTTATTATCTAGCATTATATCAAGTTTATGTACATTTTATTAAGTTTTTTTCCTAGTCAAGATTCTTTTAAACCAAGTAACATCCAAACCATAATAATACATTTTCATTCTTGTGGACTAACAACTCAATCAGTTTGTGTGACTGATAGAAATAGTAAAATCAGCGTTATGATATCATAACACTTAGTCTCAACATACAACATCCACAAGAAAAGGGCAGTATATAATCACGTATAACTTCCTTCAAGAAAATTGTCCTATGGAGAAAGCTACAGGAGGTTTTTTTCTTGTGATTAGTCGTAATCATTAGTTCAGAGCGTGCTTTGTTCGCAAACAACATTCCGAAAACTACTTGCTTCAAGGCTGAGCAAAATGATCTCGTCCATCTGTCTTTTATGACTGTATAATATCTAAATGTACGTGTTTTGCCTAATCAAATGTTGGAGATTGAATGGAACTGAATGGCTATATTCACACAGTACTCGCTCTAATGGCCTATCTAATGTGCTAGGCTCTGACAAACCACCTATTATACAGTGAGCTGCCTGTGTGTAAAACACGCTATGAGTAATCTGATACTAAATTAGCTGCACACAATAGCCATGTAGCAGAACAGAGACATGTCCACGTGTTCAGGACCGGCTTCCAGCAAGCACCACAGAGGTGAATGGGTGAAGAGGTGAATGGGAAGGTGTAATAGCCGTCTGGGAGGCTGAGAGGGGCGAGTGGGGAGCTGGGGTTATCTGCATGCAGGATATACGCTCGCTGGCTTTATTTAGCTGTGCGGGTGAATTATTTAAGCATTGATTCACAGCAGTGTTTTACTGCACATTGCTCTCTTACGTAATGAAACTTCCCCAAGATCTATGAGATGCATTGGGGAAAAGTCAGAGAGAGACGGAACATTAATGCTGTATGGTAAGAGGAAAGGATCAAATGGGGGAGAGACAGATATGAGAACTGAGCATTTTGAATATGTAAGTGTAAGGCACATGGCATCAAAAAGTGTTTAGAATGGGTTAAGTGCAGGAATTTAGGTAACTAACAGAGGTTAATCTTGAAGTTTAAGCTCTCATGGAGCAAATCTTCATCCCCATCCTTTTCAGCACCCGCTCTTCAGATCCCATGCCATCTTCTCAGCTCTTTGGCCTCCAGCATATTGCCTTTTCATGCATGGACTGTGCTTAGTTGAACTACATGACTGGTTCAGGTAGGCTACAGTAACTCAAATAATAGATCTTTACTGCCGTGTTTTGCTGAAAATCCTCTCAGAATTCTCAAGGAGGATGAACTGGAACTGCAGAAGACCAAATCAGCTCTTCACAGCCAGGGGCAGACATTACCATGTCCCTGAAACTGGGAATATTGTGGAAAAGGCCCACAAGGATAACAAAAGGATAACTAAATGATTGAGCAGGTTTACATGTGTTCCTAATAAAGCCGCCAGTGAGAGTATAAATAACAATAAAGCTTGTATTTTAATTTATCTCTTTAAGGAAACACTTCACAAAAATAATTGTTGGTACAAACAATACCATATCCATTCCATTCATAATAGCCATTCATAGTTCTAATAGCTTCCAAGATCACCGGTTATCTATTACAAGGTGTAATATTGTGTTTGAGGTGTGAGGTGTCTGCTTCATTAAAGACTATTTAGGAAACTACAAATAATTAACTGTTTTTAAAAAAAATTAATTGGGCTGAACTATAAATTAAGCATCTGTTTCTTCAACTGTTTTCTAAAAATGATTTTAAAAAAATCTTTAATTTCATTTAATTTCATTTTTTGCTATCTCTGATACTTACCTCTGTTCTGCTTTTTTTCCTGGTTTTATTTCTTTGTTTCTGTAATGACCTCTTGATAGGTTGGTACCATATGTGTATTCATTAAAAACACACACACACACAAGTAACAGATATGCTAATCAGATAGGGCCTTTTTAGGGCTCTTGCTTAGATGTTGCTTTGCTAATTGAATTTTTAAAACAGCTACTACATTTTCATATTTGACAAGTCTTTGGAGTTACATGATCAACTAAAGGAAGGTGAAAGAAGGAAAACAGCTCCTACATTTACATACTGGGGCTTACAATTTAGTAAAATATTGTGTTTCGTGTGAGTAATCGTCATCTCATCTATTAAAAAACTGTGAATCAGAAACATTGCAGAGTCAGAGTGCAGAGTCAAAATAACCCTGAATAAAGATTAGCATTGCTAGTTAATGCTGTATGGAAACATTCATTTTTTTACTGACACATAGAGCTTTGTTTGGTCTAATGCTTTTTTTTGGTTCACTATCCTCTCAGATCAACCCATATTTGTCAGAGCAGACACTTCAAATGAGCCTGGTGGATTTTGGCTCCCAGAAGTGTTGAGGTGTATCTTGTTTTTACCTGATGCAATCACACAGCAGCAGAAATAAGCTGCACTAGCCAGAGCTAAGGTTTTCTCTTAAGTCCAGCTGTAGAGGCTCAGTCAGTGTAGGCCTACAGTTGATCCAGCCACAGCTAATGTGTTAGACAGTGAGGAGGTGGTTATGCCACCTGGTTTGCTCAGTTATTTATAATTTCCTATCAACGTGTCTACTTTTCTCTGTTCACAGAGCTTTATCTGGCACCCAGATGCAGCATTTAGTTTAGATAGTTTAACGTATGGAAAACCTAAATTATGTCTGATTAGGAGAGGTGTGTCGAGTTCAGGGGAGACTATAGACCTGCCTGTTTTTCTCCATGACAATTTTGTCCAACATGTACAAAAACTGGGTGATGAAATGTCCTACCACTGACATAGTTTGGCACAGAATACAGCTAGTTACTGTAACTATCTTAGGTGAAACTCCTGCACTGATTCAGAGTGAAGATGATTCTTATTCGGTGTCACACTGCATGCATTTAAAGCATCAGTTTGTACTGTTAGCCTCCTATGTCGAGGGATGTATGGGAAAGGGTTAGGGCTGTAAAAATATGCACAAAAGTGTTTATTTATTGGTCATTCCCTTCGTAGTTGCGTCGAGTCAGTTTAGCAGTCACTACGGTTTGCTTGGAAGCTGCCCAGGACAACAAATAAATGGGACCAAAATGTACTGGCACACAGACTGGATTCTAATTGCCTAAACACTGCATGCTGTTCTGCTGTATAGATATTAATTCTGCAACTATGCTATGATGCAACAGTAGTGTCTGGTGTAGTGCTGGGATACTGTGATATTCAATCGGAAAGGTAATAGCATTGTCTTTTCATAGGCAAAACACTATTGTGTAGACAAGAATACATTGACTAAAAGAAAACAAGACATCAATTGTGATGCTGTGTGTGTGTGTGTGTGTGTGTGTGTGTGTGTGTGTGTGTGTGTGTGTGTGTGTGTGTGTGTGTGTGTGTGTGTGTGTATTGTGTGCATAATTGGTAAACAAAAGGGTTATGCTGGGCATCAGCAATTTCTGTCATTTCTGTAACTTGTACTTTGCAGTCAGTTTCACAAAAAAAAAAAATCTATATAATTTCATATGTTTTTGATAAATAATATAACATCGAAAGCAAAACTGAGTAGTTTTCTTTCAGTTTATATGTTACATTTAAAGTTTAACATATATATTTTTATAGAGAGGGAAGACCTCCTTGCCCATTAAAACCAATTGGCTCTGTCTTTATTGTTTTCTCTGACCTTACATTATATATTTTTGATGTTAACTGAGATTAATGAGGTAATCTCCCAAATGACTGAACCTTTATCTGGCAGTGATGCTGTTTGCACTGTGTGCAACACTAAAATCTTAAGATCAGGTTCTCTTTGTGTCTCATTATAGAAATACTGTGGCCAGCTTTAAAAAAAATTCCGGCATTTCGTGCCATCTCTCAGAGCCAATGTGTACTATTGATTTAGTGTACAAGTGATTTCTCTAAAATATGACATTTAACATCCATTATATCCTATATAAAGCATGCAGCTTAAGTTTATTTAATTGTCCACTGGGAAAACAATCACACATTTGTGACATCAATAGACTCATGAGGGTACTAACATGTCAACGAAGAGACATGACAGATGTGGAAAAACATAGCATATGCAAGTTGCCTGATGTTCATGGTGGTTGTTTAATTTACAAATAGGCCTGCCTTTGATCCTCAGCTTGTGCAACTTGTGTCAAAAGATAAAATAACACAAATATTACTTCTGTTTTACTTCCACATGTTGATAAGTGCTTAACACAGATACAGGACTGTAGCACCTGCTTGTTAGCATTTAGCTTACTGCCAAGCATCTAACCAGCCAGAAAAAATATATGTTTTGATTAATCATAAGTGTGTAATGGCATGAAGAATCATGTTCACAACTCAAGGTCTCGCCTTTGTGAAATCCTCAGTGCTGGATATACAGTACCTTATATTTCATACTTCAAATACATAACAGAAATGTTGCTCATTATTTCATCTTGTTAGTCTAACAAACTATTTGGACCTATAATTTTCTCTTCTGAACTGTTTACACAGCCTTTCATACTTCATTTCAATTAAATTAACACAGAAATTGGTATGTTGATTAAACTTTTCAAGATTTAGACATTTAATCAGACAGACCAGACTGTGTGAAATAGTATGACGGTGCAGGGGTCACCTTAGGGTCAATTCTGAGCTCAACTTGGGCTCGGAAACAGCTCACACTTTAGGCTGCCTTGTCTAATTAGTGTTTGTTTGTTTGTTTGTTTGTTTGTTTGTTTGTTTGTTTGTTTGTTTGTTTGTTTGTTAGAGTGAATGATGGTTGGGTTTTTTTCTGTCTGTCAGATGATGTGTGTGTTCACAATGTATAGTGTGTCAGTGCTGGCCGCCCTCCAGTAGCCGGTGGCTGTTGCTCAGCAACACACACCGCAGTTTCAACAGCTCGGCTTTGGGTGTAAGTAAGGAACAAAGCTGCTGTCGACCACCTCAGTCTGCTTGAGCGCTCTCAAGCGTGACCAGTTTCTTCAGTGCAACCTGCTTGTTTCCTTTCTTCGACATTTCAGTTCCTAGTTTGGTTTATTGGCATGACTGCTCATCTTTACAGTACTCCAAAAGCAATTAACATCAATTAGAGTAGTAACAACAAAGCTGTATAATAGTTATAATATAATCTGTAGTTTTTCATGTCTTTATTAGTTTAATATTGGTGAATCCAAAATACTGTGTGTGTGTTTAAATATAAATACTAGAAATAGTCTCAACCAGAAAACAGACAGACAGACAGACAGACAGACAGACAGACAGACAGACAGACAGACAGAGAGACAGACAGACAGACAGATAGATAGATAGATAGATAGATAGATAGATAGATAGATAGATAGATAGATAGATAGATAGATAGATAGATAGATAGATAGATAGATAGATAGATATGGATTGGTCCATTGGTTTATGGATTGCCACTAAGGATTGCCACATATTCTATGTAATCATAGTGACATAATTTTCATCATATGTTCATCATATGTAGTTTATTGGTTGCATATACAGTTGGTCAGATTTCAAGTTTGTGACTGTATGACAGTTTGTCACATATTTATACACAACCTGTCCATTACTGAAAAACATATCATCTGGTCTTAGCATTAAGAACCATATATTTCTTGGGGTGCAGAACTATTCTCAGTACAGCACTGACACTGACATGGAAGTGTGTATGGCACTGGCTTGACTATTTTACGTGGAGACGTGTTACATTGTCACTGCTGGGATGGGGTGCAGTCCATCAGCCGAAATAAAATAAATAAATACTCAGCCGGCAGCAGTGTTACAATCAGAACCCATCACTGACAAAGGGTTGAAAAAGGAAATGAGATGTATCTGCATGATGTTCATGAAGTGCTTCCACATGATATTTCGATAGTTTAATGTAATGTATAAAATGGTCAGCTGCAGTAGGAATAATAATATTGCTTAGATGTACTGTATGTAATATGTAATTCTGTATCTAGCATATTAGGTCAAACACTAAGGCTAATGTGCATTTGTCTGTGTGCCTGCTTGTGTGTGTGTGTGTGTGTGTGTGTGTGTGTGTGTGTGTGTGTGTGTGTGTGTGTGTTGGCCTGTAGGACTTGGAGGGCTGGAAAAGACAGAGACAGATAGGCACATTATATGCTTGCACCTTTGGAGCTGAAGGAGACAGTGCGCTAAACTGCTGCTTCTTCCCAGATCTCTCCTTTAATCTCTCTCTATTTCTTTCTCTCTCCCTGCTCTCTCTCTCTCTCTCTCTCTCTCTCTCTCTCTCTCTCTCTCTCTCTCTCTCTCTCTCTCTCTCTCTCTCGCACTGTGCCTGCAGTATCAATTCAGTTGGCACAAAACGCTCAATAGGTGTCACTGGTTCTTCATCTTGCCGATTTTCTTAAAATCCCCCTCTTTTATTCCTTTACCCCATTTTCCTCATTACCTTATATATCACCACTATAACATGAGAACCGCATAGTATGAATGCTAGCAGATGATTTTATTCACTGCATCACAGAATAACCCACTCAGATGAAAGTGCCATCTACATACCTGATTGCATGATTGGTTTGTTGAGTCCTGATTGACAGGGAAAGACACAATTTTTTGGTACTCAGATGATTCCATTATTTTTGTGTGTGTGTGTGTGTGTGTGTGTGTGTGTGTGTGTGTGTGTGTGTGTGTGTCTGATGCATGCAATCACATCTTTAATTTCTTCTACCATGGAATAGATTTGTTAAGTATTTTGCATATGTATTTTAAATATTTCAGAGTTTGACATTCCGATTGGTTCTAGATTATCAAACAATGATCAAAATGTTATCAATCATTTTATAAGAGCTGCTCTTTTGACCAATCACTCGCTGCTATTTTCTGCTGTGTAAATTGCCAGGCTAACAGTAGCATACTATGTACAACTTTCCTGTGCCACATATACACTGCTGTGTATTTCTATTAAAACATTATCGATTACTACTTCAACAGAGACATGCATATGTAAAAAATAGATGCAAGACTCAACTGTAAAATCTTTATATTTTTATATCATACACCACTGCTCTGTACAGATGCACACATACATACATACACAAACAGATTGCAAATCCCACACTAGTTCTAAGCCAGTAATGTCACCCATAGTTGCTTGATATTTTTTTCCTGCTTAAGTCAAGCATAAAATATTTAAATCTGTGTTAATCATGTAGAGCCTTAAAGTCCCTCCTGTCAACTTACTGTGCATCTCATGTTTGTGTCACACTTACATTATTGCAGTATATATGCCTTATCTAGGATGTGTGGGCTGTATTACCATAAAAATTTGGTTTTAGCTGAAGATCCAGTGCAGATGCAGCAAAAGTGTTTCCCACCTTTAACTTTTATTTAGAGTTCCAATAGAAAAAAAATATCTCATAATACTGAAAAGAAGTGGGGCTTGGAATTTGCTATGGGATCTTATAGATGCTTGAGCAGTTTCTCTAGAAGAAAGGGCAGAAATGTCAGGATCCAGATGTGCAAAGCTATTCAAAACAAATGCCAGCGGTAATTGCAGTCAAAGGTGGGTCTACCCAATATTGACCCAGGGGATAAGAAACGTTGCAAGCAACAGATATCTCTTTTTTTGTTTAGTTGTTTAATTAAACATTGTATAACAATGAAAATGTTACACCTTCAAATCAAATGACAATTAAGATTAGTTGAAATCCTGAATGTAAAAAAAAAAAACCTGTTTAGAGGGTAATGTACTGTATATTGACCAACAGTGTTTATCCTGTTGTGTTTAAGATTTGGGCATGTAAAAATGCTTTCATCAGAATGCAATGGAATAAATTAAGCCTGATAAATCATTTACCAGAATGTCCTTATTTATTTTGGATGGTAGAAATGGTAAATGTATCACATCTGGAAATCTTGTTTTGTTAAATAAACTGGATCAGTTTAATAAAGTTTGGTCTCCCCTTCTCTATTATCTTGATAGTGTAGTTTGATTGTGTTTAAATTGTTATCCCTTTACTAGTGTGAAAGGTTTTAAGTCCATAGAGAGGAAGGTGGGATGGGAATCTGAAGTTTTTTTCTGGTACTTTGTACTTTCTTTTTTGTTTAAAATTAATTTTATTTTATTATTTTTTTTGTTTTTTTTGTGTTGTGTGTCCCTGCATATAACAAAGAGTCATGATCTTATAAAAATATTTAAAATACAAAATGTAATTTTATATATATATATATATATATATATATATATATATATATATATATATATATATATATATATATATATATATATATATGTTTTATAATATATATAAAACCTTTAATAAAAAAAAATTAAAGATATGTTCATGGAAGGAGTCTCCAGTGTAAATGCTTTGTAGCAGATTTTGACTGCATGGGAGACTTATTTCCTTCTTCTGAGGTCATAGGTTTAAACGTGCTATAAATTAATTGCCAATGGGAGCCTGCTAATGTTCCAAAAGATTAAATGCTTCAACATGGTTGAAAGTGTGTGTGGTTATAGTGAAGAATCCATCTATGTTAAAAATGATTATTGTTGGAAGTGGTGTGTTATTGGAGTAATTAAATACTTCCAGGGGTGTGGAAATCATAATCACTTTCGGTGGGTATGGTAAATCCAGGTCATTACCTGCATCACTCTATTCCATCACTCATTATTTTCCTATAACTCCATGCCTGTCATAGTTTATAACTTACATTATAGGCTGTTTAAAAAGTGGTAGTGGGTTAAATTTGGCATGAAGTGATATATACGAGATACCAGTAATAACCATCTTTGGTTTGGATATTTATTTTATTGAAATGTTATCTTCTTTTTACTCTCTATGGCAGCTCGAGAAAACTTCATACTTCCTCTCACAGATACAAAGACCACCGTCATATAAATTTACCATTTATACAAATGATGACCGTGTCATGCGTTTCGACAATGCTTTGTCTCTTGTTCATCGATCCTGTAACCACACACTGTAATTACAATGCAGCTCATCTCACCAGCACCACAAGCGTAAATAATTCACCATTCCAAAGCTTTGTTCGAGCTCCATCATCACTGCACACATTTCATAATGACTCACTCTTTTGCACCGTGTTCGACGTGGTGCTCTTTGTCTGATCAGGAGCTCTGAAAATGTTACTCTGTTGCAGATCAGCCTACAGTTTCACTACCACTTTATCAATAATTCATGCAGTGGCAGTGTAAGCGATTGTTGTGGAGTGTCATTCACTCGCTGAAGCACTCCTATTGTTTAAATGTGAAAAGTCTATTTAACCTTGTTAATTTATTGTCAGGGAACGACTGATAGTACTAATGAAGCATGCATAATTAAAGTAGTCTAGGTTTGTAAGGATTTATTTTCGGCAATGAGCCGTTCATCACAGAGCGCCCTTTTGATCATGAGTATATTAAAAAAATGGTCCGCTTTAGCTCTGTACTGTATCATTATGTTGTGAAGGATGCTTGAATATATTAGGTTTTATTTGGCATTGATAGATGATGTGTTAGTTATAGAGCACGCTTCCGGCAAACTTTTGCTGTTTCTATCATCTTTTGTTTCAGCCCTGCCTGTAATTGCACTTTTTATTTCCCAGGGTTTATGTCGTGAAACTTCCAAAGATTTCCATCATCATTTTTAGACCATACATATCAATGAGTTTCTGGCATAGTGTGCAATGTGTTGCATTTTTTTTCATGTTTAATCTAATAAGGATCACAATCTTATCCAGATTCCTCAGTCTGTAATAATTTGGACTCATCAGTGACTTTCCTGCCAGGTCCTTTCTCAGTCCCATAGCATTTAATAAGTCTTCACCCTGTTTCCTCTTCTAGAAAATTTTATTTCCTCTGGTCTTGGTTTTATCAAAATACCAAACGCCTTGAGAATGCAGGAGACCACAGGTGGAATATTATAGTATTTGATGGACTGTATGAGTTTAATTCTTGTTCTTCAGGTCACATTGTCTCAGCAAGTTCCAACTGGTACTTGGTCTGACTGAGACCAAAAATAAATACCACCTGTTATATTTCTTGATAGGAAATTGAATTAGCTTAAATAACACAAATATCTTATATTTGTAGCACATTCTACTGAGAAATAACTGGCAGCACAGCACATTGTTTTAGTTATTTTGTAGTCTAAAAACAAAATAAAACTAAATTTGGATTATATGCCATGAATCTAATATTGAATTCAATTCATTATTATTGGTATAGCGCTTTTAAGAATAGACATTGTCCCAAAGCAGATTTACACAGATAAAGTGGTAATAAAAGAATTTATACGTTTGTTCCTTATAAATGTAAGTTTGTAATAATTGTAAGTTTGTCCCTAATAAGTGAGCCATTGGCGACTGTGGCAAGGAAAAAAACCCTAAGATGGCATGAGGAAGAAACCTTGAGAGAAGCCAGACTCAAAAGGGAACCCATCCTCATCTGGGTGGTACCGAATATCCATTCATTACAGTTCCATCATTGTTACGGTGTGCAGTGATTCAAGGCAACATGTGATCCTGAGCCACTGTAGTAGACTGTTGATATTAATTACAGTCCAAATGTGTCCTTTAAGTTCTTGTGTTGCTCTGTAATTTCATGTATCATTAGGCCGTTGATGTGGAACCATCCCCAGCTGCACAGAGAGGTCTCCAATTAAAGAGAAAATAGATCGTACTATATTTAATTGTTAAAATCAATTTAGTTAATTTATTAGTTAGTTAATTAATTTACAAATAATTATTGTACAAATAACGTGATTGTATAAGTAATTACCCTCTCATTAGCCACAGAATCGGCAATCACAGTTTGATCAGGTAGATAACCTCTTGTCTTTCTTTTCTTTTTCCAGCCGTGCCCTTCCCTCTGAGCCACCGCCTCACCATGAAAGAGGTGTTCGACTGTGAGGGCAAGCCTCGGGTGGACCTTCTCAAAGCCCACCTAACCAAAGAGGGCCGAGTTGAGGAAGCCGTGGCCTTGCGCATCATCAATGAAGGCGCTGCCATCCTACGCCAAGAGAAGACCATGCTGGACATTGAGGCACCTGTGACAGGTAAGACACTTTACATTTTGCTTCAACATCTACCACATTCACTTCATCTACAGTGTAAAGCGAAGCAATATTGAGAATTAGAACAATATTGTGTATGTGAGATCTGTTTAGTGATGCATATAATACATGGTTTTATTTTGATGGTTCTGAATTTCTTCCATTTTAGTCTTTAATTCTGTTCTGACTGGTGCAGAGTTGTGTTTGAGAGTTCCCTTTATTGCTTTTCGCCGGGTTTGTTGGTTTAATGGAAAATGAAGTTATACTGATTGCTTTTTACTCGGTCGAAAAAGGGGTGAAAGTGAGCTGGCTATCACTCCCTTGCTTCAAGCGCCTGCAGTAGCAAGCTGTACTGAGAAAATTAGCACTTAATTGCAAGGGAGCTGCTACATTTTTTTGTGTTTTTGTGTTTGACTCACCAGCAGAAGCATTTAAACATGGAAATAAGTGCCCAAAAACAAAAAAGTGTTATAAGCATATCAACAGAGAACTACTCGATTAAAACAAAAAAACAGGTGTACCATTATATTATTTTTTTTAAATCACATCTTTTGCAACAACCATCTTTACCACAAAAAGCTAGCGAGTTAGACACAGTTAGCGAGTCTGAGTCCCAAACATGACAAGAGCGGGGAAAAGATGTATAAACTGAGACCTAAAGCACAACAATAAAGTACAGCTTTCACAAAGCCTTTACTTACCTGCAAGTGAAACTAAAGATGAAAACAAAAGCATAAGTTTCTAGTCACCGCTAGATTAATGCTGATATGTTTAGCACATTCAAAAATGGTGCTATGCTGCCATGAATGCAAGGTGAAAGAAACGGTGTCTGAGCAGGTTTAATAAGGTCTGAAGCACAGTAGACTGGTGTAGTAGAAAATACTCAATGAGTCACAATAACATTGATGGGCTACTTGCAGTAAATCAACTAGAAAACAGTTTTAATACCATATATTAGACTAAGCTAAATTATAAAAATTACAGGGACACCTGATTTTTACAGCCATATGTGTTTCTTTCCCAAACTGTTATCCCAATTTTGGAGGCGCACAATTGTATAGATGTCTTTGATACAGTAAAATTCAATTTTCCCTTCACTTCCCTTGTAGCTAAATGCACACAAATCTCCACAACCAAACCCAAAATCTTCCCAGAAGAGTGCATGTTTTTATTATAAAAACAAATGAGAAATAAGTGTCGAATTGGATATTCAAAAAGGACATAAGAATCTTATGGTCAGGTGTCCACAAACTTTTGTCCATGTAGTGTATTTTGACGAGTCATATTGATGTCTAGTATGTCTTATTATGATATTATAACTAAATAAAAACAATTAAACTATTTCTGGGCATTCTTACTATTTCCAGCTTGTAGTTTTCTTATTCTATTGGCAGAACATTTAGCTTTTGTCTACAAAATAAATGCTTTCTAAATGAGTCAAATTATCTTCAGTTAAAGCTTGAAATTGGTAGAAATGATTTAAAGATTCCTTCATTTGGTTTATTGTAATCTCATAAAAGGAAATATTAGTTGAATTTAAGTATATAAAAATATCCACTTGCAGGGTAATTTTTTTAGTGCAACAAATAGATCAAGGGGTTAATAAACTGGATTAGTATAGCACAGAAAGAATATAACACTGTTGGACCGAGACACTCGCACTGCTTATCAGTGCAAATAATGGCAAAAATAATATTTCCTTATTTCTCCTTAATGCACTTTTAGGTTTGACAGGATGTCATTCTTATTTGAAGCATCTTATCTATATAACTATATTATATAAAGAGGTTGCAGCTTTTTGTCTATATAATCAGTATATAAATTCAACATCACTTCAGTAGTTCATTTTGTTTATTCAAAGTGCACTCTTAATAGGAATAATGTTCATTTTCATAATACTTCAAAATATTTCCGATGCCACTGCATATTTCATTTTTTTGACATCTGGTATCCCCAGCTAAGAAAGCTTCATTTTGCATTGTATTGAATCTGGGATACCACCTGGATACAATCTTGTGATGAGACCTTCCAACAATGAAGTATTTGCAGTACATGACTACTGTCTGTAACCACCTTTTCTATTTTACTTCTTGTCTTGTTCATATCAGTGACCATGCACAGCATATGGAGCTATCAACGTGAGACCTATCCACTTACCTCCCTTAGGGATAGCTTTTAGAACTAAGTAGCCTCATATTAGCATTGCTACCCTTATTATTCATCATTACCATGCTGTTTGCTAGTTATCCCAACAAACTTGTTCGGTGCTGTTGCTCAGTAACACCATTCTCATAATGCCCATCAGGGTTGAGTAGTCCCTCTGTACCATCTCCTTCGAGTAAACTGCTTACCTAGAGACAAACTTGACCCCATAGTCTAAACATCTTGCTAGTTGCAAACACCTACGTTTGGTAACAACTGAACAAAAAGGAGGCCAGAATGTAATTTAAGTTCCTCTTCAGTGAATTAGTGACCTGGTGGCAGACATGGCTCAGCTGATTCAGGAGATGGTGTCATGCAACTTGGAAGCTCAAATCATTAAACAGAAACCTAATCTTATTGAAAATATTCCACTTTTCACATTAGAGGAGTATGAGTTTGCAATGTCTATATTAGTAATGGGTTGTTCATGAACGATTCTTAGCCGTTCGTTTTTTTATCATGTGACTCCCATAAACGCTATGCAGTGCATTACACAGAAAACAGAGTTCTGTAGTTCATCTCATGGGTCCTCTGGTCTGAGACGTTTGTTCTTTTGTAATGTGTCTCCTATATATTCTTTGCAGTTATAAATAACTGTATGAATGATTGCACATAAATTATTACAGCAGTGTTTGGTTTAAAAAAAAAAAATCCTGAAACCTATATGTTTTCCCACATATGGAACACTATAGAGGTCAAAGATATGCATTTGCTAGAAAGAGTGGGCCATGTAGCTTTAATCATATCAGTGACCTTTCAAGTCCCAAAGGGACTTGTACACAAACATTCCAGGAGGATTATAACAATAAGACACTCAGAACAATTTTTCTGCTCATTAAAGTAAATGTATGAGCAGCTAATACAAAAATAATCTATATGTGTATATATTAAGGTGAGACCCCCTAAAGGCTGCTTGCAGCAGTAGGGCAGTGCTTTAGCCAGCTTGCATGAATCCACTAAGACTGACAGTATAGCAGTCCATGTCCAACATCAACCACCAAAGTAGGAGGACCAAAGGCTGTTCTCCAACGTTTCTAGCATAGCATCACCTGGAAAAAATAGATGAGTAGGCTTTTCTGTAGGAGAGGGAGAGAAATTGAGGCATTACTATAAACTCTATTAAATTTTTTAATCAAAGATTGTGTGTAATTGTTGTCAATCAAATCCAGATCTTATGTTAAGGGTTATCTTTAGCATGGAGTAGGAAATGGCCTGCCCATCAAAGTCTTAAAAGGAGGCATCTGTGTTTTTGGTTTGGGTGTCATACAAATATGACAAAGGTCAGTGACTACAAACTCCACACAATTTTTACCTGTTTTCAACCTAGCTTTGGTTATTATATCCTTAATATTAATTTATTTTAAAAATATATATATAAAATAAGTTATTAGTTACCTTTAGGACTATATTTAATTTTTGACTGGCCCCTTCTACTCATTTGTACACAAAGCAACACAATGAACAAATACAACAAAAGCTTCAGGAAAATTGCAACACCGCGAGAGTTTTTTAAATCATAAAATCTTGATTATGCGTTTGGTCAACAGAATACCCAAACAAATCTCTAAATTTTTTGTCTCTCCACAGAAGTAAGGATAACTCGGCAGTTACTTAAAAATGCATTCATAGAAACATTATGAATTAGATACATAATGCGTGTGGTATAATCAGACATAAATTCTAATTACCATTATAGAAACACCGTTAGGCTTGTTATGCTTTCATGTGACACAATTGGATAAATAGGATTTCAACACAGAGGCAGGTAGAACAAATAAAGTAGGAATTCTTACCTCATTATGTAAATCCCACTTCTGACAATATTAAACTGTTAGATTTCTTTCTTTGATTTGTTTTGTATTTTATACGATATTGTAGAGGCACAATCACTTTGTCACACACATCCTGCCCCATGCATTAGGGAAGGTTTGCCAAGTGACTCACAGGCAAGAGTCAAATAGTAAACTTTTCACAGTAAAGTTTCTCTCTATATATTTCATTTAGAGAACAAAGAATATACACATCAACAAAAACACATATACAAAATTATTGGCTCAGACAGCAGTGTTTGTTTTGAAACAACAAATCCTGAATCATTTTGCCACATTTGGAATGCTAGAAGGGTCAGAGACAGTCTGACAATCTGGACAGAAAAGAAAACAAGATAAGAAAGGAATGTAAACAGTGGACACAAAGAGTGGGCCATTAAGATTTTTGCATATTAGTTAGCTGATAGTCACCTTACTCCTTATTGTAGGAGACCAAAGTTAGGGTGTTGGTCAAGTCTCTGCCGACCTGTTTTATGAATCTGTCATTAGCATATAGCATTCTGGCAGAGATGTACAAAAGATGACCTGGAGAGGAGAACGCAGGTTTCATAGTCATGGCTAAACAGACCACCCAAGGGGTTGTGGGAGCTTCTAAAAACAGAGAACCTCATGGAGAGGTACTTACTGAAGACATTTCTAACAAGTGTGTTGAGGAGCGATGCCCCATCTGAGAGAAAGCCACATCATGTACATTTCCTTTATGTGCATTAACAATAATATATGGACGTTTAACCAGCGGGAAACCTGCTGCTGTAGGTTTTTTAAAGCAGCATCAGTCTGAGTCACTCATATTGAGTGCAGTAGCACAGTTTGACCATCCTTTTAGATTTCTCGGCCTTTTTTTCTGGCACAGCTGCTTAAATCCATCAGTATATCAAAACTGAGGAGAGGAAAGAAAGAGAAGAGAAGGAGAAAGAAGATCTTTCGAGCAGAGCACACCTACACCTCTGAGTCATCTTCTCACAGCCCAGCTTTCTCTCTCTCTCACGGCTGCTGGGTGATTTATATCTGCGTGGGTGTTGTGTATGTGTGTGTGTGCGTGTGTGTGTGTGTGTGTGTGTGTGTGTGTGTGTGTGTGTGTGTGTGTGTGTGTGTGTGTGTGCTTGTGTATGCTCATATCACGTACATGTTCATACATATGTGAAGTTGCGCTCGTGTGACTCCATTCATATGCGTAAACATGTCTGCTTGTCTGGACAGCCTTAATTAGTTCCTCAGCATAGGCAAAATTAGGACAGTTTTTGTTATGTATTGTGCAAGTGTGACTGTAATGATGTCAAGAGCTTATGAAATATGCAAGAGACGACACGTACATGAGGAGATGTCACTGTGAAAAGGAACGCTTCCTTTTGCGATCCACCAAAATGGAAAACAAAAGTAATCTCTCATGCTTGGCATACCTTCACACAGCTCTACAGCACCTGATGTAGTGCTTTTGTTCATAAGGATCGTATGCGATAAATTTGCATGGCTTTTTAGGCATTCACATAAGCATACACACATGCCGTTTTCGAGTTCAAGCTGAGGTCAGGATCATCAATTCAAACTAAGGCTGATTTGTTCAGTGCATCTTCTTGGGCAGGTTCTCATTAAGTCCAACGATGCTGTAGCCAAGCTACATCTGCATAATGCTGCTGTCATGAGAAAATCTTCATTTTGCCTTGTTGTTTTTTTGTTGTTGTTGCTGACTCTCCTCTTTCTGGATGATGCTATTTTATTGTTTTTTATTTTTTAGCTTGATACAGAGTTATGCATCGATCAACACTAATACTGACCAGGTATTTACAACTATTTTGTTAAAGGTTATTTAAAGTGTGTTGTTGCATTTATTGTTTTTCTTTATATAATGAATTATATTTTAGGACACTATTTTTATTGTGCATAGCAATACCGATTTCTTAAAAATTATAGAGTAGAGTAGTGGAGTGCATTAAGGCTACTTTCAAACCCTATTTATTATATATATTATAAGTAAAAATAATATATTTTATGTATTATTTGAATTAAAATCAACAGTAAACTTTTGTTTTTGCATCCATAGATACTCTAGCATTGTAATTACCTTTGTTAGTTTTACCTCGTCTTTGCTAACGCTGCTAAAACTAAACTTTGGTGATGTATGTAGAATTGTTGGGCAATACAGTGCCGATATATTAAATCAAATGCTAAAGGTTATATTGAAACACAATCTATTGCAATTCTAGTAGCTTATCATCATACTGGCCACATTTAGGTGATACACAGTGGGTCAATCCTGCTGTTTGGGACACTGACATATTGAATTAATAAACTGAATATAGCCAGTTCTGTCTGGATGCATCCTGAATTCCCTTTGTAGCTCTGTGAGTTTAAACTAAATTTCATACATTCTCATCTCTCCTGAAATCCTCCTCTAAGAAAAAGAAATTACTTGAGAGGAAAAAAGCATAAGAGAAGAGGACACTGAAGAGATGGAACTCATGAGAGTTTGTGGGTGGCGGTGGATCTGTGAAATGTAAGAATGAGTTAAAACCAAATGAATCCAAACAGCAGTGTTCAGGAGAGAAGGTTGGCTACGCTGGATAAAAATGACAGAAGCAGAATGAGCGAAGAAATAAGCATCGATAGATGGAATTATATCAGTGGTCACTGAAACTCCTGCCAGAGTTCTGTGTTCTTGCTGAGCAAGCAAACCATCCTCTACTTCGGAAGACATTAACTGGAGCAACGGTGAGAAATTACATAGGTTTAAATGTTTGAGCGGAATGATATGAAAAATTCATGGCATGGTAACTACAAAAAATAAATAAATAAATAAACCCTGCATTTCTTGCTGAGCTCTTAAGGTATATAACTCACAGCTGAGGAGACCTGCGTTTAATCACTCATTTCAGTTTGGTTGGAGTTAGGATTTTTTTTATAATTTTAACCTTATTGCATATCAATTAGCTTAGGTTCTTTTAGTTCTACTGCAAAACAGCATATGCTGCATATGATTTTTTTCTTTACAGATTTACAAACTCAAAAGTCCAAAAAACAGTGCCTAGACATTTATACATGTCTCTATGTGCAGTCTTAGAAAAAGAAGGATTGATCTAAACACCTCAGAAGTCTTTTGTTGAGCCTCTGACGAAACCTGAAAAGGGTCTTTGCAGAAACTTACAACAGAATGTCAGAGAAGGCGCCATTTAGACCTTTTTAGGAAGCTAATAACAATTAACTACACAAAGAACACTTGAAGATCTTTTTTCTTCTTTGAAAGAGTGTTTCATAAGAGTGTGTTTTATAATTTAGAGTAATGTTCATGGTTTTATAGTTTATTTATTACTGACTGTAACTTGTATTCTACCTTCTTATATTACTGCAGCTAGCAAGCAGATTTGACTAGTGATTATTTAAAAAATCATTTAAAATAAAAAAGGAACAGTTTAAAACATATTGCTGACAGTTGCATACATTTCCATATATCCATTCCATGCATATAGCCATGTAGTCTCCATAAACACTGGCAAATAAATGGGTCTAAGTAAAAATCTCAGTCACTTTTAATATGACCCTGCCATGAAATGCAACCGTTTCTGCAAGTCAGTTCATGAAATTTCTGCTAGTTCTCCCTCTGTGAAATTTAAGTGCAATCAATGTAACCTGGAAGCATCTAGGAGCAACATCTTGGCAACAAAACGTCACAGGAAGACCACACAAAGTCACATTAAAATCACATTTTAAAATTCTTGTATTATTCACAACAGAGTTCTAAACTGCCACTTTGATGCAACATCAGTAAGAAACTATGCCTCTGTAGCTTCATGAAATGGGTTTCTATGGCCAAACTACTGCCCACAATCCTAAAATAACTATAGGGCAATATAATGGCAAGCATGGTGTAAAGCACACTGTTATTGAACTCTAAACAAGTAGAAACGTGTTCTTTAGATATCTGGTTATCTGTTTCCTTGTACAGAGAATGGTGGCTGATATAATCCCAAAGGTGGGGGAAACTCCATACTAATACCCATGGCTTTGGAAAGATAGGGTCCTACAAATTAATATCGATGTGATGGTTGGGTGTTCACATATGTATTTTTTGTCATATAATGAATCTCTTAACAAGCACATTCAGCAGGTGATGTAGTTTTATGCATTATGCAGCTGATGATGTAGAGCCAACAGCTGTAGCCAGTAGCAAATACTTTTATGCAAATACAAATGTAAAATATTTTATACAATTAATACAAATGTAGACACTAAAAACAAAAAAGAAAAAAATACACAAACGCTTTAATATATATTGCATACTTTCCTTAAATATATGTATTATTTTGCATGCTTCTTTAAACTAAAACAATTGAATTCTCTTCAACTGGATGGGGATAAGAATACCAAAGTGCAGACCTCAGACAGTGTTCATTTTTATCTTTTTGCTACTTACAGCCATAATGGTAGTAGTAGTTGTCATACCTATTGTCAACTTGTCAACTCACTGCACCTAAAATTATTACAACAATTTTTTTGGGTATATGTTTTAGAGGGTAAACCAGCACACCCATATACTGTTCTACAAATCTAAATTGAAAAAAAAAGTTAACATTAATGAATCTGAATCCAAATCATCTTTATTAACCAGTATCATGGGTTGCATATACAAGGAATTTGTCATAGGGTGGAGGTTCTATAAATAGAAAACTTTCCTAGAAAAATAGGAAAATATAATAATAAAGTAATAAAGAAAGATAAAGAAATCAACTATACATTTTGTGCAGAGTATGTAATATCTAATAATAATGTAAAAGTAAGGGAGAGAAAATAATAATTTTCCAGGTGCAGGTTTGCAATGGAACTCCTTCTTTGTTGCTTAATGAGTAGAATGTTGGACTTTAGATCAAAAGGTTGTGAGTTTCGAAACTCAGCTCCACTAAGCTGCCACTGCTGGGCCCTTAAACAAGGCCCTTAACTCTTAACTGCTCACTTGTATAAATGATATAATTGTAAGTTGCTTTGGATAAAGCTATCTGGCAAATGCTGTAAATGTTTTCTATAAATTTATTCATGTGAAATTACAAAATCATATCAGTGCAGTGTCTTATTTCCTTAGTCACAATACACAGAAAGGGTTTTATAGTGTAGTCATGTACGGTGCCACATGCTTATTTATAAAAGACTGACGTGTCTGTGTACAGTATTGTGTATCACAATGCACTACCCACTGCATCCCTGTTGCAGCAGATGCCATTTCCTGATTTCCTGCTCGCTTATGTTCATTTGATTTCACCATACATCATACAGCACTCATCGTGCAATGTTACTGCCTGTTTTTTTTTTTTTTTTTTTTTAAGGGATAAGGGGCAGGGATTATATAAACCTTTTCATATCTACAAAGCCTTAAAAAACATGGCTGACAGTAAGCAATAGAGTCGTGCCTGACTGGAAGGGTTTGAAGTTGCCTTCAGAAAATCCCCCAGCTCTGCAGGGGATGGCAAAAAAAAAAAAAAAACAGCAAGCATGGAGATGCTCGCAGGAGTAGTGTATCAGCCTCACAGTGCACAGCGTACTTCACAAGGCCTGCTCAATCCTCTCTGCTGTACCAATTTAAAAGAAAAAAAACACTGTCGGAACAGATGAACTGAATCGAAAAAATGGGCGTTTTTGTTCAACATACTGTTGCCTAATAGTATTTCTTTTGAGCACAGCCAGTGTAGAATCCTTGAAGGCTTCATGTCGTGTAATAGCTTTCTGAAATAGTTCTTTAGAACACATAATGAAAAACTCCTTTTCGCTTTCATCTTAGGTATGTACTGTCAAAACAGTGCAAACATGCAAAAAACATTTAGAGGGAGTTAGACTTACAAATGGACTAAAAATGAGTGATCAGTGGATATAGAGATGCTTGCTTGTAAAAAGCAATGAAAGAGCGAGAGGGGGATTGGAAAAGGGTGCAGGTAGATGATTGAGTGTGTTCACTTCTCCGCCTGCATCCTGTCACATTGCTGCCATTCATCAGCTCGAGTTCCTGTATGCGGGTGCGTATGGATGCAGACAAACCAGACAGTACTGCATAGATTCTTTTTCAGTATGTATGAGAGCTTTGTGTATTGTCTGATACTTGAAACTGGGGGTATAACACAATGTCACTTCTACTGTCTGTATCTATGGTGTATTCAGATTTTAAGTGGTTTATATCAGTAAGGGTTTTAGGATACCACTCTTCATGTAGAAACATTGGAAAAAATAGAAGTCAACAGCATTAGCATGTATAAATTCTGGTTCTAAAAGTTCATCAATCTTAGCTACATCACTCATTGTTGATCTAAACAATCCTACAATCCTGTTGGTCTTTTTTATCCTGCTTGCAATTTTTTTTTTATGTCGGCAAAAATACTAATTGTCAATTTCCAAAAATAGGAAAAAAGTAGATTTCAAGTGACCTAAACCAGTCAGTTACTTAGGTTGCATAATTGAAAGCTTTATGTTCATGAACTTACACACATTTGAACATACGAAAGTATAAACTTCCCACTTACTTAATTTCAACCAAATATATTAAATAAAAAGGTGATTATTTATTTGTGTTAGTAGTCTCGTTTAGAGTACATTTGTTGCTCCAGAAAAAAAGCTGTACTCGTCTACACAATAAGACCTTATATTACAATTCTAATTACATTTTTATATACAGTGTAACTATATGACTTGGCAATGGCTAAAAATACTTTGTACGCAAAAGTTTGCATGCCCATCTTTTTCCTTGTGTGTTTGTAAAGCAAATGTCTTAATTTAAAAACATTTCCGCAATTTTCGCATCATGTTCTGTTACAGAATGTCACAGTGCATGTTGGAATCCATGACCCCAGACCATGATGCTTGTATTTGTTTATATGTAATAAACAAAAGTGTTGAGACTTTTTGAAATATAATGTTTGGTTTTCAGAGGTCTTACATTATGAAGACAGTACTATGTCGTATACTCAAAATACTTGTGATTTAATGAACAGCCCAATGAAAATAAATTCTTTTTTTTTCCCCTATAGATATTTAGCCCTGCCTTTTAATATCATGACTAACTGTCATAGCTTCTCTCACTATTTCTGTGTTTGTGTCTGAGGTATCCCTAAGGCAGGACAAAACTACTTGGCTGTCTAACACTGCTACATTGCTGCTAAAGGGCTTGTCACTGTAAAATGTGTTAATGGCTCATCCTAATGGCCCAAAACAGGCTCTCAATGCCCCTGGCTCCAGTTACCTCAACACAGATAAGACTGCCATCCATTTAACACAGCTTATGATCATTTCAGCTGGGTCCCTGAAGACCATTCAGGTTCAAATGCTTTGTTTGTCGGATTAATGTTTTCAATGGATTTAGTGATTGATGCATTGCATGAGATCAGAGATTGTGGTGACGTCACGCTGTTTTCAGAAGATCACCTGGCAAATTTTTTTTAGCTTAAAATACAAATAGCTGTGTCAGTGTTTTAGGTCGCTAATATTTGCGAGCCTGAAAGGGTTGTCTGGCATTGTTTGTGTTTTTCTGAAGCGTTTTTTGTAGCGTTAGTGGTGTTGCTTCGAACCCTGAGTGGGCGAAGGCCACAACGGAGCAAATCAGCAGAGACAAAGATGGCAGGTGGGAGGGAAAGAAAGCGCAAGAGAGAGACTGTGTGTGAGTGTGAGAGAAAGAGACGAAGGGGGGCAGTGAAACAGAGGAAGTGATACGCAGTTTTGGATACTACAGCTTTGTCAAATATCCAAAGCAGACTGATGTGATTACAGTAGGACAGTTCACACAAGGTTCCTGGTACCAAATACAGATATGTACATATGTATGTTTTCAGTCTTTTAGAGTCAGTCAGATACAGTCATATTTGTAAGAATCCATCCAATTAGATATATTCATATTAGCTTCAATTTGTTAATGTGATGACACAAATTGACTTGTAATAGCTAATTAACATTCTAAGTGAAATATTAATTGCATAGAACAAGCTGTGAAGAAAGAGGCCAAGATTCTGAACCAAGTATTGATGTTGTTCAACATGACTAAATACCTGTATAATAGGTTTGTATATGCTGTCAATACTGTCTATAAATATTTCCTCAAATATGTCCTAAAGCCACGCCCACACTCAGATATGAACTGGCTGATGGGTCTCATGGGTAAATGCTTAGGCAGCATCTCCATGCCAACGCAGAGGAAAGGCAAGAGAAATGAAAACTCCTCATTTATTTCATTATTTATCCTCATCAAATTCATGTCACCATAGCAACTGGAGTTTGCATCTCTCTCTCTCTCTTTCTCTCTCTCTCTCTCTCTCTCTCTCTCTCTCTCTCTCTCTCTCTCACACACTCTCTCTCTCTCCCTCTCTCTCTTTCACTCTCTCTCTTTCTCATGCTCTCCCTCTTGCATTTTCTCCTCCTCAGGGAAAGAATCATCAAACTGAAAGACAACAGAGATGTTCTGGCCAAACAATCTCCTACACACAGAGATGCATCCCATCCCCTTTCCCCACATACCCACAGCATGTTGTTTTACATTCACAAAAATTAGTTTGTACACCTGTCTCCTTTTTTTGAACATTTATGCAGTCAATAAGCTGACTGGAGCGGCAGTGACTGCAGTTCCTCTACACAATATAACAGAGTGCAAAAGAAATTTCTGTAGGGCTAATGGAAGACATTGATAGGCTCTTATTCCCTATCTCACTCACTCTCTTATTTTTTATTCTTTCTCTGCCTGTCTCTTTCTGTGCCCAGTGTGTGGCGACATTCACGGCCAGTTCTTTGACCTGATGAAGCTATTTGAGGTAGGGGGCTCACCCGCTACAACGCGATACCTCTTCCTAGGAGACTACGTGGACCGGGGTTATTTCAGTATCGAGGTAAGAGGAAACACACATCAAACACCAGCAACAGGGTGCTTTTCTAAATTGCCCCTCATTGTGAATAAGTGTAAATATGAAAACCTGTGATTCCCATTTCCTACCCAGTGTTCCCTGTACCAGGTTACTGAGAATGAATGAATGAATGATTCACAAAAGTGTATTGCACATTAATGAAATGTTAACCCTTTTGATTAGCATACTTTTAGCTTGACAAGTGTGAGCTAATAATAGTAGATTTTTCAGGGTATAGTAGATTTTTGATAAGGATGTATTAACAGAAGTATTTCCCAAATATAATGAATTTAGCTTATGAATAGAAGTCATTTAAGAAATAATTTAAAAGGATTTGTCTTCTACTTCAGCTTGATGTATTGTCTGGGACAGTAGTCATGAAAAACATGAACACGCATTAGTGAGTGTTAGAGAATGTACAGTATTTCTTACCTAAAAGATGTTACATGTGTCATTTAAAAGCTCAACAAGTTCTCACCATTAGTTAAAACCCTGTTGAGATTGTTTGGGCACATGAATTTATTTTGTCTGTCTTAGACACATAAGCATTTGTCTTACTATTCTTTAAACAACATACATGACCAAGCTGGTTTCCTCCTGGGGAGACCAAAAGGTCAGTGATGTCAGATATTCCTCTCCACAACACACATGCAATGCACACCCTAGTTGGATTTAAGTGTGGTTTAATCAGTTGATTTGACTCATTATTTGTCGTAATAGGAGTGGAACGTTTAGGGTGTTAGCAGCTGGAATGTGTTGCATTTTTAAAGATGACAATGTGTCTAATAGCATCTAATGGTGTAATTTGTGGCAAATGCATCATACTTACTCTACACCTCTGTTTCTGTCCACAGTGTGTTTTGTACCTTTGGTCGCTGAAAATCCTCTACCCAAAGACGCTATTTTTACTAAGAGGAAATCATGAATGTAGACATTTGACAGAATATTTCACCTTCAAACAAGAATGTGAGTATGAGATTCATGCTTCTCTGCAACTTGTTCTCTTACTTGTACAGTGTTATTTAACACTCTGGATGAGAGCTTCAGTCTTCACCAAAAACACGTCATTCTATATGTTCTAGAGCAAGCAATTTGTTCTTTGAATTCGGAGAAAGCAAGTTTGGTTTAACACATATTAGTTTTAGTTTCTGAAGCGGGCTTTTTTCAGGTCACCAATCACATTCAAAAGCACTGTTCATCTGTGTGATGGGAACCCCCTCCAGGGTCTACCGTAAGAATGTACGTTGTGAGAAATGATTGCGCCATGACTTTCCTGGGATATTCTCCAGGCCCCTACAATCTTTTGTAGGATAAGCAGTAAAGAAAATAGATGGATGGATGGATGGATGGATGGATGGATGGATGGATGGATGGATGGATGGATGGATGGATGGATGGATGGATGGATGGATTAATTTATTATAGATTGTTTGTAGAAAGAAGAGATTTTTTATTAGGAATAAGACACCACATTGCATTTTGTTTATGAGGAGATTTCTTTTATTAACAATTATTTATTATAGCCATGATGATATTTTGAACGTCCTTAAAGTCAAATTAAACACATCTATAAAAATATAGACTGATATCTGATGAATGTGTGTAGCCAAAAGTATGTGGTTGTAAGTTCACCCCACAAAACTGTTGTCACATAGTTAGAAGCACACATCTGAAATGCTTTTGTTTGCTGTGGTATACAATTTTCCCTTTACTGAAACTTATGCTCAGACCTGTTCCATTATGACAATGCCCTGTGCACAAATCCAGCTCCATGTAGACATGTATTGCCAAAGTTGGAGCATAAGATATCGAGTGTTCTGCTCAAAACCTGTGACCTTAATTCCACTGAAACACTATGGGATGAACTAGAACTCTGACTGTGCCCCATCCCTCTTTACCTGACATCAGAGACTGGCCTTGCTAATGATTGTGTAGCTGAATGAGTACAAATTTGTACAGCCATACTCCTCATGAATCTAGTGCAAAAGCCTTCCCAGATGAGTGGAAGTTATTATAAACACAAATAAGGATTCAATCAACAAGCACATATGTGTAATATAAATCCATCCATACATCCATCTTTCTTTTGGTCAATGGATTACTTACTAGGTTGTGTCAAATCTTTTCATCTGTCGTTTAGTATCATATTAGGAGTAAGGAAACATAAAAAAAAACTAAAATAAGTGGATTTGAGAAAAATAAGAGACTTAAAACAGTAAATGTAAGTGTGCTATATGGAACAGGAGACATAATACAGTAGGTTTGTGATCTAAGGAGTAAAGAGAAATTTTCGATAGAGTGCATCAGGTGAAAATAGCTTTGTTCTTAAGGGAGGAGCCGCTGACTGTGGGGGAAGGCTGCAAAACACATGATGAGATAATGCTCACAAGTAGACCTATCCCATGAGGCAGACAGAATACAGACACAGGGTAAGGGGAGGCAAGTGGCGAGTTGGTGGCAACCTATTTCTGTACCTACTCTGCTGACCTGTCACCATGGATACAAATGCCTCTGAGAGGCAGCGAATTAAGATTTAATGAAAAAAAGGGAACACACACATCGTCCCATGCAGAGAGGGACCTTTAGAGGGACTGGTGGTGGTGTTCCTTCTGTTTGTTTGTAATGCACAGAAACACCCAGGAGGGCTAGGAAATTTCAACACCGAAACTAAACTGGGAATGAAAGATCACTGTCAGAGCACTCAACTGTTTCTTAGTACTAAGAGTATAAGAACAAATGTTTTCTTATTGAATACGGTCTTGCCAAGATACTTTATAAAAGCAGTACACAAAAATGAAAACAAACATTACAAAACAACTAATATAGTGAATGTGTGAAGGATAGACCAAACCGCTAAAACCAAATATTTGAAAATAATCAATCATTAAACTATCTGAATGTTGATTTCCTAAGTAGTTAAGAAATATTTTTTCTTAATATTTAATATCTTAAAATACTTAATTTTCTTAAAATATATAAATATAAATATAAAATATAATTTTCTTAAAATACTTAATATCACTTAATATTAGTTTTAGACTATGACCAACAATATCTAACATACAGCTCAGTTTAAATGTTGTTTTTTTCTGTGGAAACATATCAAAATGAGCTTCATGTTTTAAACTACTTTTCAAGCTCTGTTTTATAAAAGATCAATCAACAATTTCTGACCAATCAGTACTGAAAATGTAACTGTATTTATCCTCTGGTATACGTTATAACTCTTCTTCTTCTTTCGGCTGCTTCCATTAGGGGTCGCCACAGCTGATCAGTCGTCTCCATATCACTCTGTCCTTTACATCCGCCTCTTTCAAAAACACCTGCATGTCTTCCCTCACCACATTAATAAACCTCCTCCTTGGCCTTCCTCTTCTCCTCAGAATTCTTCTACCAATATGCCCCAAGTCCCACCTATGCCAATGACCCAACCATCTCAATTGCGCCTCTCTCACCTTTTTCCAAAATGTCCTACCTGTACAGTCCCTCATTTCTAATACTGTCCCCCAAATAAGCCAGCTCGGCCTCCTGTCTTTTTATCAATGCCACTGTCTCTAAACCATACATCATAGCAGGTCATACCACAGCCTTATGAACTTTCCTTTTCACTCTTGCAAATATAAATGTTATAACATAACATATCAACATTTTTCATATAGGTGAATATTTTACATTAACCAGAGAGGTAACAATGTCACCATATATGCTACAGTAAACTAGCTAAAGTTAGTACAAGACAAAGAAAAAGAGCTTTCTTTCTTTCTTTCTTTCTTTCTTTCTTTCTTTCTTTCTTTCTTTCTTTCTTTCTTTCTTTCTTTCTTTCTTTCTTTCTTTCTTTCTTTCTTTCTTTCTTTCTTTCTTTCTTTCCAGCTAAATCACAATGAACAAAAAAACCTAAATTCAAATTTTACTTTTGGGTGTTTCTGAATAGCAAACATACAAACTCTCCAAACATCCCAAGAGCACTCAGCAGCCACTATAAAAAAAATAAATAAATAAAAAAAAAATCTGGCTCATTCATTACAATCTTTTTCTAGCATTGCAATGTGTCCTGAAACTCTGAACACATGCAACTGGCAAATAGAAGCAGATACACATCCAGAGCTTCAGCTATTATTTCATTTTGACCTCATTAATGATGGTGTAGAGACATAGATGGATGTTTTGGTAATGGTTACATTCCTAGATGCTGACCACATAAGGTAATATATGGGGTTTTTTTTTTGCACCATTATGTCAATTTTTAGAGACCGTTGTGTACAAACATCCTTGGAGATCAGCAGTTTGTAAGATACCTAAACCAGCCTTTCTGGCACTAACAAGCATGCCATAGTCGAAGCACTAAGGTCACTTTTCCCCATTCTCATTTCTGATGTAAATATTAACCGAAGTGTTTGACAAGCAGCTGCGTCCATTGCACTGCTAACATATGACTGACTGTTTGGATCATTGCCTGAATGAGAAGGTGTTCCTATTTAAGTAATATGTGAGTGAATATTAGATATGTTAGAAATTGCCTATTCAATATGTTTGCAAAATATCTCACACTGATCATTCAGCTTCAATGTTTTCGCTCAGGTAAAATCAAGTATTCAGAGCAGGTGTATGACTCCTGTATGGATGCATTCGACTGCCTTCCCCTGGCTGCCCTTATGAACCAGCAGTTCTTGTGTGTCCACGGTGGACTGTCCCCAGAAATACACACTTTAGATGACATTAAGAAGGTAAAAGCATTCTTTCAGTTCCAGTTTTTTTATCTATGGGTACTGGGCAGTGTTTTATGTATATTCAGTGTATATTCGTTACTATACATCTCTGTGTGACCTAGTTGGATCGGTTTAAAGAGCCCCCAGCTTTCGGACCAATGTGCGATCTCCTGTGGTCAGACCCCCTGGAGGACTTTGGCAATGAGAAGAGCCAGGAGTACTTCAGCCATAACACAGTCAGAGGCTGCTCCTACTTCTACAGGTAGAATTGTACACAATTTACACGAGGTAGATTTGAAACACGACAGCTAAACGACACATTTCTCATTCTGGCTCATAAAACTGTGGTTATGGTTTTGGTTCTGGCATTAAAACTTTCTGCTTTTGTGATTATCCATGTGTCGATATGGATACATTTTTGTGTGCTTGTGTGAGGATGAAAAGGGGTGTGCATGTGTGTGTGTAAGAAAAAAAGATAGAGACTTCTTTAAGCCACTATTTTTCTTTATTAACACATTTCTATTTCAATCTAATTTCTAACAGTTCTTCTCATTCCTGTAATGCTTTGGCAAAACTGTAAATTGCAACAGTCATGCCAATAAAGCTTGTTGAAATATAATGAGATAAAGAAAAAGAGACATAGATAGATAGATAGATAGATAGATAGATAGATAGATAGATAGATAGATAGATAGAGAGAGAGAGAGAGAGAGAGAGAGAGAGAGAGAGAGAGAGAGAGAGAGAGAGAGAGAGAGAGAGAGATGAGAATGCAGTCAGCTTGCAGAACCTGGACAGACTGCATGGCAGTCATATCTCTCTCTCTCTCTCTCTCTCTCTCTCTCTCTCTCTCTCTCTCTCTCTCTCTCTCTCTCTTTTTCTCTGCTCATCCCACACGTACCACCACCAGCCTGTGAATATTTCACACTCTCCACTGAAAATCTCATGGAACAATGGAGGGCATGTATGTATCTGTGAGGGGGTTTGAGTGTTTGTCTGTATGCTTGTATGTATTCTGGAGGAAAGAGACAAACATTTTTGTAAAATGAAAGCTTGGTGTGTATGTACAGTTAGTCCAAAATCTGTGAGATTATCATCATGGGAATCAAGCAAATTATTTCTATTTATACCACAATGCTGTTGTATTCTGATTGGTGAGAAGGTGTTGATTAATTTTCTATATAAACTTCAAATCACAAGTTTATGTTAATGTTGTGATTTAAAAAAGGTATTGTTTCTATAGTAACATATACTTTCCAGATTATGGAATGTAAAAAAAATGTACGCTCATTGATATGGTGAATTTTTTTTTAGGAGAGATGTTTATTTAACATTTTTTAATGTATTTGCCAATACCAGAACTTTGTAACATTTAGTAAGGTTTCCACCATAGCATAAATGGATTTGCATTCTCTGGTTTCTCATGTCAAGGTGTGTCTCTGTTCATAAGAGAGGAAAAAAATTGTGCTGGCAAGAGAATGACAGTTTATACCTGACATAATGGAAGTGATAATTTTAGTTATTCTAATGAGAAGTCTACCTCCTAGAATACACTACAGCCATGTTGCAAAGTAAATTCATGAGAACAGGAGGCAGATGCAAATGCAGAAATACATTCGGTAGTAGAGATGGTAACTTAGTCAATGCCTTTACAAAGAACAAGTAGAAAATAAAGGGCTTAAATAAACTGGTAAATTGAGTAACACACAACAAAATGAACTCAAAATTCTTAATTGTGTACTAGGGTGCACTCTGGAGCTTACAAATATGGTTGCCAGTACCTACATTTCCCAACAACAATGTCTGCATCTGAAATCACTTACTCGTTTACTCATTCACTAATATCTACATAGTGCATGGCAGTTGAGTTCACTAGTTAGTAAAAAGGAAATACAAATAAATAAGTGTCCTGCGTCAGAGATTAAAAACCATTCAGACAATTTGAATCATAAAAGTTACACCTACCCTGTATTAACACCTGCGATGTACCATAAAACAAAAGTTTGTTTCATGTTTGTTCCTGTTATGTTTATAATGTACATTTTAAAGTCACATTTGTCAAGTTCACATATTTCAAATAAAAATCATCAAGCATATAAAAATACATTATCTTTAGAACATTGTCGCAGGGTTTCCTGTCAGTGTTTTCCAGCAGACTCCACAGCTAAACACTATAAAATCTATTCAGTCACGTTCATTTGCTAATTTTGGTTTTTGGGTGAAACATCTTTTCCTTGGAAGTAAAGGAAATCTTCTTTTGCACAGTGTCACGTCATAGTATGGGAAATAATGCGTTAGCAAGTGTATGTCACAGTGCATTGTGGGTACAAACAAGTGATCCACACATCTATGAGCAGTCACAGTAGTCACAGAGCCAGCTAGCCAGCTAGTTTTTGAAGTAACACAGAGTTACCAAGCCTTTTATTGTTTGTCTGGGTCTGGGGTCCTTGGATTATTAAGACTTTTCTTACTGTTTTGTACTACTAACTATGACTCCCATCATTTGTTTCTTTATTCAACTGTGTGACATTTAACAGGAACTAATATGTCTCAATATTAAATGCAACAGTAGGCAGTTAAACCATATGGCATGTCATTTGTTAATAAGTCAACGATTGTAATATAAGCAAAAAATTAATTTTGAAATCTAAAAAAAAATTATCAGCAGCACCTGCTGGCATATTTATTTAAATTTTAAATGCAGAAAAAATGCTGTTATTTACTTATGTATTCAATGGCAAGGGAGAAAATTTTCATGATTCAATGCTCTATTTTTAGACACCTAGAGAAAGTCTAGTGAAATCTTTTTGTTTCCAGAAAATGGACTAAATAAGTGTATTTTCCTTATGCATTCTTATTTTTCACATTACATTTTATATGTGCATTTTTATATTAAATGCAACAATTAACAAAAATGTATGTTGAGTCCAAAATTGGATACAATAAAAAAATTATACATTTTAAATTAACTCATGAGATTCAGATTTCTTCTGTGCCTGAAACTTAAAGAAATCTTTGAGAGAGTAGAAATATGTTGCATAAAGCAGAAGACAATGTCACGATTTTTATTCTATCTATCTATCTATCTATCTATCTATCTATCTATCTATCTATCTATCTATCTATCTATCTATCTATCTATCTATCTATCTATCTATCTATCTATCTATCTATCTATCTATCTATCTATCTATCTATAGAAGCTTTGTTTATATATATTGATTGTTTTAAAGAATTGTGACAGTCCTAATATCTTCATATGCACATCCATACACCCACACACTCTCTCACACACTGCAGGAGATCACATCACACAGTGCATTTTCCCCCCTATAGGACACATTAGAGCCCCGGTGTGGGTGTGGGTGTGAGTGTGCCTGCCCACATTCATGTTTTATACATTTGTCTGTTTTAAAAAGAATTCATGTGACCTGTCCAATGCAGGCTCATTAGGCGTGTGTAGACCTACATAGCACACTTTACACACACCCAGTTTGCAGTTTTACACACTACAACCCCTTGGATGTGTGTGTGTGTGTGTGTGTGTGTGTGTGTGTGTGTGTGTGTGTGTGTGTGTGTGTGTGTGTGTGTGTGTGTGTGTGTGTGTGTGTGTGTGTGTGTGTTTAAGCCTCCAAACTGTGCTTCTTACTCTGCCACGATAGATGTCTGGCCTCCCACATTTGAGGGTAGTAGCATTTTCTCTCTGTGTCCTCTCTCACTGCTAGATGATCATTAGAACCCAGTTGAAGAATAGCTGATCATGGTAAAGGAAAACACATGACAAAGCAGATTACCACCATCATGTGCTACATATAAAAACATGCAAACACAGAATGAAAGTACATACCACACAAAAATTCTGTTTTGAACCACAGCTCTGTCTCTGTATTCAGAATTTTGAATGTGGGTGAGACACAGTGAAAGAATCAGTGCGGCACTGAGCCAGGAGAAAACTGCAGCAGATTTGGGCCAATCAATAGCAGTGCTTGATTCATCATTAGGTCTGTCTTGAAACCATTTGGACAAATATTCTCTCTCTTAATACAGTCATTGCATTCATTACCTATTCTTCCCTGCTCCAGGGAGTGACCGGTCTGCAGCGTCTGTGTATGTGTCTATGTGTGTGGGGGTGGTCGCATTAATGTGTGTCCATGTGTATAAGTTATGTTCATTCTTCACACCGCAGTAGTAATGCTCCTCGTGCTTGCCCAAGACTGCTTCTATAGCTTTTATAAACAATGCTCTGTTTATTTCAATTAATCTTGAATATTATGTAAGAGTCACAGCAGCAGCTTTTGTTCCTTCCTTATTTGCCATGTTATGAAGAGTCAGCATGAGTCTACAACTGCATTTATTTTTATTAAGGTGCAGGGCCCATTTCTAGTGATAACATTTCCCTCCTGATCACAATTTATTCATCCAATAAACCTAAATTAATTGTATTACATAATCTAGCAATTCCAATATAATATGCATTAGGCAAATGTATACTGCCATATTTATTAACTGGAGTTATTTGTTTTTTTGTTCTTGACATTTCTACCTAGTAACCCAAACCAGATCAACATTTGAGAAAATGTAAATTCAAAAACATTTTGCAAACATCAGATACCAAAAATCATATTGCGATTCAGGTTGACATTATACTTGCTAAGCATGCAATGAATGCCATAATAATAATAATGGGATCAGTCAATTACCCTTGTGCTACAGTAATTAAAATATGTGTGGGGTGCTTTCAAATACGGTACCCAGACTTTTTTCTATGAAGGACCAAAAATCTAACTTGATTGAGGGCCATGAGCCAAAATTAAATGTTGCATTATACCAAATGGTGAAATTAAAGTTGTCATGGTGAAATTAAAGTTGTCATTTATAATTTAATAACACTGTTCACATTCCTTGGACCACTTTTGATAGATACTGACCACTGCAGACTGGGAGCAACCCACAAACAGCTGCAGTTTTGGAGGTCCCCTGACCCAGTCGTCTAGCTATCACGATCTGGCCCTCGTCAAACCTTACACTTGCCCATTTTTCCTGCTTCTAACACATCAACTTTAAGGACAAAATCTTCACTTGCTGCCTAATATATCCCACCCACTAACACTTACATTTCTGTCCTCTGAGACCAGTCTTTGTGGGACAGCAGGACACTGAATACACAATGATAGCATAATGTACATAAACACAACATTAATAAACTTGTAATTTTATTCCAACACAAAAAGAGCAAACATTATAAGTTATATGTTTTAGGCAAATTCAATTCCAATGAGAATGTATATATATACAGAATATATATATATATATATATATATATATATATATATATATATATATATATATATATATATATATATATATATATATATATATATATAAAGTTTATTAATGTTGTGTTTATGTACATTATGTACATGTACATGTCGGAAATATAAAGTAGGATCATTTATAAGAACTAATTCAAAGGCAAACAAAGTCGTTCAGCTTAAAAGTACACTGTCATTTTATCTTTAAAAATATTGTAAATCATTTAGATTGAATATTAAAATATACAGAATGTGTGGTTATATTTTTGCGGATTTTTTTGCAGAATTACCCCCTAAAAAAATCTAAGCGACATTATTACATTGATTCAAATTCAACATTTACACAGGAAATAGATATTGATCAACCAACCCCAGCCATTAGGGTTGCACAAGCCTTAGTGCCGGTCCCAAGCCTGGATAAATGGGGAGGGTTGAGTTAGGAAGGGCATCCAGCGTAAAAACATGTGCCAAATCAAAACATGCGGATGCTCCGCTGTGGCAACCCCTAATGTAGAGAAGTTTAGTGGGGACACAATATAAGTACTGATAATACTGGCAGTGTTATCAGAATAGATTAAAGTAAATATAATATTTCAGAAATTTTTAATATGTATCTAAATCATATTATATCAAATGATATGAAATGGTTTAAGTGAATCAGTTTATCTATGTGTCAGTATGTGCGAATGTATCTATGTATGAACACTATTTACATGCTAAAAATGGCATAGAACATAGTGCTTTCCTGCAACTGAAAATGTAAATGTCCAGACACGACGTTTAACCATTTTACTCATTTTACTCGTTACTAGTAACAAGTAACTTGTGTACCATTGGGGATTATTAGTTAACTTTCTAAGTTTGCTTTGTAGAATTCAAGAGTTATATTTATATTCAGTTTGTAATCAAGCGTACCAGTGTAGATTTTTTCATTACTAGAGACTCGAAGCACATTTGTATGTCGCTCTGGACAAGGGCGTCTGCTAAATGCTGCAAATGTAAATGTAAATGTAAACTATGTAATCAAGCTAGTTGAGTATGCTAACTTATTTTCCCCATTTGCATTAGCTGATAACTGACAGAGGATAAGAAATTGATTTGGTCACAGATATGTTAACAAGGACATTTACAAGATGGATAATTCAAGAAAAGCTGAACAATGTGAGGAATGGTCAGCAAAAACTTTTAAAAACAGTTGTTAAGCTTTCTAATGAACCATTCATACCTTTGTGTTTACTTTTCTGTAAAATTTGCACAAAAACAAACATAATTTGCCTTGTTTACAAATCCCCAGGAAAACTATAATGCATGGGGAAAAAATGCACAAAAAGGCAAGGAAAACCCGGGGTCATTTTATGAGGTTAATACTGATGCTTCTGCTAGGAATGATGTATGCAGGCAGCACAACTATGGCTGCAGTGAAATAAAACTTGTTAAATTGTGTTCATTGGGCTTCTTGCTTTAGTAATGGCATTCATTCTCGCTGCATGAGATACCCATTTGTTATGTAGCGCTCTGTTATACTGCATTTTTGTATAATATTGATAGTTTCCATAGCGTTGGCATCATAATGATGGTGGTAATGAAGGTGAATTTGTTCAGGTAGGACACCACTGAAGGCCTAGGCATGAAATGCACAGCCCGCTTTTCAAAACTAATCCCTTTCTAGCTTATATGACCAATTCCTTAGCAATAATTTGACATCACAATAAAATAACACCATAATGCCAGGTGCTTGACTCCCTCTCTTTAGGCCATTTTATCATTACTGCTGATTAAGCCTACCACAACGGCGTCATCTGCAAGCATGATTATAATGCTCAAACTATAAACAGGTACACAGTCGTGGGTAAACAGAGATCATAGTAGAGGCTAAGCACAGAGCCCCATGGGAAGATGATCTTAAGCACAAGGGTGGAGGCTATTTGATTGTTAATTGCTTGTTTGTATAGGGGATTCCTGAGAATTTACATTTCTGCAATGGTGGCTTCACTACCGCGTCCTCTTTTGGCTATCTAGGTTATAAATCTGTGTATTTACAGCCTTTATGTGGTACAATTTAGCACCTTATTATGTACTATGTAGACATTTGAATTGTGTTGTGTCACAGTAGACATACAGAGTGGCACCTTACCTTAGCTGTATGGTTTTATTTTATATTTGATCATCATATTGAAGATTCTTGTGGTATTTTGCACCGCAGTTATGTGAGTATATGGAAAGACATTTTCGAACTGAATCTTCAGGAAGACAAGTGTGTGCCTTGATGCCAAATCTCCTGAATAATGCTTTAGTCAGCAGTATTGTATAATGTGTGTGTGTGTGTGTGTGTGTGTGTGTGTGTGTGTGTGTGTGTGTGTGTGTGTGTGTGTGTGTGTGTGCTCGTGTGTGTGCGTAAGAAAGTAAGAGCTCACTAAAGAAGAAAAGAAGGGAGGGGAGTATGAAGGAAAGAGAGCGAGACCCAGACTGCGGCCAGTAGCAGCATCAACACAGCTCTGCGATCTATCCCACAATCCCCAGGGGCTTTGCAGTGTGGTGTTGCCATGACAACCCACTCCTCCTGCCCAAATTGGAGCAAGGGAGTGAGAAAGAGACAGAGACAGAGGAAGCACTGATTTGTAGAGGATAGCAGTAGTGTCGCGATGGGGTTGCCACTCATTAGCAGATGCTGTAGCTCAGAGGGGGAGTGAGAGAAAAAGGACTGTTTCACACTTGTTTCCTGGTGTAGAAACTGCTTCTCACCATGCCGCTGTGTCTCTCACTTGCACATGGAGAAGGAAAGCTAGCTGTAGGCTATACACGAGCCGCAGGATGAGCTTCTCTCCATTAGATCATACTGCGCGCTCCATTAACTCTTGACAGGGCGGCATTATGTGCACTCTTCATGGCAAACCCATCCATAAAAACTCGCTGTTTTAATGCAAAAGCAATCCCCACAACACCTAGCACACATCATATTCATTATACTGGCCGTGTATGGGCATTTTACCGGGTGTACTGAAAGAGTATGTATATCTATGTGTGTGTAGGTTTGTGAGTGTGTGTGTGTGTTTGTCTGTGTGTGGGTGGGTGGGTGTGTGTATGTGGCTGAAGACTGTTTCAAGCATTAAGCTGTAATATAACTGTCAGCATATATGTAATTATTTGTGTGTCGCCTCTGTGCTTGTGTCATATGCCCCTGGATGTACTGTGTTTAACCAAATTTCACTGTGTTTAAAGAAGATTCCTAGCATGGTGTACATTATCTGTGAAGACAAAGTTTTCTATTAGCTCCCATTTCTAAAGCTCATTTTTAATATTTACTTTTTATCATGAAAACTACAGAAATCTGGTTTATTTTCAATGCTAAGAAATGCTAATCTGAGTATCACATTGTTGCATTTACACACGTTTTGTACAATTTGGTTTTAACACCTCTGAAGGAAATTATTTCTTATAATTTGGTTGGGAATTTTGGTCCCATGCTCACAATGCCCTTACATTCCACAACCTAAATCCTTAATGGCATTATGTGGTGCTTGCTAGCAAAAGTGTTCAGTCGTGTTTGTTAGCTCTGGTTTGTTCTTCAGTTGAGGTGCAAAAGACTCGATTAAAGTCAGGACTTTAATCGCTAAGAAACGCTCCATATCTCCTAAACAACATAAAAGTAACCAAATATTAAGTATTTTACACGCATTCTGATCAATGCATTGGATTTTCTTCCCTTGCCTGCATACCTTAATCGTGTGCTGCAAAACATTCGTTTTGTGGAAGAATTAAAATCTCCCACAGTTGTATATTGTACAACTGTTTTTGAAATGATTACAACTACAGTTCTAAGGTTCAAGTATACAGAATTCATGTGAGATTATTATTATCAAGAAAGACTGAGAGATCTGGCAATATTTTGAAATATCTTATAATACTGGGCAACTATGCAGCCCACATTATATCATGACAAAATATTTTTTATAAACAGATACAAATACAATGTAAAATGCAAATTGAGTTCAATTAGGCTGCAATTTTTTTTTACATTTTTAGGAACTTGATTGAATGTCACTGTCAAGTCCTGGATGGGCCATAGCCAAGTCATGACCAGGAATCTGAAGTATTAAAGGAAATAAGTCCAAATTAATCTTAAGATTGAAACTGGAAATCTTCATTTTCATATATACCAGACATTTACATATGCTTTAAATCAATTGATATCGGCATATTGATGGGTTATTAGATCTAAAACTTTTTTTTACAAACTCTTGGTTGATACCAAGACCATATTTAGCTAGACCAATGCTAGTCCATGTACAAAGCCCCGCAAGTCTAAGTCAAAGCAGAAAATATCTCGAGACTGGGCTGGTATCCAATTTAGTCATTTTGGAAATCAGAATAAAAAGATTCATTATAAGTAAAAGTTACAAGTAACTGTGCAAACTGATTTTTTTAAATATAATTTCAATTATATTCTGGAGTAAAGTAGCTGAAGTGAAGGAATTATCAGAGCCAGAATTCTCAGATCATGCTGACACTGCTGACATTTCTACCTCTGGGTTTTGTCCAGTGTTTTCAGACCCCTACTGGAAACATGTCTACATGTTACAGTGCCCCTGCTGACTGCAACCTAAACTACACACATTCTTATTCGATCTCTCTTTCTCTCTCTCTCTTTCTGCCATACAGTTATCCAGCAGTGTGCGAGTTCCTACAAAATAATAATTTGCTATCAGTCATCCGAGCACATGAAGCACAAGATGCAGGGTATGTATGCAGACACAGTCTGTCTCACGTCCACACATACACTTACCTTTTCAGTCCGTAATTATATCCATCTAATGACTTGTCCCCTCCCTTTATTGTCTCATTATCTGTATATATGTTTTGGCCTGGTTTGTTACAGATACCGGATGTACAGGAAGAGTCAGACCACTGGCTTTCCGTCACTAATCACCATCTTTTCTGCACCAAACTACCTTGATGTTTACAACAACAAAGGTGGGTGGAACTAGTATTCATGTCTCAATGTGCTACTTCCCACTTCTTATATTCTTCACTCCATGATGTACTGACAACACGGAGTCAGAGCAAGTAGTCTGGCGAATATTGACAAACGTGACTGCAGTCGGTGTGTTGTTATGCGCGTGCACGGAGTGTTATCTATAATAAACAGAATAGGATGGAGGAGATGTGTGGGTGGAAGAGGCTGTCAGCTTCACTGACTCCATCCATGTGGCTTTATTTCTCCTGATGGAACAGGGTCAGCAGCTCAGAATTCAGAAAGAGCCATCTAGTGGATATTTCGTAGAATACAACACAAGCATATAAATAGTCATGCAGAAATCGAGATGTAAACATGTTCTGTAATCAGCACTGTACTCAACATGCTGATGTAGACAATTCACATAACCTTTTTTTTTTTACTTTTTCTGTGATGTTTGGCACAAATTTTATATATTCTTTAGCTATCATTTAATAGGTTTATTTATTTACAGTTGTGTACAGATGTGCACTCATTCATGCAGTTATCCAGTCAGTCAATCCATCATCTGGCATCATGATCTGTCTTCTTACTGCATAAATTCATGCACAGGCAGATCAAGAGATAAAGTTCAATGAACATCTAAAATCCCACTCAATGAGTAATCATTTTAGGGTTGAAAATGGTGGCAAATTCTATCCACTGTGCTAAACATTTTTCATTCATGATGAGATTTACATCATCATTTGCCTTTTTGGTCTTCCTCAAGTCTCGTATCTTCCTTCAAGTCAACTACAATATACTTTATGTTGGCACTGCTACTGGTACTGTATGTTGCTATCTGCCCTCATCTACATCTATCAACCAGTAAATATGTGTATTTTTGTGTTACGATGTCAGCGGCTGTCCTGAAGTACGAGAACAATGTGATGAACATTCGACAATTTAACTGCTCCCCCCACCCCTACTGGCTGCCAAACTTCATGGATGTCTTCACCTGGTCTCTGCCCTTCGTAGGAGAGAAAGGTAACTCCTGGTTCCACTACTCCAACTGACTTTATAAGACTGTAGAAAGGGCATTACTCATAATCACACACTCTGGTGCTCATGATATTTCTCACTCTGTGGTATTTGAATGATTTATAATCACACTCTTGTAATGATCTACAATCACCCAACTCTGAATGGGTTCCCCTTTTGAGTCTGGTTCATCTCAAGGTTTCTTCCTCATGCCATTTAAGGGAGTTTTTCACTTGCATCATCGTCCCAGACTTGCTCATCGGAGATAAATACTCATAAATTTCAGTATAAGTGAATTTGTTATATAATTCTTACCTTCTGTTAAATCTGCTTTAAGACCATGCCCATTGTGAAAACGCTATAGAAATAAACATGAATTGAATTAATACATAGTATCTCACGAAAGTAAATAGACCCCTCACATTTCAGCAACCATTTTAGTATTTATTCTCAAAGGACAATATTATAAAAATTAACCTTGGATGCATTTTAATAGTCAATGTGCAGCTTGTATAACAGTATAGATTTACTGTCCTCTGAAAATAACTTAACATACAGCCAATTATTGTCATAACTGGCAACAAAAGGGAGTACACCCTTGTAACCGTGTAACCATGCAAAGCCACATGTCCTATTCATCATGTTCATGTTTTTCTCTTCTTGACAGGACCATACAAATGTGTGTATCTCATAGTAGAGCAGTTAAAATTTGGTGCTTTGAGTACAATTATTTCAAACTGACCACTGGATGTTCAACATGGCACCCTATGGCAAAAACTCTCTGAGGATTTGATCATTTGAATTGTTGCTGTACACAAAGATGGCCTAGGCTATAAGAGGATCGGTAACACCCTGAAAATGAGTTACAGTACAGTCCAGTGGCCAGGGTCATACAGAGGTTTTCCAAGATGGGTTCCATTCGGAACAGGCCTCGCAAGGGTCAGTCAAATAAGTGGAGTCCTTGTGCTGCGCATCAGGTGCAAACGCATGAGTGAGGTCCAAACTCACCAAACTTGTCAGTGCTCAAACTATACGCCACACACTGCAACAAGTCTGTTTGCATGTTCATTATCCCAGAAGAAGCCTCTTCTGAAGCTGGCTCCCATGAAAACATTGCAAACAGTTTGCTGAAGACAACCTGTCCAAGAGCATGAATTACTGGAACCATGTCCTGTGATCTGATGAGAATAAGATCAAGCAGTCAATTATGGTGGTGGTAGCATTATGGTCTGGGGCTGCATGAGTGCTGCTGGTACTCGGGAGCTGCGGTTCATTGTGGGGAACATGGATTCCAACATAAACTGTGACATTCTAAAGCAGGACATGATACTATATATGGTACCCTCTAACTATTATCCACTATTATCTTACCTGCAGTCACAGAGATGCTGGTGAATGTGTTGAGCATCTGCTCCGACGATGAGCTAATGAACGACGGAGATGAGATCTTTGATGGTAAGATTTTGCCTTCATTCTACCCACTGTCCTTTCTATTTCCTTCTGTTCACTTGTGCATGCTTTGTCTTATAAATTGCTGTTGTTAAAAAATCCTCTATGCAAGCCATAAGCTCACAGTGTTCTTGAGAAGTTTGCATAGTGTTCTTTACTCCCAGAAAACATTGCATTTGAATGACTTTCCCAGTGGCAATATGGTGTGAAATCTTTTGTCTACCCCCAGCCAACGCAGCAGCTGCACGAAAAGAGGTGATTAGGAACAAGATCCGTGCCATCGGCAAGATGGCCAAGATGTTCTCTGTGCTCAGGTACTTCCTGTGAAGGACTTCCAGTGATATATTCATTTTCAGTATGCTAATCTAAGTCAATCAACTAAAGAAATGTTGAATGAGAGACTAGAGACTTATGAGAATTTGTGTATATGTATACAACTGTATACAGAGAGGAGAGTGAGAACGTTCTGACACTGAAGGGGCTGACCCCGACTGGCATGCTGCCCAGCGGCGTGCTGTCTGGGGGCAAACAAACTCTGCAGAGCGGTGAGCATACAAGCCTACATAGGGTCTTTAGATGCTTTTCTAAACCTGTCCCTGTCTCTTCCACCTGTCTTTCCATCAGTCTCTCTGTATCCTCTGACAGACTCCGGGCTTTGGGGTGTTTTTCGATCTACTGTATACTATGAGTGACCCCAAAGCCTAGAGCGCAGTGGGTCGGTTTCCCCGCAGGGGGTAAACCGGGGTGAGGTCAGTGTCTGTGAGTCTGTGCCAGGTTAAGAAGGATGGCCAGGTGTCCGGGGAACGTGTGTGTATGTGTATGTGTGTGCGTGTGCCTGAGGGGTTGACTGGCTTTGTGCTCCATAGTCTGGTTGGCGTGCATGCATTTCGCAGGGTCGTCTCTTCTGGTGCACTCCTGCTGCCTGTGCCTTACTGCCATATGCATGGCTTGTTCGAATGTAACCACGTCCCCTCCTCTCCCCCCAGCCACCATTGAAGCCATCGAAGCCATCGAGACAGAAGAACCTGACGGAGAAGGTAAATACAGGACATGTATCTGGGCTTAGCATCAGCTGCTGCACAGCAATGATCCACTCACATTTACACTAGGACCAAAGCAGAGTAGTGGAATTATTGAGAGGAAAAATGCATTGAAGTCTAAGAAAGGGCAAAGCAGTACCTGGCAAAGATTCTCAAGTTGCAGTTTGTAATTTTTTAGGTAAAAATTATTTGTTGGCAGATAATAATAATCTGTTTTGAAGACTATTTTTTTTTTTAAGACTTTTTTTTTAAATGCTGCAATGTAATTAAATTCTTAGCTTTTATCATTACAGACTCATTATTGCCATTATAGATTTTTTTTTAGGCCCAGAAAATGACCACACCCCCATTAACAGCAGTGATGTTCCGCTTCACCATTTTTTTTCTTGAGAGCCAAGGTTACCACAGAGGGGGTGTGATCTGTTTGGGGGGTATAAAGGGTTATCAATGTACATACATAGGCAGACGAGTCACTCTTAAAATTACAAACTGCTCCTTAAATCTTAATAGCATCCAGAAAGTTGCATCCTTTTTTATGTCATTTTAGAGTTTTTTATGTAAGGAGTTATATATTGTAGCATGAGTACCTTGTGCTTTTGGTGCAGCAGCAGTGGCAAAAGCACAAGTATTTTTCAGACCTTTTTAATATTGTGCTCTAATATAACAAGGACTGAAGTGGGACAGCCCTTTGATTGACTTGACCAGATATTTGCATTGCCCTTTCTCAGTACTAACAGTAAAGAGAATAGGGACATCTACTCTACTACTGCATGGTGATATGAAAAGGTGTCAAACACAGATGCATGATTACTTGAGTCAGTATGTTAAGTGCTGCATTTTTCTCTTCCTCTCATGAGGCCGCTGTAAGCATAGCATGTGATAACTGGAACTCTCAGGAACTCCCAGCCAACCAGAGTGTGTTAGCCTCTTCCACAACCTCTTGTGCTCTAAAGCAGGCACACCTCAGTGGCTCACTCATGGAAAGAAGAACTGAACACTATTTCCTCTCCAGTCCTGTTTTTTGGTACTAGCAGGAAACGGAAAAAGGCTTGGTTATGGAATACAGATGATAGAGAGGAAATGGTTTTAATATCCTGAATCTTAAAAGCTGTATATGTTCTTTTTTTCTTACAACTTAGTTATAGCCTGCAAGCAGCAGAAAAAACAAGAGAAGCTGTACTCGGAGAGTATAATATCATACATTATTATCAGAAAGTAGTAAGAATCTCAAAGCATTGCTTTATGTTATAGGGTACTGGATTCTATTGGGTTTATAGGAAATGGAAAAGAAGGACCAGTACACCCAAGTGATACTTAGGTGTAGTTTGGTTCTCCATAAAAAAATACAACCTTTTTTTATCACTGACATAAGGGACAATAACATTACTGTTGTTTTATACCACAGCACTGATTATTTTAATTCTGATTAGTCAGTAGGTGTTGATTCATTTTCTGATACAGCCCCTCTGACAGAGGTTTATAGACAAGGTTTATATTAATGTGCTAGATCTAATGTTTGATCATTTCTATAGTAAAAACATATACAGGGACAGGGACTGTGAGTAATCACTAGTATGGTGAAGTGATTTCTGAGAAAATGTTTGATTAAAATTTTAGAAGTAAAGGAATCTCCACTTTCTTTTTAAAAGTCAGAGGGAAAAAACGTCACTGTTCTCAAATTGCTGTGGTATAAAAGGTATAAAACACTTTGGGACCTCCTGTAATAATCAACAACGTTGCTTATTTCCTCATAACAGCACACACATTTGTGTTTTACTCCTTACATTTTATATTTTTTACAGAATTCAGCTGTGACAGGATGGATTTCATTAAATGTGTGGTGTTTTGGTGTTCATTTTGGTCTGTGCCTTTCCACAGCCATCCGCGGCTTCTCTCCACAGCACAAGATCAGCAGCTTCGAAGAGGCTAAAGGTCTAGACCGAATCAACGAGCGCATGCCTCCCCGTAAAGACGGCGTTAACCACGTCGGTCACTCCATGGGCAAAATGAACATGTCTGAGGCCAATGGTACCGATGACAACAGTAACATCCAGTGATGTAGCGGCCACCTGCAGTGACCGCATTCCCAAACTCGTACCACTGTTCTGCTGTGTGGCAGGATGTTGCCAAAACCTGAAAATTTAAAGCCTGCTGATTCCAACCAAACCCAAAACAACATATACATATGCATCCACTACTGCTATGTCAAATTAGCGAAGCAAATGATCCATTTTCAAATCTGTCATGGATGTGGGTGGAAGGCGGTTGCTCTTTTTCGCTGCCAGTTTACAGAATGCGGGTTTCTCGCTGTTTCGGGCGAGTTCTGCCGCTATTTGGGTGTGACGAACAGGGTAGGGGTAGGGTTTGCTTGGGAGGGAGGGGGACAGTTATGTCAGTCAAGGGCTGAAAGTGTCTTTATCAATTCCTTTCTGACTCCACCCAATCACCAAGTGGGCGGGGACTAGGGATTTAGAACTTTAACCTGATCCATCGCAGCTCATCGGTGGGGGGTGACCAGCCAGTACCAATGCCACGCACACATTTAAATATTTTTGATTGATGAGTTTTCTTCATGAGCCCATCTCATAAACGAAGCGATCGCACTGTTTGACATGTTTTGCTACTAGTATTAATGAATATGAAATTTGAGATGACGCAACAATGAAACGTTTCTAAGAAAGGACATTTGACAGAAAGAAAAATTCTGTACATTTTATTACTTGCAATGCACTCTTACCTGAGTATTTTTGTTTGTTTATTTATTTATTTATTTATTTATTTGTTTATTTATTTTGTTTTGGTAAGATGCCATAAAGCTGCGTGGATGTAAGGTGTAGGGAGCTTGCATATGTTGGCTGTGCATATGTTGGATTAACCCCCGCTGTGGAATGAACACTTGACGGTGAGGGGAGGGGGGAGGGGGGTTATGCAGTTAAAGTTTGACCTTTGGCACCACCTACCTGATTGTTTCTCACCTGCCTGTAACTCCAGAGAGAATGCACATAGTATGTTTCGCAAGTCAAATGAACCTATATATATATATATATATTAAAGTATAAATATATACATATATAAATATATTATTAATAATAAATGATGGACAATATCGAGGACAATTTTTAACAGCATCTGTGGTATGGAACGCATCACTGCATGCAATTAAGTTCCTTATTGATATGTGAAATTATAATTGTGATGTGTTTCAATATAGTAGATTTAAATTATTTCCCTTTTCACATTATATTTGTAAAATTCAACTTTGTTTTATATATATATATATATATATATATATATATATATATATATATATATATATATATATATATATATATATATATATATATATATATATATTATTTTGTAATCTTTTCTTCTGTCTCACTTATTTTCTTTTTCATTATTTTTAGGCTCTTCTGTTGGTTGATTTTTTTTTTTATTGTTTTTGCTGTACAGGCATCGATGCTCTTTTTTGAGATGTTAAGCCTTTGTGTTTTTTATTTTTGTTCAGTTGGTGTAAAGAATGTGTTCAATAGTGTGAATGAACATATTACTCAGTGAAACGCAACATTCAGGCTGCCAAAGCATGATCGCATGGTTTATTCACATGTAAACAAATTGGACACGCTGAAAATCCTGTGTCTCACTTTGAAGGAAAACTATATTCTCATTATAATTCTTGATGATATCTTATACTTCTTATTCTTACAATTAAGCTTACGGTTCTTTTCTCCACTGTTTTCTGATCCTTGTTTGGTCCAGACGTGGTTTATTTTAAAGAAGGAGTTTAATGGATATTAACTTGTGACTATTTTTTCTTGCAATTTTCTCTTGAACTAAGTTTTGGCATCTGACTTCCTAAATGATAACACACATTGTAAGCATGCCCTATGGGACAAATCACTTTTTTTACTCTTGAATAAAATATGCATGAACTACTGTCTCAGTCACCATTCTATACCTGTAATGTGTGTTGCCTAAGCATGGATGAAATAAATAATTTGGTCCAAATGTTATTATGCATAACAAATAGAGGGAATCAAGCTTAAGTTAAATATTTATGTAGACATTTCCTTCCAATGATGCCTTGTCCTCTAAGACTCTATGGCCTTTTTGAGTAGCTAATAAAATGTTGTTATTAGACTGATATAAGCCGGTGTTTTAACAACATTGTTAAAGTCTTTCTCGACAATAAAAGGTGGGATCAAATGCTGGAAGCAACGATAGAATAGGGTTATAGAGAGGCAATGAGTGTAAAATACACTCACACAACACTTTTCATTCAGTCCCATTGTAAATGGTGGACACCTGTAGCCCAGACACAAGCCAAGTTTGAAGAGGCATGCCACTGCAAATTGACGTGTGGTGAACTCTGACCTGCGAATTCATATCACATGAAGACATATAACTGATATGAGACTAATACGTCATAGCATGACCTTTTCAGAAAATACAATATGAGGGAAGCACTGATTATATCGATGTTGTAGCAGACAGCACAGCTTCGAAAGAACATAAAATCAGCATTTTAAAAAAATTGCCTGGTTTACGGTGTCAGTTGCTGCTTGTATTTGCAGCAGGTCTACAAAGAAATGTTTGTACGTTGAAAGTCTATGGTGACTGCTGCATAATAAGCATGCACTTGGGCAGGATTCATGCTGCCCTATTCTTTATGAATGTCTTGTTTACAAGTGGGGGCAGGAGTCATTATAACAACAACAACAATAATAATAATAATAATAATAATAATAATATTAATAATAATAATAATAATAATAATAATAATAATAATAATAACAACATCTCAATACACTCATGTCAGTTTTTACGAGACACAGTGATACAACCAGTGAACAGCCTGATGACAATGATGACAGCACAACACCTGTTGTAATGAACCCACTTGAATGCAATCTATTTAATGAACTTTGCTGTGTCTATAGATGAGTCATTTCTATGATTATAATTTACATTTCGATTTACTGTATATATTTCTCTAACTAGTTAAGTTGGTGTCTTTGGAATACAATTATCAGCATCCAGAAAGTATAAAATTGATACTGTTATAGAAAAATTTGCTCAATTTGACTCATTGAGAGAAAATAAAGTGGCAGACGTATAACAAAGATCAGTTAGATCAACCAAGAGGATCGTCACATCTTTCTCAAATTTTTAGTTCTGTTTCCTATTAAAAATTGGTATTGAGTTAGTTGGTCCTGTTGAATCAAATGTTATGAAGTTGCTCTAAGAATTCACTCACAAAAGTCTAGTATTCTAGCCTTTTAAATATAAATTAGTTTTAAGATGTTTTTGACGTTCGTGATCGTTTTGTTTTTTTAGAGAAACCGCTCCTTCTTTGCAAGACTAAAGCACAAGCACAAGGTCAAAGAGTTGCTTTTCCATGAGAACACGACATCTGCTTCCTCCTATTCTTTCCCAGGAAACCGTAGGTCACTGTTAGGGCCATAGCAATCTCACCCTGAAACCAAGAGTGGGCACAATTACACTTAGACACACAATCAATCACCAGGATACAACTACACTTTACATGGTCTTATTTTCCTTCCAACAGCACAGGAAACAGTTTCTCAGGAGCTGCACACTGTTGTGGATTAATTTACACGTGAACACTATAAAGCTTGACTGCTCTGTACAGTTTAATAAATATTAATGCCTGTTGACCTCCAATAGTCAGCATTTTTTTTTTATAGAAACACACCTTAAACTCTGTGGATTAACCCATGGCTTTACTCTTATATCCTTTATTTGTCCTTTGTATGACTTTATCGCTTATTTCAGGTAAGTTGGAAACATAACAAAAGACAGAACTTTACATTGCATACTTTAACTAATCTGTGTGCAGAAAACTACCATGCAGAATAATGTGCAATAATATGCAGCAAATTTACAGATGTTTAATTAAGATTCCATAATATATACATGTGGGTGGTTGGGAATTTCTTAACAGACTTTTTGGATAAAAATTCCTAAAGCAATTGATTGGAACTGCATTTATTCTTTTTGTGAGAATTTGCTGATTAGATGTTGGCACAAGGCAGTTACAAAATCCTCCTACTTAACAAACTGATAAGTGACTCAAATGATCCCGAATATATGCTACCATGAATATATGATTAACAGCACAGTTCTTTCTATAAGATAAATGCAGTTTTTGAAGATATAATTTTAGTACACTGTTTATAACAATAAAAAGTAATTATATCAAGTAAAAAGAGGAATGTGTTGCCCATATTGGCCAAACAGCTAAAAAATGTATGGCATCCCAAAAAAAATCTACAAAATATTATCTAAATTCTGGCAATCAGCCAAAAAGTCCAGAACTGGTTTTCCTGCTTTAGCACCTCAAAAATCGCGAGTAAAAAGACTATGGAAAAGGTTGGGGTTTTTTCTTCTTTTGCAGTGGTGAAAGCATTTTGTCTGGCATGGAACTAAGTGAAATTCCCTTAGATTTGACAGTTTTTACAGCTCTCCAAATAAATAGAAATAGAAGAACATTTTGGAATCAGATGTCTGCACCATCAAAGTTATTGTCATGGGAGAAGAAATGGACAAATAATTATTTGTATTTTCTCCACAGTGACAAAAGCTGAATCTGCTAATGCAACATCACAAACAGGTATTGTAGTACAAATGTACTTTTTTTTTTACTTTAATTTTTCATACCTTTAGATTTAACTGATCAACTGACTTACTTCTTAATGCTTCAAATCTTTGTGGAGAATATCAGTTTTTGCTATGTACTTTTGTTTTAAATGTTTGACTTTATTTACATGCATTTTATTTTCACAAGATTATATCAGTTCTTCTATTATCCTAAATGACACCCTTTCTGCCAAGTCTGGAGGTAAATAAACAATGTAATATTGGTAAATTGACCTTTAGGAAAGTTGTAAAACTTTTTTAGTCGAATGAGCTGGAATAGTAAAATACAGAGCGATAATAGGAATAATGCATTGAGTTTACAAAGTCTGTACTTTTACTGTACTTGATTAAACATTGTTGGGAAATTATGTAAAAAATGACTCATTGGGAAGGACTGTATTGATTGTTTCCTACAGAGTTCCTAAGCTTGAATTGTCCTGAATTGTGTCCCAGGATAAAGGAACGGAGATTTGCTACATTAAGGAACTGAAAAAAACACACAAAATTAAAAATCTCAAAACAATCTCATAAAAAGATTTAGTCAATGAGTCTGAAAAACCAGGATTTAAGACAAAATTTAGTCCAAGTGTATAAATGTATGTAATTTGTTATATATGTTGTATATGAAAAAGAAAAATTTTAATCTAAAACTAAACCAAAGTGATTTAGACAAGAATCCACTACAATCAGCAGAGGCTTACATCATAATGCACAAAATAATTGGAATGTTCAAGCTACTACACAGTTGTTAAAATATCAGTCTTATTGTCAATTATCTTAAATCTCATTGTACTGGATGCAGTCCAATCTGTAATGTCTTCTACTATGTGCAGGTGATGGTACTGAACCCACACAGACAACACCGGGGACTGGGCTCACGACATTAGCCTTTGGTAGGCTGCATTATTATTCAAGGATATCTGCCAAATTAAATTTTTTATTTGTTTCTTTGTCTTTATTGTTTTGTTTTGTTTTTTGGCAGGTGTGATGAGCTTCATTCTGATATTGATCATTGTTATGGTGGTCTTGGTAACAGCAGTGAACTTTAGAGGACGCTGCCATAATTCAAAGGAAGAAGGTGAGATGTGATGTGTGTGTGTGTGTGTGTGTGTGTGTGTGTGTGTGTGTGTGTGTGTGTGTGTGTGTGTGTGTGTGTGTGTGTTCTCCCACAGCTTTATTGCATTAGGAAATAACAAGGTATTTATCTACCTTGCAGGTATAAAAAACTATGGCTCTGTGGTATCAGAAGGGTATGTACTAAAAACTCAAATTTTATGAATGCATGTAATCATCTGTTACATGTGTAAGCCAATTATGATTTTGTTTGTAATGTTCTTACAGAAATTTGAGCAACAAAACAGAGAGGGGAAGCATCATGCTAGTCTCTATGAGGACAATAAACACAGACACTGGTAAAGGTTTACATGAAACATGGTTTATTGTCATCATGCACTTTTTTGTGTTTGCGGATATTTGACTATCATAGCCAACTTTGTTGCCACCCACTTGTATAGGATGTCTTTGGATTCTGTATTATTAAGATTTTCCTAGAGACTAAGGGCCACAAACCTGTTCCAGCATGACAGTGCCCCTGAGCACACAATGCGGATGTTTATACATACATTGATGTCATGCATGGTTTGCCAAGGTTGCTGAGGAGGACATTCAGTGGCTTGCACAGAGCCTTAAACTCAGTCTCACAGATCACGTTTGCATATACTGGAACACTATTGGAAACCTCTCCATAATAAAAAGACTGGAGGTTATTATAAAAGCAAAGGTGGGACTAAATCTTTAATGGGATTTTTAACACATTTTTGCATGTAACAAGCATAAACAAGTGTGATTGCTTAGATGCCCACATTTGGCTGATCCAGTGTGTTCTTCTACATCTGACTTGTAGAATTATGAGTGTGAAGTATGAATTATTTCTCACTATGGTTGCAAAAAGTGCTTATTTGAGTTACCGTATTCTACTCGTATTTCTCTTCTTAAAAAGGCATTTCCAGCAAAAGAATTGCTGCTGGTTGGGATTTTTTAAAGTTTTTATTTACACCATTCTGTGTACACTTTAGAGATTGATTTGCGGTTTTCAAAACCAGGCTATCTGGCACTAACAACCATGCTATGATAAAAAAGTAATTGAGTATTACAAGTATTTATAGGTTGTTGTGTTTTGTACCGCTACCATTTGATTGGCCGCATTAAAGGAAAAGTTACAGTTGTTTCCCCATATATAAATATATATTTTCTGTCTTCCTTTCTTTTTACAGACACAGATTCAGTACGATTCTCCTCCATTTACAGTGTAGCATTGGAAAACGAAGACCAGTAGCTCAGACTGAAAACAGGGAAGGGAACGGACTCGATTCTCTAATCGGAACTGATTTTCCGTTCTCCTTTTCAGCAGTAACAGATCGGTGTTGTTTGAATGACACGGTTCTACATATCTGTACAGTTTGCCTCACAAATATTTATGCAAAATTTTAATGACCACAAAGAATGATGGGTGATGCATGTTAAAGAAAAGCACTCAATGGACAACTCTAATAAACTTTAGACTCAGAGCTGATGAAAAAGTAAGATATAAAGCATTTGTCTGTTACATTTGAGATATATGATTTCTTTTCAGTATTAAAGCAAAAATAAAAAAATAAAAATAAAATAAATAAATGTTTTGAAATTGTTGACCCACAGAAATAAATGACATTGGAACATACTGTGCGGTGTGAAAGACCATACAAGGGGGAACGTTGGCGGTTTTCTATTGGTGCTTCCCCTACTTCCGGTTCCGGTTAGCCATGGCGGTTGCTAGCTACCCCGTTTAGATACTTGGTTGTCCTGCTTGTAATCCGGATATATTTTTGGGGGGAAAATGTGATCTTGAGTTTCATAAATGGTGTTTCTGATGACAGTTTATGCACTGTAGAAGTAAACTGTGTTGACACTGACGGCACTGACCGGTTGTAATGCTGAAGTGTGTCCGAAACTAACCGGGTGCTCTCTTAATGTTATTAGCTTGTTAGCTACTCGGCATTTTCACGCGACCGTTATTTCTAATGTAAATCCGCTTGTTCTATTATTTGGCGTTTAGTTTTAGTGTCGCCATATGGGAACTAACGTTTCCCCCGTTTCAGTGTTGTAATAAGTGTACTTGGGCAGCCTGTCATTGCAGCTGTCATTCGGGTGTCCGTCTTAAACAGAAGTAGGCAGGACCGTAATCTGAAGCGGGTGTAGAGATGCCTGGGTTTCTGTCTGATAAAGAAGAATCGGACAGACTGATCGAGAAAGCAAAGCTATGTCTAAGATCAGGACAGAAGGAGAAAGCCCTGCAGATCTTATATGAGGCACAGAATATCTACCCCAGCACCCGAGCTCGAGGTGAGTAACCTTAGGATTTCCAGGCTGACACTGAAATAGAAAGTGCAGTGTCTGGATATTACTGCAGGTCTCATGATCAACTCTCGGCTCAGTTGTCTGTTTTGGTTCTGGCAGTCTTGCTTCCTATTGCCAAACACTGGATTCTTTAGTGTTTGGATAGTTTTTCAGCCAAGAGTCGTTGTATATTGAATCTCCAAGGGAAATACACTGGTACCTTTCCTAAAAAAAAATGATTAGATACATAGATGGAGAGAGAGAGAGAGAGAGAGAGAGAGAGAGAGAGAGAGAGAGAGAGAGAGAATTTCATTAATCCCATAGGAAATCTGTAATGTTGCAGCATCCAGTTCAAAGACATACAATACATTTGACATACAAGCAGGGACTATAAGGGGGGGAAGAACTTGCAAAATAAAAATTTGCTATTTCAATGTACGTGATGCTTGAACATACGGGGGGGGACTCAAGTAACTGTAGAAATCAGTGGTCCGTTTGGGTCTTGTGGTCTTGCTTTCCATTGCCAAACACTGGATTCTTAAGTGTTGGGTTAGTTATCCTGCTCAGGTCTATTGTATGTTGAATCTTTAAGGGGAAATAAACTGGCACCATTTGTAGTTCAATAACATGCCTATTTATATAGATAGATTGTAATGCTACAGCATTACACATACAACATACAGTGCAAGCAGGTAAGATGAGGTAAAAATGTTGCAAAATAGTAAGATACTGTTTCGATTTGCATGATGATTGTATGTAGATTGTATATAAATTCCCATATCATGTGGGTACTTAAGTAACTTTACTTAAGGTGCTCCAGCCATTTATAAGTAAAAAAAACAGAATGAAAGTACATGATCATGTCAGTGCCATCAGTTGAACAACATAAGAGACTATAGATTTAGTTGCAACAAATTATTATGGTTAATAAACACAGAACAGATTTACAGGTATATGTCCCTGTTTATGGTGATGTCAGAGAATGAGACAACAGCGTTCAGACAATTAGGACAAAAGCGTTCATTGTTGTCCTATTAAACCCGAACTTGTTTAGATAAACAGAACTTAAACTCAGCAAGGGAGATACACTGGCAACTCTTTTCTAGGAAAAATAAACTGTAGTAGTGTGTAGTAGTGAACACAAACAATGTGTGCCTTCATGAGTCTATTCCAGTTAAACTAAAATGTTCTACAGTGCATCCAGAAAATATTCACAGTGCTTTACTTTTTCCACATTTTTTTTGTTCATTTTTTACAATTTTGAGGAAAATAATAAAATTTTCCCTCAAAATTCTACAAACAATACCACATATTGAAAACATTAAAGAAGTTTGTTTGGAATCTTTGCAAATGTATTACAAAATAAAAAACCGAAAGAAATCACGTACATAAGTATTCACAGCTTAGGCCGTGACAAAATTGAGCTCAGGTGCATCCTGTTTCCACTGATTGTTCCTGCGCCGTTTCTATAACTTGATTGGAGTCCACCTGTGGTAAATTCAGTTGATTGGACATGATTTGTAAAGACAGACACCTGTCTATATGAGGTCCCACAGTTATTGGTGCATGTCAGAGCACAAACCAAGCTTTGAAGTCCAAGGAATTGTCAGTAGAACTCCGATTGTATCAAGGCACAGATCTGGGGAAGGGTACAAAATAATTTCTGAAGGTCCCAATGAGCACAGTGCCCTCCGTCATCTGTAAATGGAAGAAGTTTGGAACCACCAGGACTCTTCCTAGAGCGGGCCGCCCGGCCAAACTGAGCACTGTGCATACTTTCTGGAGTCACTGTATTTTTCATTGTATTATATGATACGATATGCTAGTCACATGCTAGATACTGTCATTGACTTAGTGAGTCAACTTCCTACAAGTTCTTGTTGCCAAATTATGCCCAAGTTCAAAGAGAAGGTTGTTTGAACACAACAATGCTTTTGGTAAGAACAATCTTATACCAGCATGGTCGATATCCGCCCTGATGCCAGGTAATGCTAGGTATTAGGTGTTGTTTTGCTGTACTTTCATCCACTTAACCCAAAACAATTATCATGTTACTTTAATTTAAAATTCAAAAATATATATGAGAGAAGCTCTTCTATAAGATTACATTGCAAACTCTTTATATGCATATGGTATGGATTTTTAGAGAGCCAGAGATTAAGCATGAACATGTGCAAATTACATTTTGTCAGCAATATCAAGTTTCTCCAATGGTCACAGAGATCTGATTTGAGTTGCTGATCCAGCAATTATTTGACGTTTTTAGCTATTTGTGTTAATATTGATACTTGCAGGTAAAACATCCCATGCACTTCATGTGGCAAGCCATCATACTTTTCCCCTCTCTGTTAACAATTAGTCCTGATCGATGCTATTGTGAAGAATGGTAGTGCAGCTGCCCCTGAAACAGATCGTACATACACACCGCCACCTGGATGGAGGAACTCCGACATCCCTATCCGGCGACAGCACCAGCGTAACAGTACAGGAGTAACTGGTGAGGCACCCAGTGATGACAAGAAGAGCTATACTGAAGAGCAGAGGCAGGGGGTTCTCAGGTTCATTCACACACTGAGATTCATGCACACACAAACCTTATATTCTATAGTAATTTTGTGTTTTCATTAGTGACCCTAACCCTATCATTGTATACCGGCAGGATACAGAGATGCAGGGATTTTTATGAGATTCTGGGTGTACCGAAGGATGCCAGTGATGAGGATTTGAAAAAGGCTTACCGTAAGCTTGCATTACGTTTTCACCCGGACAAGAATTGTGCACCTGGAGCTACGGATGCTTTTAAAGGTATGGATCTGCATTCAGCAATGTCATGTGTTAAAGTGTAAGGCTCGAGTCACCCATACGAGTCTGTGCAACTCTGTGGCCTACATTGTACCACGAAGAACTACTTTTATTTACGCATAATGCATGACAAGAGATTGCATTCCTCTCGAGTGCTCTATGCTGCATTTAATTTTCTTTACTGCGCTATAGTATAGTTCTCAGCTGTTAGCTGTGTGCTGTTCTTTTCGGCAGCTATTGGTAATGCCTACGCAGTGCTGAGTAACCCAGAGAAGAGGCAGCAGTATGATCAATATGGAGAACAGGGTACCACAGAGACACCTAGTCACTCCACAGCCCAGCCTGGTTACACTCACACACACCATCGAACCTTCCACAGGGACTTTGAGCCCGACATCTCACCAGAGGAAATCTTCAACATCTTCTTTGGTGGCAGGTTTCCTACAGGTTAGTCCAAATATATTAATTGGCACCCATATTTATATACTGCACTACAAGCTATATGATGACTTCTTTAGGATGTATAAACAGACAGATATTTGTGAGACATATTAAATGGGTTATGGCCAGGGCTGCATTTAATCTGCAGTGCCAGTATAATGTCATATTAAAACATCTTTTACAAGATTTACAGCAAAGCAGTATCGACTTTTCGTACATGCTGATGCAAGAGATTTGTTGATAAGGCATTGAAACTATATTGCATTACCACAGGAAACATTCATGTTTACACAAACAGAGGAGCTTCTTATTCACATTTCTACCAGCAACGCAGACGGCGTGCATATGAGAGACGCGAGGAGGAAGTACAGGAGAACCGCAGCCAGGTCTATTACTATTCCATATCCATCACTCATCTACTTAACAACCTCACCCCTGTACTTTGCTTATTACTGTATTTCTTAACCCAAAAAATTAGACTTATTTAGAGTTTGGCAGTTTTATCTAGGGAATTATATTTTTTATACTTTGTACTTTTTTATTTTAGAATACATTCACAGCCTTCCTGCAGCTTCTACCTGTACTGGTGCTCATCCTGATCTCTGTAATAACCCAACTGATGGCCACTAACCCCCCTTACAGCCTTTTCTACAAACCGTGAGTCTGATCCTTTCCTCCATCCTTATCCTGAGCAGTGATGAGGGATTATCGCATGCATATTTCATATAGATATTAACACAAATGTCAGGCTGGTATAGTGAGACTGATTGATTATGAATTGTAACATGAGCTCGCATGTAAAGCAGACACCATGAAGTATGGAAAACTAAGAGGTTTAGGTTATACAGTTATCATACTATGCGTGAATATCATGCCAAACCATGGAGGGATGATCTGGTTTGAGTAGTGACCACGCTGATAACGTCCTGTTGTCCTACAGGTCCATGGGTTTGGTGGTGTCCAGGGAGACGCAGCACATGGGCATACAGTATTATGTAGATAAAAGCTTTGATTATCATGGGGGGGCTCTGGATGAGCTGGAGAAGACTATAGAGAGTGACTACATAAACCATCTACAGAACAGCTGCTGGAAAGAGAAGCAACAGAGTGAGTATGCTCATCTGTATGTTGTCATAACCGAATTCCCGAGTTCGCTCTGAAAAATGCATTCCTTTAGTTTGGGGGAAAAAAGTGATCTAACTTGACCTTTTATATGAGACAGTCGGACACTCATAAACCATGCACTGAGTTATAGGGTATGCATGTGCTAATATAAATACATTTTACTTCTTTCATAGTTAAATACAATACACAGCCATTGCATATTTTTTTCACATTGCATCACATAGGCCTGTATTTACTGTTAATACTGATGTTGAATGTATGAGGTTATTCTATGATTACAGTTTTTGTTAGCACACATTGCTTTTGTGTATTAGATCGAAGCACATGGCCCAAATGATTTGCATATTAGCAACCTGTTATGCAACTGGTATAGATGTGCTGGAACCTGGGAGAGAGAAGAAATGTGGAATATCTGAGAGACTGGATTAGTACACCGTGCTCTAAGTAAAGAATAACACAAACGAACTGTGCTGTTATATGAAAGTAATATGTAAGCAACAAAAGGGCATTATTTTTGTATATAAAAGCACAATCTTCAGTGTGTATTCCATTTAACAATAATGACGATGCTTAATTTATTAACTGTTCTTACTTATGTTAACTCTGTGATAGTTTTCTCCTCAGCCTGCCTTTCAATCCCTCTCTCACCCTCTCTTTCCTACTTACTGAAAAATGATATAGCTTATATAAAAAGTTAAATGGCTTTTGACCAGTCAGAATGTAGAATAGCATTATTAAACCAATGGCATTGTTTTTTTTAAGACAGTAATACTTCATTAATAACATGTAGTTTGTGCGTGACAACCTGTTAGCCAGCCATGTCCTATACTAACAGTGCAGAATTTCTTTACCTCTCAGAGTCAGACCTGGCCAACCTGGGTCAGCTTTATCGTGATGAACGGCTGAAGCAGAAAGCCGAAACCATGAAGTTGGACAACTGCGAGAAGCTTCACCGCATTGCAAGCCGCCAGAGGGGCAACTAAAAAAAAAAAAAAAAAAAAAAGGATATGCTCTATTAAACAAAATGTCTTACCCTGACATATATACGATTTTAATCTGTGCAGTGATTAATCACTTTATTTAGGGAGAGTTTGTTGGAAATGCAGTGCTTTTTTAGCCCTGCTAAACAGATAAAAGTGCCAGCACGCCGAATTGCACTGGTGCGGCTGGAAGTGATCAATTCGGTCAGCTTTTCGCGACAATGAAACGTAGCCTCATCACAGAGGAAATGTTTTTTGTGTCTTTGTACCTCCTTACATTAAGGAATTTAGGCTCCAGATGCACTGAAACTTACACAGATTCTTCAGTACAACACTGATTTTATTTAATATGCTTGAGTTTTAGTAGTGTAGTATGTAGTTAACAAAAATGTATTTATTTAATTGCGTTATTTATTTTTCTTCTCATGTGTATTGTTAACATTTATTTGGTGTTAATCAGGCTAAAGACATTTCTGTTAATGAAAACGAGGACATTTTTTTCATGCAGATCTAAAAGACGATTCATAAAAAAACCCAAACTACTGCTTTCAAACGCTTTTCCAGGTAAATCGAGATGTTCTCATAAAGGTTAAATTACTTAAATGGATTTACTTTTGTAACTGATGTTGTTATTTAATACTCAATGCTTGGAGTCACAGGGCATTAGTATTTGTTATTTTGTGTTTAGAAAATAAAGCTTGTTTTTGCTTTTTTTTTTTTTTTTTTTTTTTTTTTTTTTTTTTTTTTTTTGCTCCAAAATCCTTGTAAACAGCATTAATAATTTTTAATATCTATAGTGACAACTTTTTTTGTTGTTGTTGCATGCAGTCCATTGGGCGTTTTATTTTGCTTTGTGTTACACGCAGTATCAACTAAAGGTTGACCGATCGTGGATTTTGCTGATACAATAGCTTGGTAGAAACTTGCCGATAACCGATTAATGAACCTATAGTTTATAAAATAGATACTGGATTTTTGGATAATAGCAATAGTGCTGAATTATATTACAAAAAACAAACAAACTACTGAATCATAAAAATGTGCTAAATAAAATAAATATGAATATATACATTAATATAAGCATATAATTAATAATCAATTAAACAATATTATCAAATATATAATATAGCGTTTATCGTGTACCGTGCGATCTTTGTATCATGTTGTCACATGTAAAAACAAACAAAACGCGGCGTCAGGGATTCATCTCTAAAGCAAACCTTCTCTGCGTTCCAGCAACGTACACAAGCAAGAAAAACTATTGGTGTGGATTATTGCAAATAGCTCCAGCAATCAACTTACAGTGCTGATTAATCTGCAAAACCAATTAATCGGTCGACCTCTAGTATTAGTGAAGCAGGTTTAATTTAGACCTAAATATTTTCATCTAAATTACCTGCAAGCTGTTATCTTTTGAATTGTAGACATGTTAATATGTGGTACCTCATGTTGAGTCAACACTAGTCCTGAAATTCTGAATGTGGAAACCTGTTGCTGAATGCTTAGCAGTACAATACATTTCATATCTTGAAGTAAAGTGAGATTTATTTGGAATGGAGGTAACGTGAGTGAGTGCTGAGAGAGATTTTGTTCTGGTTTTATAAAACACTAATCATTTTCACCTTCTCCCGAATCATACAATAAAATTACAATATAATTCTTCTAACAAGCCTTGCAGTGTCGTTGTGGAGTTTTTTTTCTCTTCCTACCATGACCAATTTTGAACTTCTTCATTTTACTGGCTTGGGTAACATCTGGTAACCTTTGCTGATAGACTGAGAAAATGTTTTTCCTAAACTTGCTTCTGATCATTAGGACTTTTCACCAGTTCTACTGAATAGTGGGGAATTCCTGCTGAAATATTGTAAAAACCACTTAATGAATTCACATTTGGGATGACTCATTAATCAAGAACTCTCCCATCATTTAAGAGAACCCTCTTTCAATAAAAAATACAAGGCCATCTGTTCGTGTCTTCAAGCAGAAAAAAAATGTCTGAACAGAAAGTGAGATTTGAAACACCACCTGGCATGACTACCCTGTGGTTTCACACCAGCTTACACCTCCAGGTCCTGGGATCAGGTTTATCTCATGATATCACAGGTGTGACTCACACACTGTTTAATAGCAGTGATTCCCCACCATTAAACTGATCAGGAACATTTTCATGACAGAGTACATGTCTAATCTCTAAGATTGACTACTTTGAGAATCCAGAAACATGGATCTTCTCTAAGGATCTGTATTTGCCACAAGCCTTAATAGATCTCGTGTCCAAACACCAAGGCAAAGAGAATCATTCATTCTATAATAGAAGCAAACATACGTCTACAGTGGGTAGAGATAGGGGATTCCATTGAGGTGCCAGTGACCATGACATAAGCTTCGAAAAATGAGTAGGATTGATTATTGGAAATAATAAGGGAAAGTAATGATCGCAATGTCCTTACTCTGTCAAAAAACGTGATTATAAACATGATACTGTCAAAGTTATACTTTATGTGCAAAGGTTTGTGGATGCCTGGCCATAAGATTTGCTTTTAACATTTCGTTACTATTTGCTGTAATAATAACGTTCTGAAAAGATGTTTCACTAGATTTTGTAGTGTGCTTGTGGAGATTTGTGCTCATTCATTCACAAGTGTTAGTAAAGTCAGGTACTAATGTAGGTGATGTGAGGAGGCCTGGGGTGCAGTCAGCGTTTCAATTCATCCAAACTGTGTTCAGTAGGGTTGAGATCAGAGCTCCATAACAGGTTTTGTGTAAAGTGTCAATAAAGTATTTACTGCTTTGTTAACGTCGGGACACTATATGCACAAAAGTTTGTGGACACCAGACAGTAAGATTTGTAGGTACTTTTTGAACATCCCATTCAACATTAATTCCCCATTTGCTGTTATAATAACCTTCACTCTTCTGGGAAGATGTTCCACTAGATTTGGTGATGTGTACTCATTCACCACAAAGGTGTTATAGCAGGCCACTCAAGATATCCCACTCCACACCATGTAAACCATATCTTCACATCTTTTGCACATGGGCATTTGGGTCTCCTAGTTCAAGGTAGGAGAAAATTTAATTCTGCTGCATTGAAAGACATATTATACAATTGTGTGCTTCCAGCTTTGTGAAAACAATTTGGGCAAGAACCACATATGACTGGAAAAGAAATCCTAATAATTTTGTCCAAATAAATGGCTATTACGCTAACTTTAAGCAGCTAACGGTGCTGACTTGAACGAGCTAATGGCTAGTAAATTATGTACGGCGGCTACCACTGGGGGATTAGCTCAAATGGTAGAGCGCTCGCTTAGCATGCGAGAGGTAGCGGGATCGATGCCCGCATCCTCCAACTGTTCCTTTTCCTCCAGAATGAATAAGATTTTCAGTTTAGTAGTGTACAAATACTTATTAGCGTATATAGGTGCCAATAGAAAAAGGAACAGGATCGACAGGAGCTCTCTGTAATGGTGAAGAGGTGCTGGATGATTGGGCAACTACTGCAGAAGTGATAAGGGAGACAGCTAGAAAGGTACTTGGTGTGTGAATGAGAGGGAGTAGTTTTGGTACCTGGGGTCAACAGTGCAAAGTAATGGAGAGTGTGTTAGAGAACTGAAGAAATGAGTGCAGGCAGGATGGAGTGGGTGGAGAAGAGTGACAGGACTATTTGGTGATAGAAGGATATCTGCAAGAGTAAAGGGAAAGTTTATAGGACTGTGTTGAGACCTGCTATGTTGTATGGTTTAGAGACAGTGGCCCTAACTAAAAGACAGGAGGTGGAGGTGGCAAGATGTTGAGGTTTTCGTTGGGAGTAACGAGGATGGACAGGATTAGAAAGGATTTTATTAGAGGGACAGCCCATGTGGGACGTTTTAGAGACAAGGTGAGGGAGGCGCGATTGAGATGGTTTGGACATGTACAGAGGAGGGACATGGGGTATATCGGCAGGAGAATGCTGAGGATGGAGCCGCCAGGAAGAGGATGTCCAAGGAGGAGGTTTATGGATGTGGTGAAGGAAGACATGCAGGTAGTTGGTTTGAAAGAGGCAGATGTAGAGGACAGTGGGGTATGGAGACGGATGATCCGCTGTGGCGACCCCTAATGGAAGAAATCGAAAGAAGAAGACGAATATGTTTCAACATGTTATAATAAAAAGTACACAAATGACCTAAACCCACTATTATTTTAAACAAATATTCCATGAAATATATTTTGCCTTTTACAACATACAATTGATGAATAAATATTTAATACCGTGTTGAGGCGCAGTCATTCACTAAGATAGGGGGATTAGCTCAAATGGTAGAGCGCTCGCTTAGCATGCGAGAGGTAGCGGGATCGATGCCCGCATCCTCCAAATGTTTCTTTTCCTCCAGAATGAACAAGATTTTCGGTTTGGTAGTGTACAAAGTACAAAGTAATTTTTCCTTCCACTACAAAATCACATTGATTCGTGCAAACGTTCATTTGCACTCGAACACGTATAATTAAACTTGTTTTTATCTAAACATAAGACCAGTGCACAGTGTGGCCCTAAACATGGCTCTCAGACTTGTGTATTAAAGTGAGAATGTTAACCAGCTCTACAATTAATAATGAATCTATTTCACTACACATGCAAAAAAAAAAATATAATAATAATATTAAAAGAAATATAGCATGTACATAAGTATCCAAACCCTTTACTCATTACTTTTGCTAACAATTACAATATCAAGGCTTTGCATCCCTGGATTGGATGATCTTCTGTCATTCCTTATAGAGTTCAAGTCAGGGCTCTGGCTGGGCCACTTTAGGATATTCACAGAGTAACCTCTTTATCAGAGTCAGGTTAATTGGCCAAGTGTGTTGACACACACAAGGAATTTGGTTCCAGCTGTTAGTGACTCTAAAAGTACAGACATAAATAAAACTATACATTCAGCTTGGACTATACAAGACAAAACATACAATACAAGACAAGACAAAACAGATAATGTGAGAAAATATAGACAGTATGAGTATTAAATAGGGATACAGGTTATATGACAGATCAGTGATGTACATAAAGTGTGAGAGTGCATGGTAGTGCAAATAACAGTATTGTGCGTCAGGTATAATAAAGAGTTTACTTTAGAACTTCACTAATGTGATGACTGACAGTTCTGATATTGCAGTACTTATAGATATGATATGAAGCAGGGAATATATTTATGGTGAGTTGTTAATGAGGCTGATTGCCTGGGGGAAGAAACTGTTCCTGTGTCTGGCAGTTTTGGTGAACAAACTTCTGTAGCGCCTGCCAGAAGGGAGGAGCTGAAAGATTTTGTGTCCAGAGTGCGAAGGGTCAGTAGTGATTTTTTTCTGCCCGGTTTCTGGATCTTGTATGGTACAAGTCCTGGAGAGTGGGCAGGGGATCACAAATTATTTTTTTCTGCTGTTTTAACTGGTTGCTGCAGTCTGTTCCTATCCTGTTTTGTTGCTGCTCCAAACCAGATGGTGATTGATAAGCACAGGACAGTTTAAATGACTGCAGTGTAGAACTGCATCAACAGTTGATTGGCGTAGAAAGTACATCCTCAGCTGGGCCTTTTTAAAAATGGAGTTCATGTTAGACTCCTATTTCAGGTCTTGGGAAATAGTAGTGTGTTTAGCTCTAGGTTGTTCTGACTGCCCATAGCACCAGCTGCTTCACCTCCTACTCATATGCAGTTTTGTCCCCATCTTGAATGAGTTTGTTGAGCGCGGTGTCATCGGCAAATTTCAGGATGATTGTGGAGAGTTTAAAGCAGGAGGGGACCTCACACAGCTCCACTGATCTGTTAAAGACATAGGTGAAGATATGAGCCAGTTGATCAGCATATGCTTTAAGACGGGAGGAGGGGACACTGTCTGTGCCGGGAGCCTTCCTTGTCTTCTGTCTCAGAAAGAGCCGATACACATCCTCTTTACAAATCGTGAGCACAACTTGAGTACTGGGAGGAGTTGTTAGAGGGGTTCCCAGAGGTGTGATGGGGCGGACAGTGGGCTAGGTTAGATGAGAGGTGTGAAGATATTGTTCTCAAACTTGCAGTAAAAGGTGTAAGGTCGACAGCCAGGTCTGTGTTTGCTTCAGTGGGGAGGGGTGGTCTCCGGTAGTTTGTGATATCTTGCAGGCCCTTTCACACTGATGCAGGATGGTTGGCTGAAAACCTGCTTTTCAGCTTTTCAGAGTAGCTTCTTTTGGCTATTCTGATCTCTTTTTTTCAGTAGGTTCACACTCTCGCATTTTATGTACATTACTGATCTGCCATATACTCTGTATATTGAGTTCTATTTAAACTTTCATTGTCTATATTGTCTGTATTGTGTCATATAGTCTGTTTAGTCTCGAATAGTCTAAACTAAATGTATAGTGTTATTTATGTCTGAGACTTATACTTACACATAGTTAATTGATCCCCCACACTTGGCCAATGAACCTAATTCTGAGTTGTCCTTATGCCAATCCTGTGTTGTCTTGGCTGTGTGTTTAGGGTCCTAGGGGCACCTGATCAATTATTTTTAAATATTTAATTATGTCTTATGTAATATATGTATCTTAAATATAAGATACACATATAAGACTATAGTTGTGATGGTCCATAAACAGAAAAAAAGATTAAATAAATAGAAATATAATATAATATAAATAGAGACCACAGCGATCCCTAATGGGAGAAGCCGACAGAAGAAGAAGAAGAAGAAGAAGAAGAAGAAGAAGAAGAAGAAGAAGAAGAAGAAGAAAAAGAAGGAGAAGGAGAAGAAGAGGAAAAAGAAGAAATTAAATAGAAAGTTTTTTATTTCAATACTTATGGTACAGTATAAACATCAGTAGAAACAATCCGATTTACAGTACAATATAGCCCAATGCCTAATACAGCTGTTCAAACTTTATTACAATACATTAATATCCTTGTAATAACAATGACCTTTAATAAGTGACATGAAACTGCTACTTTTCGTCCCCAAAAGTTTTTCCATATTGGGTTGCAGCTGATTTATTGACACTCAGAATATTATATTGGTAGGAGTCCGTGACACTTTTTCAAGTTTATCAGACTGCTCACAGAGGGAGGTCCTGCCAAAGATTTTGCAGATTAAAAAGTAAAACAAAAATAAATTATTATTAAGATCTGGCATTTCCCCCTTTTTTCTCTTCTGAAATATGGCATGGTGGGCAAAATCAAAAGGTTTTCACGAGTCAACTATGAACCCCAGGCGCTTGTTTGAGCATCTCTGCTCTAGTCACATCAGACTATGAATCTAAGATATGAGACATTAAAAAACCCTAATGCTATTCAAGGCGACTCTTTGCGCTTTATGTATTAAGTATGTGTCTTTAAAAAAATTGGTCAATGATTTTTGCAATAACAAAATCGCAATGTAATCTTGAGTGTTTTACTTAAACTAGAGACAGGACACACTCGGCCAGTAAAATCAAACTCCAGGAGGGAGTATTGGACTGCCGCCTATGCACAGCCAGTGCACCAGAGAGCGCTGTACATCCCGCTAGTCAAGCGAATTCCGGCTCTTTGAAGTGAATCGGTTCAGTTCAGCCCTATTTCTCTGTGTCGTTTGGGACTTAAATCCTATCAGGACACACCTACTACCTACAGCAATACAAAAGCCCTTAATAATGTCACTGTCATCTATTTGATATTTTAGCAGTTTTATAATTTGTAACCTAGTTTCTTTTTTATACCCATAGCATTGTTATGTTTCGAAAATAAACAATCAACAAATGAGTCGACTCGTTTTTTAACCCTACTGCTCGAGTCGTAGAAGAAGCGTAGAAGAAGAACATCCGCTCGAACCGGAAGTGGTGCCTGAGTGGAAGTCGAGCACGCCGAGTTACTTCGAACGAGAAGGTAGGTTTCTAATGTGTATATCAACATTATATTTACCTGTACTTGTGTCGGAAATAATTAGTTATTAAAATAAATAGATATTGTTCCAGAGTAATTATTTGAAGACATCAGCGGTGTGTTCTTTCGGTTTGAAGGCCTGGCTTTTGTTTACTGCCGAGCGCCATTTGCTTTTTTTGGCCTTTGTTCTGTTTGCTGTAGAAGCGTTTCTGAGTTGTTTTACGTAGCCATGCCTCATTTTATGTAGAAGTAGAACATATAAGAAATGATATAAAATGCGAATTGTGTTTTACAGAGTTGTAATCATCATGGCTGAAGATGAGGGATTTGTGGTGAGAGTTCGCGGGCTGCCCTGGTCCTGCTCCGTGGATGAAGTGGGCAGATTCTTTTCAGGTAATACATTGCAACTGATAAGTTTTTTTTCCCTCTAAAATGATCATATGTTGTGTTTTTAAAGTGCTCATCTTTGTTTTGTAGATTGCAAAGTCGCAAATAATGGGACGAGCATCCACTTCACCTACACCCGAGAAGGCAGACCAAGTGGAGAGGCGTTTGTGGAGCTGGAGTCAGAGGACGACTTGAAGATTGCTCTCAAAAAAGACAGAGAAACAATGGGACACAGATATGTAGAAGGTATTTGCAAAATCTGTTATCTATCTCTCTCTCTCGCTATATATATATCTTCTTCTTCTTCTTCTTTCGGCTGCTCCCATTAGGGGTCGCCACAGCGGATCATCCGTCTCCATACCACCCTGTCCTCTATATCTGCCTCTTTCACACCAACTACCTGCATGTCTTCCCTCACCACATCCATGAACCTCCTCCTTGGCCTTCCTCTTTTCCTCCTACCTGGTGGCTCCATCTTCAGCATTTTTCTACCAATATAATTCATGTCCCTTCTCTGCACATGTCCAAACCATCTCAATCTCGCCTCCCTCACCTTGTCACCAAAACATCCTACATGCGCTGTCCCTCTAATAAACTCATTTCTAATCTTGTCCATCCTCGTTGTCACATCCTCGCTCAGGGCCGATCCTTGGTGCAGTCCAACCTTCACCCTGAACCAGTCTGTCGTACCTACTGCACACTTTACTGCCGTTACACTGTCCTCATACATGTCCTGCACCACCCTCACATACTTCTCTGACACACCTGACTTCCTCATACAATACCACAACTCCTCTCTCGGCACCCTGTCGTACGCTTTCTCTAAATCCACAAATACACAATGCAGCTCCTTCTGTCCTTCTCTATACTTCTCCATCAACATCCTCAAAGCAAATAAGGCATCTGTGGTGCTCTTCCTCGGCATGAAACCATACTGTTGCTCACAGATGGTCACCTCTCCTCTCAGCCTGGCTTCCACTACTCTTTCCCATAACTTCATGGTGTGACTGATCAACTTAATTCCCCTGTAGTTACTGCAGGTCTGCACATCTCCCTTATGCTTAAAGATCGGTACCAGCACACTCCTTCTCCATTCCTCAGGCATCCTCTCCCCTTCCAGAATCCTGTTAAACAATCTGGTTAAAAACTCCACTGCCATCTCTCCTAAACATCTCCACGCTTCTACTGGTATGTCATCTGGTCCAACCGACTTTCCATTCTTCATCCTCTTAATCGCTGCTCTCACTTCCTCCTTACTAATCCTATCTACATCCTGCTTCACCAACTCCACATCCTCCAACCTTCTCTCTCTCTGATTTTCCTCATTCATCAGCTGCTCAAAATACTCCCTCCATCTTCTCAACACACTCTCCTCACTAGTCAACACATTTCCCTCTCAATCCTTTATTGCTCTAACTTGCAGTACATCCTTCCCAGCTCGGTCCCTCTGCTTGGCCAATCGGTATAAATCCTTTTCTCCTTCCTTAGTGTCCAACCTCTTATACAGTTCCTCATATGCCTTTTCCTTGGCTTTCGCCACATCCCTTTTAACCTGCTGCCGCATCTCCTTGTACTCCTGCCTACTTTTCTCATCACTCTGTCGATCCCACTTCTGTTTTGTCAATCTCTTTCCCCTAATGCTCTCCTGCACTTCCTCATTCCACCACCACGTCTCCTTATCTTGCTTTCTATATCTTCACCACCACCAAGCCCCTGTCTGACCTCTTCCCTGAACCTCACACTACACTCTTTCTCCTTCAGTTTCCACCATCTTATTCTTCTTTCAAACCTTACTTTCCTCCTCTTCTTCTTCGCCTCCAAAACCATCCTACAGACCACCATCCGATGCTGTCTAGCTACACTGACCCCCGCTAACACCTTACAGTCTCCAATCTCCTTCAGGTTGCATCTCCTACACAGAAGATAATCCACCTGTGTGCACCTTCCTCCACTCTTATACGTCACCCTATGATCCTCCTTCTTCCTAAAATACGTGTTCACCACTGCCATTTCCATCCTTTTAGCAAAATCTACCACCATCTGCCCTTCCACATTCCTCTCCTTAAAACCATACCTACCCATCACCTCCTCATCACCTCTGTTCCCTTCACCTACATGCCCATTAAAGTCTGCCCCAATCACCAATCGTTCTTTCCTAGGTACACCATCTACCACTTCATCTAATTCACTCCAGAATCTTTCCTTCTCCTCCATCTCACAGCCAACTTGTGGAGCATAGGCACTGATGACATTTATCATCATCCCTTCAACTTCCACCTTCACGATCATCACCCTATCAGAAACTCTCTTCACCTCCACTACACTCTTACTGTACGCTTCCTTCAGAATCACCCCTACACCATTTCTCTTTCCATCCACACCATGATAAAACAGTTTAAACCCACCTCCAATGTTCCTGGCCTTACTCCCTTTCCACTTGGTCTCCTGAACACACAACATATCTACCTTTCTCCTCTCCATCATATTAGCTATCTCTCTCCCTTTACCCGTCATAGTACCAACATTTAAAGTACCAACCCAAACCTCTACTCTCCTACACTGCTCCTTTTCCTGCCGTCTCTGTAGACGCCTTCCTCCTCTCCTTCTCCCCCTTCGGCCAACAGTAGCCCAATTTCCACCGGTACCCTGTCGGCTAACGATACCTGTGGCGGTCGTTGTTAACCCGGGCCTCGATCGATCCGGTATGAAATTCTCATTTGTGATCCGCATATTTGATTTGGCACATGTTTTACGCTGGATGCCCTTCCTAACGCAACCCTCCCCATTTACCCGGGCTTGGGACCGGCACTAAGAGTACACTGGCTTGTGCCCCCCTAATGGCTGGGTTCTCGCTATATATATATATAAATATATATATTTTTTTATTCTGACCTTTGCAATTTGGACTTTTTTTCCCTCTCAACTCTAACTTTATTTCTTGTAAACATCCAACATTTTTGGTACATTCACTGGCTACATTTGTGTATGTATATTATACAGAGAGCAAGAGAATGCTGAGGAAGGGAAAGTGGTATATGTACATTTCTTTAGTATGCTTTTTGTGTAGAAGTATATCTATACATTCAATATATCATACAAACATCTGTATATAATGTCTAAGTGTTTTCCACAGTAATTTAGCTGTACAGGTAATACATTAAGAAGCTTATGCCAGAAATTAGTCAGTCACTATAATTCCACCAATAAGCATGTAAATCATGTGATTTACATTCCAAAATTTCACTCATAATTCTGTTGCAATACAGATGTCATGAGAAAACCTTGGTGTCTGTCAAATGAGCAGTGAACTACAATGTAGTTAGTGGGTTGTTTATATAGATTGTAACAATCTACAGATTGTCTGTGAAGTAGTCCCACTCAGTTTAAAAGAAATATATATATAAGTAAAATGAATTAAAAAAAAAAAAAAAAAAAAAAGTATATATATATATATATATATATATATATATATATATATATATATATATATTATATATATATATATATACTTTTTTTTTTTTTTTATTATTATTTTTTTATTATTATTATTTTTTATTCATTTTATTTATAAGGATAAGTGCAGCTTCGATCACAGATACCAGTCCTGTGTATCGCTTTACTGGGAGCATGTGGTGATTTTTTTTTTCCTTCAGATTTTTCCAATTGTCACCTGTTTTCATCATCATGCTTAAAAACCTGTTTGTTCTTGTGTCTTGTTGCATTATGGAAACACACACTCTCTTCCTATAGTATTTAAATCCAATAACGTGGAGATGGACTGGGTTCTTAAGCACACTGGTCCAAACGGTCCAGAGATGGAAGGAGACGGACTGGTGCGACTGCGTGGCTTGCCTTTTGGCTGCAGCAAAGAGGAGATTGTACAATTCTTCTCAGGTATGTTGCTGCCATTCTTAATAGCAGAGAGCAGTGTTTGAATTCACTGACATATAAATGCATTTTCTGGCCATTTGCATGTTGATTCTTAAGTTGTATTTTTTTTTTCTGGATGGCATCTATTGATCTGGACAAAATCATTCATATCAATCAAAACACAATTCAGACGTTAGGTTGTCTAATCAAACTGGTAGAACCATCTAGTTACTTTCAATGCATTGAGATGTCAGTGTGTATGGTTTCTTAATATTATGATTTATTAAAATTATTTTGTCAGAATCATAAAGTAAGAACCGTATGAATGGGCATGTGATTTAATGTGTCCCCCGCTGGGGTTATCTGTCCTTGGGTTGAAGGGTTGGAAATCGTGCCAAATGGGATAACATTGCCGGTGGACTACATGTGGAGGAGTACGGGGGAGGCCTTCGTGCAGTTTGCTTCACAGGAAATAGCTGAAAAGGCTCTAAAGAAACACAAGGAAAGAATAGGGCACAGGTGGGGATGGTTGGCGGGTTCAGCTGCTTTTCTTGTGGAATTCACTGACTTCAGTCATGACGCCTGTTTGCCAGACACAGATTAAGCCAAGCCTATGACTAAAGTCCCCTTTGAGAAGGTAAGTCAAGAGCCTTGACTTGACCTGTGCCTGGAAAACTGGCCAGCAATGTGTTACCACTATACATAATTAACCCACACAAGTGTCATGGATATGCACTCCAGAAGAGGAATTTCATCACATTCATGGGTTGTGTATATATATATATATATATTTTTTTTTCTCCTGTTGGTTTGTATATTCAACTGTTCCAATTAGTGGATAGTTGAAACCTGTTTATTTTGTCTATGTAAAATTGTCTACTTGTGGCTATTGTAAATAATTATTTAAAAACATAACTCACTCAAAGCCCTTTATTCCAGTTTCTTGTTTTAGACAAACCCTGTTTTTGCAGCCAGCAAGGCAAAAATGTAAACATAAAATGAATTTGTTTTGTAAAAACATGATGTTTAGCAGAATTCTGCTAATAAATTCAGGGATGTCCAAAGGGTTTCTTCCAAACTACCATATATTTGTAAGAACTCTATTCTGTGCATTGCACATGTTACTAATGTCTAAATCTCTGGACTTTTGGAGTTTTTATCTGTCTCAGCTGAAAGAAATAGAAGGGCTGCAGAAGTGTAATCCTTGAAATATCGAGATGTTTTGTGCGAAAGGTGGTATTCAGAGGCTTATTGTCCTCTCACTTCAACCAGCAGTTCTGACAGATCGAGGAACTGAAACGAGAAACGTGGCACTGACATCTTTCTGTGGACACGTAGGTACATTGAGATCTTCAAGAGCAGCCGTGCTGAAGTGCGCACTCATTACGAGCCTCCTCGCAAAGGCATGAGCATGCAGAGACCTGGCCCGTACGACAGGCCCAGTGGGGGCGGCCGTGGCTATAACAGCATGAGCAGAGGAGGTTCCTTCGACAGGTCACGACGTGGAGGATATGGAGGAGGTGCGATATTTTTGGATTTGAGGAATTTGCCATAACTTACTTTCCTTCAAGTGAATAGTGTTGTATTTGTTTAATAGTCTCATCTTTTTCTTTTATACTAATGAATATGTGAAATGTTTTTTTTCCTTTAGGAATGTCAGAAGGACACTACAGAGATAGCGGTTCTAACTTTTCAAGCACCACTGGCCACTGCGTGCACATGAGAGGTCTGCCGTACCGGTCCACAGAAAATGACATCTACACCGTAAGAATCTATGCACAGCTGGATTATGTATTTTTATAATAAAAAAAAACTAATAAATATTATGTTTTGTCCCTCGCAGTTTTTCTCGCCCTTGAACCCCGTGCGTGTACACATCGAAGTGGGTCCTGATGGCCGCGTGACCGGAGAAGCCGACGTGGAATTCGCCACACACGAGGACGCTGTGGCCGCCATGTCTAAGGATAAGGCCAATATGCGTATGTACCGGTGACAAAGAACTGGATTTGGACAGGAATGGATTTTTAGTTTTGCTTACCGGTTTTCTTTTTGCTGTTTCCAGAGCATCGTTATGTTGAGCTTTTCTTAAACTCGACAGAAAGGGGCAGTAATGGAGGATATGGAGGCCACATGGGAGGAATAGGTACATTGTGTAAATGAAGCTCAATGTTTTACCAGGATCAAGCGTGGTGTTAAAGCTAGTATAGGTGTTTATTAATACAAGATTTTTTTTTATTTTAGGTAATCAGTCTTCTTATGGTCATGGTGGTCAGAATATGGGAGGTGGCTATGGAGGAGGCTATAATAACCAGTCAAGTATGGGGGGATACAATGATTATGGTATGTGTCAGCTTTAAACACAAGACGTTTCTTAAAAATGCCAATTGCAGTGTTAATGATATCATTTACTTTGTGCTTTTTTTTTTTCTCTCCTGACAGGTAACCAGAACAGCAGTTATTACGGTGGCAGCCGTGGCTCCATGGGCATGAACGGTGGCATGAGCATGAGCGGAGGCTGGGGCATGTGAGAGCTTTCATTTCACAGCCACCAAGGGCAAAAATAAACATTTTGGGGAATAGAAACGTGCCAGAACGACTACAGATTTTCTTTAAGAGGAGCGAGGAATCGATCGGACCATTTCCTGTTTCTCTGTTTTGAGTGTTCGCACTGCGGTCAGTGTCTCAGTCCTTGTATTATGAATCTGCCTAAACACTGTTAAAGCAAGGTTCATGCCTTTATCCTGACTGTGCTCTAAATCTTGAGCCAAGTTTATGCTTGTAAATATTCTCATTCATGTCTAGTACAGAGGCTGTCAAAAGCCTTCAAAATCTCTGTTTTGATGAAAGGTTTTTATAATGTGAAGGGTGTGATTTTTTTCTTTTCTTTTTTTTATAGCAAACTGGAAAAACCTCTTTTGGCCAAATTTGATATAAATCTAGATCTATTAATTTTGAATGGTTGTAGGCATGCCTTTCTTTCCCAGAGTCTGTCACTGATTTATCAAATAAACTTGTTTGTGGTTATAACCGTGTCTGCGTATGTTTTATTGCAGCTAGTGAAACTCGAGAGATAATGTCTGTTCGAATTTACAGCCAAATAGCTTTAAGCATCATCTGCTTGTGGAACTCTGTTTTGGCAACAACTGTTAATTAAATTATTAATTGGTGATTTTAATTCTATTTATACCCCAATGTTGAGTTTTTAAATGGGACTCAAGAACACGATAATCAAAATTTCTTGTGTAATTACACAAAAAAAACACTAACTAGCTAATTGTTGGGGCTTATGGTTTAGTTTGTGACCAGAAAAAATGGCTATCAATTTTTTAATTGATAGTTAATTATGCCACGTATTTGGTAAAACCTAAAAAAATAACCCTTCACTTACCATACTTTTTTATTATTTTTTTTTGTTTAAAAAAAAAATGGCAAAGTAGCCAGCTTTTGTTGATCACCCTGTGTGTAGGTAGATTGGTAGGTAGGTCGGTCGGTCGGTAGACTGCTTAGTACCATAGTTACACAAAGTAAGTTAAGTCTTCTTTCGGCTTCTCCCATTAGAGGTCGCCACAGCGGATCATCCGTCTCCATCCTCCACCTTGAACCAGGCTGTTCCTACTGCACACTACTGCTGTCACACTGTCCTCATACATGTCCTGCACCACCCTCACATACTTCTCTGATATACTTGACTTTCTTATACAATACCACAACTCCTCTTTCGTCACCCTGTCGTACGCTTTCTCTAAATACACAATGCAACGCCTTCTGACCTTCTCTATACTTCTCCATCAACATTCTCAAAGCAAATAATGCATCTGTAGTGCTCTTGGCATGAACCTATACTGTTGCTCACATTGGTGAATAGGTATGCTTACTGTGGCTTCCACTACTCTTTCCCATAACTTGACTGATCAACTTAATTCCCCTGTAGTTACTGCAGTCTGCACATTTCCCTTATGCTTAAAGATCGCTACCAGCACACTCCTCCTCCATTCCTCAGGTATCTTCTTACCTTCCAGAATCTTGTTAATCTTGTTTAAAACTCCACTGCATCTCTCCTAAACATCTCCATGCTTCTACCGGTATGTCATCTTGTCCAACCGACTTTCCACTCTTCATCCTCTTAATCGCTGCTCTCACTTGCTCCTTACTAATCCTATCTACATCCTGCTTCACCATCCCCACACGATCCAACCTTCTCTCTCTCTCATTTTCTTTGTTCATCATTTGCTCAAAATACTCCATCCATCTTCTCAACACACTCTCCTCACTATTCAATACATTCCATCTCCATTCTTTATTGCTCTAACTTGCACAAATCCTTTTCTCCTTCCTTAGTGTCCAACTTCTTATACAGCTCCTCATATGCCTTTTCCTTGGCTTTCACCACATCCCTCTTTACCTGCTGCCGGATCTCCTTGTACTCCTGCCTACTTTTCTCATCTCTGTTGATCACAATTCCATTTTGCCAACCTCTTATGCTCTCCTGCACTTCTTCATTCCACCACCACGTCTCTTTGTCATCCTTTCTAGTTCCAGATGTCACACCGAATACCTTCCTAGCTGTCTCCCTTATCACTTCTCCAGTAGTTGCCCAATCATCCAGCAACTCTTCACCACCACTGAGCCCTTGTCTGACCTCTTCCCTGGATCTCGCACTACAGTCTTCCTTCTTCAGTTTCCACCATCTTATTCTTCTTTCAGTCCTCACTCTCCTTCTCTTCCTTTTTACCTCCAAAACCATCCTACAGACCACCATCCAATGCTGTCTAGCAACACTGTTCTCTGCTATCACCTTACAATCTCCTTCAGGTTGCATCTCCTACATAGAACATAGTCCACCTGTGTGCACCTTCCTTCACTCTTATACGTCACCCTCTGATCCTCCTTCTTCTTAAAATGTGTTCACCACTGCCATTTCCATCCTTTTAGCAAAATCTACCACCATCTGCCCTTCCACATTCCTCTCCTTAAGGCCATACCTACCCATCACCTCCTTATCACCTCTGTTCCCTTCACCTACATGCCCATTAAGGTCTGCCCCATTCTCCAATCGTTCTTTCCTAGGTAACCCTTCTAACATTCCATCTAAATCCAGAATATTTCCTCCACAAATTTACAACCCACTTGTGGAGCATAAGCACTAATGACATTTATCATCACCCCTTCAACTTCCAGCTTTACGTTCATCACCCTATCAGAAACATCTTAACCTCCACTAAACTCTTACTGTACTCTTCCTTCAGAATCACCCCTACACCATTTCTCTTTATATCCACACCATAATAGAACACTTCACACCCACCTGCAATGTTCCTGGCCTTTCTCCTTTTCCACTTGGTCTCCTGAACACACAACATATCTACATTTCTCCTCTCCATCATATCAGCTACCTCTCTCCCTTTACCAGTCATAGTACCAACATTTAAAGTACCAAGCAGAACCTCCCCTCTCTTACACTTCTCCTGTCCCTGCTGTCTCTGTAGACGTCTTCCTCCTCTCCTTCTCCTCCTTCGGCCAACAGTAGCCCAATTTCCACCAGTACCCTGTTGGTAAACAACACCTTTGGCGGTCGTTGGTAACCCAGGCCTTCCTAATGCAACCCTCACCATTTATCCGGGCTTGGGACCGGCACTAAGAGTGCACTGGCGTGTGCAACCATAATGGCTGGGTTTGTGTAGCTATAAGTAAACTATCAATCACCAAGTTAGTAGACTCTTCCACTGACATTCATTATAAAGTCAAGGTGATGTTACATAAAAATGCATCACTGATTTGGTTATTGACATTTATAACCTTGTGCATTTTCTATAAAGATTGTGTAAACCTGTCCAAATCTCCCTTCAGTTGGATTTTCGACGTCAGACAACATTAAAGCAATGGGCCACAAGAGGGCGCTCATTACACGTAGTCTTTTTACTGTGCGCCCTCTATTGGCTCAATGCTTTTATTCAGAAAAAGACAAAGCAAAAAATTATTTTTCTTATGACTAAAATGTAGTAATTGTGGTTTACCTTTAAAAGCACAGTGATTCTCCAACAGTTACAGTTTTTTATAGGTTTTTAATTACTTTATATACTATATATACTATATATATATATATATATATATATATATATATATATATATATATATATATATATATATACATACACAGTACAGACCAAAAGTTTGGAGACACCTTCTCCTTCAAAGAGTTTTCTTTATTTTCATGACTATGAAAATTGTAGAGTCACACTGAAGGCATCAAGGGCTATTTGACCAAGAAGGAGAGTGATGGGGTGCTGCGCCAGATGACCTGGCCTCCACAGTCACCGGACCTGAACCCAATCGAGATGGTTTAGGGGTGAGCTGGACCGCAGAGTGAAGGCAAAAGGGCCAACAAGTGCCAAGCATCTCTCAGGGAACTCCTTCAAGACTGTTGGAAGACCATTTCAGGTGACTACCTCTTGAAGCTCACCAAGAGAATCCCAAGAGTGTGCAAAGCAGTAATCAAAGCAAAAGGTGGCTACTTTGAAGAACCTAGAATATGACATTTTTCAGTTGTTTTACACTTTTTTGTTATGTATATAATTCCATATATAATTCCACATGTGTTAATTCATAGTTTTGATGCCTTCAGTGTGAATTTAAAATTTTCATAGTCATGAAAATAAAGAAAACTCTTTGAATGGTGTGTCCAAACTTTTGGTTTGTACTGTGTATATATATATATATGTTGTGTTCTTTTTTCCAGCACACCTAATTCTTAACTAACCCAAGTCTATATTATATTATTATTATAAAATATTTTAATACGCATATTGAAAACAACACAACTTCTTGCTAGAAGATCAGCAAGATAACAATAATAATTAATTTTGACAATATTTTCAAAAAGCAACTTGTTCATTATGATGGCTCTTAATGTAGTATCAATTCAGGTATGTTGAGACATCAGGTTGGTATGAAGGATGTTTAATAGCCTGTACAGAACCCTTTCTTCAACATCACCATTGCTCATTAATGATCTTGTGGCTGAACAGACAAATCCTCACAGCCATGCTCCAATATCTTGTGTAATGCCTTATAACACAACACAAACCAACACGAAGACTAACAAGCATATATACATTTGATGGTCCATTGTCTATATATATTTATAGGTATATTGTATATAACATATTAATAATGCATTATTACATGACAGGTTTGTTCATTTGGGAGAGTCCAAACATACTATAATTGAGCATAGAAAAAATAGATAATGGATAAATAAAATATTTCACAGCGATTGTTATATTATGTAAAAATAGAAAGTATGTGCATTGAATGGTTTGATTATATTAATATCCAAAGCAATAAATTAGACTTGGACATCAAGACTATTACTTAGGCCTACAAGTGTGTATGCAGACTGTATTTATATAGCTGTACATATGTATATGTTTATTTATTATGTTATTTTTATGTACTTTAATCCTATTATGCCACTACTGCAAATAATTTGTTTTCATAGTCAGTTTTCTTTTAATTCTATCTTAAATTACTATTGAAAATTAATTGCAGTGTGATATTTAAGTCAGCTGTTTTCATTCAATATTATAACGGTACATGATACATTTGGCCTACATGACCAAAAAGCCATACCTGACCTCAGTATACTCTTGTAGACAAATATGCACAAATCTGTGGAAATATCCTAAATGTATTGGAAATCCATCCCAGAAGTTAATTTAATGAGCAAAGGGCGAGTGAAAATGTAATTGGATGTCCACAAACCTTTGGCCATGACAATTTTAGAAAATGCAGCCTATGTTTATTGACATTGTGTATAATCTGAGGGGATTTTGCTTTACTAGAGACAAAAACCAGATAGATAGATAGATAGATAGATAGATAGATAGATAGATAGATAGATAGATAGATAGATAGATAGATAGATAGATAGATAGATAGATAGAGATAGATAGATAGATAGATAGATAGATAGATAGATAGATAGATAGATAGATAGATACATACATACATACATACATACATACATACATACATACATAGATAGATAGATAGATAGATAGATAGATAGATAGATAGATAGATAGATAGATAGATAGATAGATAGATAGATAGATAGATAGATAGATAGATAGACAGACAGACAGACAGACTCTTTAAACACCAGATGGCGCTCGGGGATACAGCCTCCTCCTATCACACCCCCCCCCCCCCCAACACACACACACACACACACACACACACACACACACACACACACACAATACCGTGTTCAGCATTATACCTTTAAATAGTGCTGAATTGGCAAATGTGGCATAAGACAAGCTCTGTTTTAAAATGGTTTCAGTGGTTTTGCATCTTTGTTAGTTTGCTTCCTAATGGTTATGTAGGAATTCCTATAAGCATTTGCACGTTTTTGGAGCATTCATAAACACCGGCGTCGTTATTATTATTATATAATATATTTCTCTCTATTGATTTCTCAGGTGTGTCCGTGATTCATAGAGGAAGTGAAGAGCGCACAGTGCGGCTATAAAACAGCCGGGGCGGTGCAAAACTAATTCTGTTCTTCTGTACACACACATTCTCTCTCTCTCTCTCTCTCTCTCTCTCTCTCTCTCTCTCTCTCTCTCTCTCTCTCTCTCTCTCTCTCTCTCTCACACACACACACACACACACACACACACACTTTCTGCTCCTCTCAGGTCAATCAACTAAGCGGACCTTAAGCTCTGTGGACACCTGGACCCTAAGTGGATACAACAATTATTTGGAATATGAACACCTTTCGACTTATTTTCCTGCATTGTGTTGGTGGGTGTTTTTTAGCTTTTCATATGTTTATGGTTGGAACCTGGCATTGACATGAAGTCTAAATAAATGCTGAAGTTCACCAAGGTGTTCTGTCTTTAAGACGTTTTAATGACTTTAAACACGAGTGATGGAAGCCTTAGTACTCTTATTGATTGCATTTATATAATGATTAAATTATTATGCAATGCAGTGTATTATTAATGCAGGTAAAAAAAGGTTTTCTGGACCTAAATCTAACTATTAAAGCTGTAGTTTTGTTTAAAAGAAAAGTTTTTTTATGGAAATCAGGAAAAATGTTCCCACATGACTAATGTCAAAACTGCTTGAGATTCCACACCTGCTAACCGTCACCTTTATTTGCAGTTTTCCTCCAGCTGAGTGGCTGCGCGTTCCAGGATGAGAGTGTGAACCGTGCAGTGACAGTAGGGAAACGACTACACACACCAGCTGAAGTGCACACTCCAGACAATGACACCAAAATGGATGAACATCTGGACAGTAATGAAGGCAACATCTCTGCGGAATATGAGGACAACTATCCCAATGGTAGCATCGAATTCAGTCTTACATCTGTCTGTCTGTCTGTCTGTTTTCCTGTCTGCATATTTATCTATCTATCTATCTATCTATCTATCTATCTATCTATCTATCTATCTATCTATCTATCTATCTATCTATCTATCTATCTATCTGTTTTCCTGTCTGTCTGTCTGTCTGTCTGTCTGTCTGTCTGTCTGTCTGTCTCTGACTGTCTATGTCTATCCATCTGTCTAACTGTCTGCCTAACATTTTCCAAAGAAGCTCAATGTACTGTTTGTACATGCAGCTGATAAGACCTCATTCAATGTCTTCATGTATTTTACTTAATTACCTTGATATAGTTAGATGAGTTGGATCAATAATCCAAGCACGATTCCACACTGTATTCGTGTTCAGCTAAATCAGAGGGAAAGGCGATATGTAAGATATGAAGATGACATGACGGAGCCTACTTTAAGTAGACATCATCAAATACGCTTAATGGAAATTCTTTAAATGACTGCCAAGTATCTGACACCCCCATTTTCGCCCTGGTGAAAAGCCATATGTCGGTAATTTGATGTGTCCCCAGCACTGGATTAACTAATACAGTGTATATTTGTGGGGCAGCCTGATGGTGCAGCGGGTAGCATTGCTGCCTCCCACCTCTGTGGTGGTCCAGGGATCGACCTTGTGCTTGGGTTACTGTTAGTTCCCTCTGCGTTTGTGTACGTTTCTTTCCATCTTCCAAAAATTGATTGTACCTCCTAAGTTAATTTATGCGTGCATGGTGACACCCCATTCAGAGTGCATTTCTTCCCCACACCCAGTGTTCTGGATCTGACCCAACCGTGACCAGGTTAAACTAGTGACTCCTGGTGAATGGATGTAGCATTTATTATTTATTCGTATATATTATATAATTCTATATTTAATTGTAAATGTGTTGCCTTAGCACTACATTTTTCTGTCATTTTTTGACCTGGAATTTCTTTTTTTTCTCCGCAGTTGCTTTTTCCACAAAGCCTAAAGTTCCCTCACGGTCCACATTGAAAGGTCAAAGGAAGGGCAGTGATAGGAAAAACCCCTGCCGTAGGAGCAAATACCTCAATTATTGCGTTAATGGAGTTTGCCACTACTTGGCAGAACTGAACCAAACAACTTGCATGTAAGTTATACATAATACAATTAACTAAACAAGTTGGAATTTGCAAGATTTTGGCTCAGTGTTATCAGTGCTTGATGTGGTATATATTTGCAGATGTGAGTCAGGATACTCAGGCGATAGGTGCCACCTGTTCATCCTGCCTGTTGGCAAAGAAGATGAAGGCAACAGTCACACCACAGCTTTGGCCGTAATGGCCGCAGTTCTATCCTTAACATGTGTCACCATAATTGCCATTTTACTGGCATTAAGGTTAGTACTTTTGCTAAGCACATGCAACTATTCTACAGTTACACGTCGCTGTAGTCTAAAGCAATGGTAAATGTGCCTTTACAGGTGTCAAAAAAAAGATGACAGTAGTGCAGATGAGAAGATCAGACTACAGCCACTGCACAGTAGTGAAGAAAAAGCAAAGTGAGTCAAATGTTTTTGAATATTTTGAAAACATTATGAACATACAATACATTTTTTTTTTTTTTTTTGCTATCTCAGAAATCTTCATCGCATAGATATTAATTATCATTTGATATATTTTCTACTAGAGAATCAAACCAGTGGTTCAGTGGACTTGATGGCTACCACCTGGAGACCTCCTGTCAACGGTGAAGAGGAAAGCGCCATTGTCCTGAACATCATATGTCTCCAAAGGATGACTTAAAGGAAATGATAAACATTGATTTGAAGATTGTAAGAAACACTTCTGTGTAGCTCCAAAATGTAAAAGAACATATTTACATTTACGATTTTTAACGTACTATTTATTTATTTTTAAAAGATACTTGAGCTCTATAAGGTCAGTCCTGATAGTGTATTTATTTATATATTAATTATTTATTTTGTCATGTAATAATGATGTATATTTACCAAATGCACTGCCAGTTTATCAGTTGTATGGTGCAATCTGTGAGCAATGATGCATTGTTGGTGGTTTTGTTCCTGTACTCCAGCATGTTGAGCATGAAATGAATCCATGAGTGCTAGTTTAAAGAACATTATTGTTCATCATTCAAGTTTTCATTACCAGGACTGGGATAGCATCATCGAGGAAGATGTTTAGTATTTAGTGAGGCCTGTACATTTCAGGTGATCACTGAAAAAAGGAAAAAAAAAAACTTTTTTTTTAGTAAAAGAAAATTGATAAAGAAAACAAATTTATAGCACCAAGTCCTATATAAGATCACCTTAATTTGGATCTACTAATTTACAATTCATTGACAGCAGACGATTGTGTACAGGGTGGTGCATTAAGCATTAAAGCTACAATTATGCACTTTTATTTTTATAATCAGTTTATCATGGAGTACAGAGTGCAATAAAACTAGAAAACAATCACTGTTTACTAACTGCAGGCTTAAGGTTTTTTTTTTTCTTCATGTTTTTCGATAATTATTATTGTATAACCAACAGACAATGAAAGAATATCCCTGTTTATGCCAAATTATTACTGAAACCAATTTGATGACTATACTGTGAAAAAGAAGAGAATACCTTGGTTTGTATTTTACTAGGCAAAAATGTGGAAGCAAAAAGGATTTGTAAAGTTTCAATAGTGTTCTACTTACAATTGACTCAATACAATGCACACCAGTGAGAGTCAAACCATTGAAATCTCTATTAAATGCATACTACTGTAAAATATAAAATGATCATCTTTATGCCAAAATAAATTAGTGCTGCTTCCAGATTTTTCTCTTGTAATATATGTAAGAATTGTTGGTTTATTTAAGCAGTATTGATTTACTTGGTGGTACATAATAAATTCCTTGACACTATATAATTGCCAGCTCAGTTACTATTTCAAAAAGTGGGAAATAACTAACACAGTTAATATTTGAGAATGTATGCATTGCTTAGTTGGCAATAAAAGTAGTTATATTTTCTACACTGTGTTCTACATTGTTGGCAGCTTTAGGTAAGCAGAATACGCTGTATGACAACTTTTTTGTTTTTTGCTTGTTTTTTTGTTTGTTTTTGTTTTTTTATATTTTCAGATTTTAGATCTGAAGTAGACACTAAAGTAGATAGTCACCCTGCATATAAATAGACACTGACATACACAAAGCTGACAGCTACATTTACTATTTGAGACACACCCTTTCACAAAATTGTTGCATTATCACCTCATCAGGCTAAGCTGTGAACAAGTTGGTTCTGGCGTTTAAAAAAAAAGTGATATAAAAATCACTTAATTAGACAAGACCCAGTGATTCCCTTAATTATGGTAGTAATGTAACACTGAAAATGTATCATCACTTCTCATTTGTGTGGTTTTAATTAACCATGGTACCATATTTTAGTTAGTTGTAAATAGTTGTAGTTTATTCTTAAGTATTAAATTATATCAGGATAGTTTTTTTTTAGTTTCTTTACAGTTAATCTGTACATGCAGGATCACATCAAATGGAAAATAACTACTAATAGCTTAATGGAACTAATTTTATTTAAAAAAACTTATTTTCGAATAAAAAAAAAATGCATCCGATACAAATTTGTATTCCCTTACAAAATCATTGAATGAATCAATAATACAGTACTCATCATCTGTTAAATCACTAGAACTACTAATCAAAACATAAAAAAACAATTATTTACCATGACAGACACTAAAATCAGTAACAACTTATAAAGGGCTATTATATTTATTATATAAAACATTATTGTATTATTTAAAATGTTGTTATATTTATTTTCAGGAAGGCTAAGTATAAGGAAACCAATATATACAGACCAGGGATTGTCAATTGTGGACCTTTGTCTGGATGCATCCAGGCATTTGAAGAAACAACTAATCAACATATGGAACAACTAGACATACTGTGTTAGCAAGGTTTTCCAAACATGAACCGTTGCAGATTTGGATAGCAAATCTAGGGGAATAAACAAAACTTTTACAATGGGAAACCATTGTAAGATTTGGCAATAAAGTTGTCAGATTAGAATGAATCAAACTGTTCATCCACGTCCGTGGACAAATGTGCTGCTATCCCTGTTTGTGGATGGCCTATAGAAGGGTAGGTAGTATTAGAGATACCGTAAAAGACATGCACACACACCTGAGCAACATTAGTTTGAGCTACAAGTGTGTGCCAAGCTTGTCCAAGTGACCGAGTTTGCACCAAACATAACGTTAGGCTACATTTAATGAAATGCACTTGTGTTATACTTGTGTCGTTCACTACGGAATAATGTTATATTGCCTAAAATGGTAGATAACAACAAACAAAGAAGCTACTAACAGGTAAAGAACACAAGGTTTGACCAATCATTGCTTTTTTTTTTGAGGGTCTGAGGTTTCAGGGGAAAGTTTGGTCTGGGCAACCTTGGCCACTCCAAAGTCTATAGATTCTGAGTTGCAGCTTATTTAATCATGATTTGTTTTTATAGAATCTGACATAAATAACTAAAAAGGCACTCACAGAAATGAAATATATTTAGGAATATTTTTACTATCCACTTTAGGTTCAAAACAGCTGTCTCATCTATCCAATTCCAGGCGCTAGTCAAAGGTCGTAACATTTAGCACCAGCAAAAAAAAATACTTATTGCTTACTTATTTATAATTAGGATTTAGTCACTAATGTATTTTGGTAAATTTATGTCACCATTAAATCATGTTAGTGTTTTTACAGACTGTATAATCAAGGAAATGTATGTAGCTCGATAACCCTGATATAGACTATAGTATATCATATATTTATATATATAATACATGATAAAGACAGGGGTTCTCTCTTTATTTATTTCTTCTTTTTCTTGAACTGACACCTTGTGCTGTTAAAAACAATAAAGCTTTATTTTATGAAATATTCACATATTAGGCTTATTATTTCAATGTATACTATAATATTTTGGTCATGAAGCTTATTTTGACCTTTCTATTGACAAAGGACAAGCTGATTGATATAATTCAATATATAGTGTTTTCCATGTTTTTTTTTTATCAAATTATAAAAGGTTTGTATATAAACCTATAAAAATACAATATCGTGTTATGTATAAAATCTTTATTTTTATATTTTATTGTATTTGATTATAGCACTGACATCCACTATCCCCCATTTTGAGGACCACTTACATACCAGCATACAGCATGCTGGAATGGTTCAGTTAAGGTTACATTTCATGTGTCGAGTGTAAATCATTTTCACTGACTCTTCTTATAATAACTGTCTGTAAATCAGCACGACATTTTATAAGTATTTTGGTTATTCCAGTAAAAGCTTCTCCTCCCAATAAGGGAACGCTGAGCAAAATATCCACTGCGCATGCGCCTCTCTCCGCCTCTCTCCGGCAACATGGCGGCCCCCGTAGACCAAGAATTGAAGAAGGTAAATCCCAAAAATGAACGAAGGCTCTTGTGTCATGTACTGAAATATTGTTTGTCTTTCGCAAAATCCTTAAATTACAATAGTGTATTTGTGCTAAGATCTAGGCCTAGAAGCTTATATATCTGAGTTACTTTTGTATTAGAACGTGGTGTGAGCTAAATGCAGGCTGCTAGCAACGCATATAACAATAATAATCATAATAATAACTGTAATACACCTCATTAGTGATCATTTAATTAGGATTTATTTTACAAGTAGTTAGCTATCTTTAATCATTCAGCCAGTCAGGTTTCACCAGACATATTTTAGCCATATAAAATTTGTTGTTCAGCTAAAATATCAATTTATATGTCAATATTGATGTGCATACATATATATACTTCTGTAAGTCAAGTAGATATGAATAAAGTGTACCAAAACTTTTTGTTCTGGCAATAAGTTACGATATTTCATTTTCATTCTGCATTAAAAATGTCTTGTGTTCCTGGTTTTCCATCTGCCAGGCTTTTGCAGAGCTGCAAGCCAAAATGGTCGATACCCAGCAGAAGGTGAAGCTGGCAGACCTACAGATCGAGCAGCTGAGTCGCATGAAGAAGCACGCCAATCTGACCCACGCGGAAATCACTTTACTCCCCGAGACCACTCGCATGTATGAAGGAGTAGGACGCATGTATGTATCTCACACACCGCACAGATGCGCCCACATCTGATCTGCTTTCACCATTGAAAAGTCTAAGTCCAAGGCATTGAAAGGCATAGATTTCACCTCACTCTTACTGCCTTACAGGTTTATCTTGCAGTCAAAAGATGAGATTAATAATCAGCTGACTGAGAAGCAGAAAACAGCAGATGACAAGATCAAAGAGCTGGAGGTAACGTTTATTCGAGCGCACATTCATGTTATTTACAGGGGTTATAACACGTAGTATACACCTTAGGGCCTGATAAGATTCAATAACACCATCTCATCGATCATATTTATTCATTGTGATTACAGACGTTAATCACTCCACTGTGAAAAAGTGTGTGTTTGTCTGCACTGCAAATGGAGTTGAATACATTTTAAGGAAATGCATATCCCAATTTCCCATTGCAGCAATTTCCTGGTCGTTCTCAATGCAATCCTGTAATTTATAGCATCAGATGCTAATGATTCCATTTTTACTGAACTTCTGCTTTGCATGACGCTCTGCAGAACTTCTAAAGAACTCAGGAAAACAGGAAACGAATGAAATGGAATATCACAGATGACATGATTATCTTGCCAAAAAAAAAACCCTTCTTTGCTTTGCAAATATAAAATGTATTCAAAATGATTGCTTTATTTAAAACATTTATAAACGTGGCTCTGGGTTACTGATTGAAAGGTCGGAGGTTCAAGCCCCAGTATTGCCAAGCTGCCACCCTTGGGGCCCTTGAGGAAGGCCCTTAACTTTCTATGCTGCAGGGGCGCTGTAATTTGGCTGACCCTGCATTTTGATGCCAGCTTCCTACATCACTGGGATATGCGAGGAAATAATTTTTCTGTGGGATCAATAAAATATTACAAAAATATAATTATGATATAAAAAAAAACATCAATAAGTCATAAATAAAAAATTATGATAGTTTTTGAGCAAAGTTTAAAATTTTAACCTAATTAAATACAATTTAGAGCCAAGATGAATCAGATAAGAAGTAATGTTTGACTATACACAGTCGTCCCTGTGATCTGAGAATTGGTATCTCAGGGGTTAAGGCTCTGAAACTGTTCAGGCTCTAGCGACACCAAGCTACCACTGTTGGGCCCTTGAACAAGGCCCTTCACTGTCTTTGTTCAAGGGGCACTGGCCTGGCACTCTGACTGTAGTTTCCAAACCTGTAAAGCAAGTCTTTAACTATACAGCATTGCATATCTTATAAGTAAAAGCCCCTCTAACATAAGTGCTAATGGAAACAATTTAGCATTCAATGTAGCAATGTAGCATTCAATGTATCTATACACAAGTAAATAAATAAAAAAAACCCTGCCAATTAATGTCTAGTTAGTTTTCCTGGAAAATGTGTGTGGTACATGAGAGAGGAATTAATTAGACATGCTTTTATAGGAAAATAATGAACTTCCTGTGCGTTGTCAGTTGTAGTTGATGGTTTCCCTGTAACAGCAATCCCTGATCTGGTTTACAGTAATACAGTAATTTACCGCAGAATTACATTTTTCACATAACTCATTTGATTAGCTGTCTCTCGCGGATAGCACAATAGACGGAAAAACTTATAGGGAATTGTTTTTATGGAGTTTTATGTTGAAGTAATTAAATGTATTAATAAAAAAAAATATTATTAATTATAAAATGAAGTCAAATGTTAATACAGTACTGTAAACATAAAAAAGCATTTTGGGGTGGCGTCCGATTATCGCGGGCGGTTTTGGAACCTATCCACCGCGATAAATGGGGAATTACTGTATTTCTTAATTGGAGTATTTCTTAGATACGCATTCTTAAAAAGAGAGGAGACCGAGACTTCACTGTAAATGTACAAAATAACTATGAATGCAATGACATCATACCAGACAGCAAGCCTGCAGGGCTTACTCTGTTATGCCCATGTCTATTGTGTTGTAAGGCTTTCTTGGTGTTTTCTTGCTGTTAGATCTGTCAGCTAATGACTAATGACATTGACTGTATCCTGTGCAGTCTTCCATTATGTAATCAACCACATTAAAAAGGTATTGTCTGCTCTTTAATGCTAATTACAAGGTTCTATACATTGAAGAAGCACACAGAGAATCCCTCAAACTGAAGCACATTATGGGTCCAGTTAAAACTTAAATGATAGATGTTGGAAGGAAAAATTATTTTCCTGGTTGATGTCGGTTCGCTTTGTTAATACCCACATTCTGGCATCTGGCTACACCATCGGCAAGTTCGGACATGTTAAGTCAACATGCGCACGCATTTTGTTCAGGGGAGATGAGGGGATTAAACCAGTGACACAATTTGGGAAAAGTTATTTAACTGTTGCAACTTGATCATGATTAATAGTATTTGTGCCATGTATTGTGCAATATGAGGGTTATTGCCTCACATTTCAAGCCCATTACCCAGCCACAAGTACGTAAATGCATAGACGTTTTTATATGTTCTGTGAAATAGTTCTTCTGTTTAACAAATAAGTCATGCCATGTGTAATACACATTTTTGGCCACCTCTTTATGAACTAACGCATTAAGAGTGTGAATTTAAAGGAGTTGTGTTTGACAAGACAACATTACCAAATAGTTTGTTCTTATAGATCCGCTGTCTGGATTTCGAAATCGGTGAAATTTTGAATTTTCTCATTTCTTGCTGTACAGGTGGAGGATATTATGTTTGGACTTCCTCTTCCTGCCCAAATCCTGGGAAAGCTTCTGTTATAAGCCACATTAATACCTATATATCTATTATTATAACTACTTTATTTGTATTTTTTTGTATTTAATAATAAAGGAATTTTGTATAGAATTTTTGTTAGAAGTAAGGCACATAGTTTCTTTAATTGTTAGAACAAAGCATGCATGGTGCTTATAATACTAAAGTTATCAATTTAGCTGGCAAATAATATACACAACTCATATCAGTGCCTTTTTGACCTACGAATTTCACCACAGATGGCAAAAGCCTCTGGCTTTGATTATCAGTGTTCTTTCCCTATGTCCATGCTAAAACAGTGTGCAGATGGCATGGGTGATAACACTTCAGGGCAGGAAATGAGTAGCAGTGTCATTATCCAGTTTACCCTCCACCTCTCTGGGTTGGATGGGTAATAAAGTTTCATCATCTGCTTATTGTTATTATAGGCTTAAGTTGATATTACTAACTAAACGTCAATTTCTGCAAATATTTGTTATTCTCTGACTAAATGATGTGTGTTCATAAGCATTCTAATTAGCCAATATTGCATGTTCCATAGTACTTTAATCACCTGCCCTTTCATTATAGTTAAGCCAATATATTGATTTGATAAAAAAAAAAAAAAAAAAACTAAATTTGAACTGGTGTTTTCATAAACTAAAACTGTCCTCACGTTACCTACAGTTTGTTTATGGAGGTTCTCAAGGGGGAAGAAGTTTGGTGACATTTTTAATGGAAAAGTAAGAATTTTTTTCCTGATAGGAGTGGTTCCTCTAGGATGATCTCACTCTCATCCACAGAGCATGAATGTTCTCAATGAATGGCTTGATGACGCTGAGATAAATCACACATTATGCCTGCCTAGTGATCTGAACCTGTATGTGAGATTTTGATGCAACATGTTAGCAGGGTCCTTCAACACCATCATCAAAACAAAACAGTTCAGTGAAATTCATGTATTTTTTCCCCCATTAAATTGTCTGTTTTCCATATAAGTACATGTATTTTTACACGTTCTTTTAGGCAGCTAGTAAACGCAAGCTATACCTACAGTTTAAATGTAAACAATGAGACATTAAGCCGTTTGAGAACGCATCTATAGTTAAAATTTAAATGAAGGAAAAGTCCTTGAATCAATTATTTATACATGCATAATTCTTGTATGTCCTAGTTGGATCATGCAGATGCTGAGTCACACTATTTATTGATGCTTCTATAAATCACAAGGCAATCTACCTTTGGTCATTTTGATTCACCAGATTGGAAAAGTGCTTATCTAAAAAGGACAAACACATTTATCACAAGTGATGTCAGTTCTTATTAAAAAAAAATTTATTGATCGATTCCAATTTCCACAACTTTGACCGTGGCCATTTTTTTTCTTCTTTTTTTTTTATTTTACAATGATCATTCTGCCCCCCTTAATATAGTGACTTGTATATTAAAATGCACTGTAATAACGGGTAAAATTAACACAAGCGTGCTCAATTTTCTTAGCTTCAAGGAAATTGGTATCTGGTTTACCATAGGGTACTTTATGACTCGACACGCAGTTATATTATTACGTTCTGTATACCAGATGCACAACATCACTGTTGTGTAAGTGTGAGTGTTGGCTCGTCTTTAGCGGTGCGTGTCTGGGCCTGTGTGTGGCCACACTGTAGGTGGTGGTTTTGGGTGTAATCCCAGGCTGGGCCTCTGATTATGAGCAGGACGCCGGGCCAGGAATGTTGTTGAGGGAAGCCCTCAACACGCAAAGTCATAGAGGGAGGACAACACACAGTGCCTTGTTACACTCATGACACTGTATTTTCCTCTCAGTGCACACACTCTACAGTAAGCCATAATGAGTTTGATATTTAATCCAGATCTGAATTAAAATGCATACATAACACGGTGTATGCTTGTTATCAGACGAGACTGACTTGCAGGGCTGTGTGCTTAAACATGATGCAAACAGAACAGGTTCCTTAACTTGTCTCCGAAGAGCACACCGTTGTATGAGATGCTGGTTTCTTTTTTAAAATTGTGTGTACATTGAGATGGCATTGCTGCCATTTTTTGGGATAAGACGTGACCGTACTGTATTTAGACCGAAGGGTGTGCATGAGCTCATGGCTCTGGTGGCCGCTGCACCCGCTACCCTGGCGGGAGCAGTGATTTAGGAGGTAACATGATGTCATTACCATCCCAGCAGTGTGCTGCCCCCCTCTGAGATCCTCGTGACCGCAGTGTATGAGTGATGACAATAAGGCTGCTGATGATTCCTTCATGAACTCATAATTGGCCCGGGATGCAGGTGGGCACTCGGCTTGCTGTGTAGGAGAGGCAGGGTTTGATGACAGATCAGTTTATGGACCTGTCAACTCCTCTGTCTTGTCACAGACGGTACATTGTTTGCTGTACCGACAGGAAAAGATGGGTGATGGCCGTTATTAATACTCAAGGGGCCTGTGGGGAGACAGTCTGCAGGATTAGTCGCAAGGCTTGGGTGTCAAAACTGGGTGTGAGCTTGGGGACAAATGTCCCTACAAGGACTTTGATGCTCACTCGCTGTCTTGTGACATCTGATAGGTGTCTTTACACCATCGCAGTCCCAAGTGACACTAACCATAATGTTATAACCGATAGCATTAAGCTACTGTGCAGCACGCACTGTGTCACAGCTCTGGTGCAGACCTTTAATGCCCCCCCCCCCCTTTTTTTTTATTTTATTAATTTTAATAAGTTGTTCTTACTCTGGAGTATGACTAACTTATTTTTATCCTGTCACAGTTTAATATTTCCTTGCATCCACATGACCCCTAATTTAACTCAATATAATAATAACGATAATAACAATATAACTATAATACTAGGTCTAAATTATTTACGCTAAAATGTGGTTGAATATTATTTAATTTGAATAATTGATCAAAGTGTAAAAAACTTTCAGCATTTTTATAATTAGGGGTGTACAAAAATATTGATAGAAGTGATTACTGTGATATTTTGTTTGGTGATACTGTATCGTTAAAAAAAATACACAATATTGATATTAAAGAAATTATTCTTACAAGATTCATGGCAGTTGTTTCATTTTGAATTTATATCCCAACTGCTAGATAGATAGCAGTTTTCCTATCTTTGAACTTAAACAGAGACAGGAAGTATTAGCATAAGGCCATGCCACTAGTTTTAGTGTTTACTGCTAGTAATGGTGAATGAAGAATTGTTTACAGTTTACAAACTTTAACTAAAAGGAATTAAATAAAGAATCCTGCAAGCATTATCTTTTTCCCCCTTTACTCATACTGCACAAAAGGTGGTTCAAAAACGTTGGATTTTACAGGGACTGATTCCAGTGTGTTCTGGGTTGTTTTTATTTTTTGCTAAGGTTTGCATATGGTGGTGTGTTCTTAATGACAGTTTTTCAAAAATTCTATATATAGAGAAATATCGCCAGTATACCGCCTTGCTTACAGTATTGCAACATACTGTATTGCAACCCCGTATCGTGATACGTATCGTATCGAGGCTTGTCAATACACAGCACTATTTACTAGGGGAAACCCTTGTATTAGATGCTGGTTTTTCCTGCAAATGAATACTTGCTTTCAACTACGTGTACACAAAATGTTTTCTGCATATATCCTTTTGTCTTTTGCATGACACCAGTGACGACGTGTCTAAAACTGAATAAATAAACTAATGTTGTGTCTCAAATTATATACACTTTCTACAGTTTTAGCTTGTTTTTAAGTACTACAATGAACCGGGTTTCTTATTACAATTAGTATTTTAATTTTTAAATCCTCTCAGGTAATCTTCAAACCCTGCAAAAGAAATTCTAGATTAGAGTGAAACTAAGGGTCTTGGATTTAAAACACACATCAATATGTGTAAAGTAGCCATGTGTGAAAATTGTTACAGATCGACAATTCCAAAAGAGACAGACTGGGATTTTTTTGGCTCTGATGTTGCCATCTAGTGGATGTCACTTAGATGCCCAATAGATGTACATAGGAAACACAGGCCAGGTCATGAACAATGCTGCTCACGTCCGTGCGTCTGCACGTACACTTTTTGGCTGCGTGTATTCCCTGTCATCTGTATACCTGTCGAATTTGCAGGCACCGTTATACAAAGTGGCTTCCAGATGTCTATCAAAACGTATCCTAATTCTAGTTCAATAGGTCAGTTTAGAGAGCTGCTAAAAGACCCAATTAAGGGGATGTTAGTAGCACATGAATAGAATACGGTTGTTAGATGTTTCTGGTAGAAATGTGCTTTGCAGAAACAGTGCTGTATTTGGCTCTGTTGTTGCTCTTTAGTCAATGAGCGACTGCGCCGGCATTCCCGGCAGGTCAGCACTTCAGCGCCTCTGCTTGCAAAAGAGGAACATCCAACAACAAACAACAAAGGGCCCATTTAGAGGAGGATGTGTTCAGTCTAGCAGGCCGGTCGTGTGTGTGCTGACTGAAGTTGCTCTGGGCACTGAGGGCTGCTGTAAGAAACCCATTGAGGCTTAAACAATGAAAGGTTCTGCAGCTTGACTCACTGATCATCAGAAACCTTCTCTTTGCACCTCCTTCTGCATTGTTCTGTAAAGGTCAGCATTACAAGGTATCATTATCTACTGGCAAGAGTGTTTCATGTTGGGCTAAGTGGGAATTAACCACTGGGCAAAGGATTTCCCTGCAATTGTGCTGCTTACTGGAGGGAAACTATTGTTTGTGTTGTAATATAGTGGATGGATAGATAGCTATGAAATGAAACTTTGAGTTTGAGTAAAAATGGTCAGGATGGTCCTATTGGGGCAGATTTCCTTTTTGTATGATGGGAAGTCAGTGTTCAGAAGTGGGCAGTGGTTTGTCAGTGATTTAATGTACATGGCACTGCCAAGCTGCCACTATTAGGCCCTTAAATAAGGTTCACCATTCAGGGGTGCTGTATTGTGGCCAAATCACATTTTTCTTTTGATTTTACTGCAATGTGTATGTGACGCATAAAATATTTCGTCCTTGTTCTTCTACATACTGGCTATTAGGAACAAATACTTATAGCCTTTTTTTTTAAATTTGTTTCATTATGTCAACTCCTGATTGCAACAAGAGTTGCCGTAGTGTGGCACACTGACGGTGCAGATTTAGGTGATGTGTAGCTGTGAATTGGCCAATCGCACGTCACAAGCATTTTGCACATGTATCCAGTCCAGTCCTGTCCTGTCCTGTCCAGTTGACTCCTTGATGAGTGGTTTTCCACACATTGAGCTAACGCTTTCACTTCTTTAAAATCATTGTCTGTATTCACATGCAATGTTGCATAAGTCCATGCCCTGGGAAAAAGCATACTAATCGTCAATGGCCTTACTGCATTTCAGAAACTCTGTCAGGCTGAATGTATCATTGCGAGTAAAATTGGTTTCCCACAGGTAATTAAAGTCTTTAATGAACAGTGTAGTTGAATAGTAAACATGCACACAATATCATGTTCTGTCTATAGAATGACCAGGAAACCTCAGGATCTTAGAATCGTCCAGGCCCCGCCCACCCCCCTTGTTTGTCCTGCTGTGTTCCTCGCTGTCATTTTGAAGATATTTTTGTCCACTGTGACCTTTTAAAAATGCGTAGATGTTCTAAGTCTAAACGTAGATAGATGGAATGTGTGGTATGAGCCAGATCGCAGTTATCGTAAGTCTTATCAGGTGTTTCTCAGAACATATTTCTCTTTTGTATATAGAGGTAGATTTCAGTGACAAATGGGATAGATGTTACTAATTCTGGTGACATGTAAAGTTTCCTCTTAACCATCTCTTTTCAAAACAAGGAAATATGTGTTTAAACTGCGCTGTGTTATGTTCTCATACAATACCTCTGTTGCCTTTAGTGTGTCGCTTACAGATGCTGCTGTGTTGGTGAACAGGATCAGCAAGGTGCTATAATTAAATCCTCCCTTCACTGAACAATGGCTTAACAGTTTATCTGATGCCATTTTGTCAGAAGTGTCAATCGAGCTTTGTTGCACAAAGCCCCCAACCCGAATGTTTTTCCAAACTAAATTCTTTGATGTTGTTAGTTAAGAGACCGCGTTCGCATCAGCCGAAAAACCCGTACAGCATTTACTGCTCATTTGCAACACTGGCCGTAGTCATTGTTCTATCATTCGTTGGTTCAGATTGTGGTAGACCCAGTGTCTATGCAAGGAACACTGGGTACAAGGCAGGAATATACCCAGAATGAAACCCCTCCCAGTCTGTCTGTCTGCTTGCAAGAAGATTTCAGAAGCTGATGAAAACTGGAGAACTCTGTGGACCCCAGTTCACAGACAGCAACCCAACCTCAGGGTCTAACCAGGCAATCTGTAGTTGTGAGGCAGCAACTTTGCTCCACCAATGCCATCTGTCAGTCTTTCATTCATCAGCTATTTAAGAGTAGTTTTAAGTTTAAGCATTCGAAGGGTGAACATGTAATCTATTGCTCCTGGTTCACAAGCTGATCAATGGACCTGTTGATGCTAAGCCTCTTTTCAGCTGCTTAGTCATTGAAACCCCATTCATGAAGATTTTGAGTACCTGCCCAGGCACCCATGTAGCCTCCAAGGAGCATTTAACAGCATTTTTCTGCATCACAGATAAGCTGATATTGGTTTCACTTCAAACGATCCTAACAGTGCCAGACCCAACAGTTCAGAAACAGGCCTTGTAAAGGCAAGGAATTAATGACTTGACATGTACAGAGCTCTTCAGTATGACCCAAGCAGATTGTTTTTATTTTGCTTTTATTCACATTTTAGCAATATGTATACCAAACAACATGTCCATTAAAAGGTTGAGGTAATTGTAGTGTAAGTTATGGGTATGCTTTGCATGATTATCATGTTTATTAGTTGCTGTAGAGTGCATGGGATAATCCAGCAGGTGGACCCTGGTTACTTCAGCTCACACGTAGCTGCAATTTATTACAAGCGTTCAACACTAAACATGACTATATAAAGACTTTTTCCTTAGGGAGATAGTTTCCAGGCCTGACCGAGGAATTATGATATGAACATGCTCAAAGCCACATTAAAGATAGCGGTGCAAAACCTAAACAAGACACCAGAGGGGATCTCAAAAAGGCCTGTTTTAGGAATGTTGGTTCAAAGCCCAAAGACCAGCATCTACAGAAGTTATTCTCGAGTGGCAAATGTGTGTACGAATACGTACGTTTCACAACAATGCTATTCACATGGCCTTGGTTTGACTTGAGATGTGGTCAAAACACCTGTGAGCCAGAGGTACACTGTTGTAACTTGTTGTGTGTGTGTGTGTGTGTTTGTTCACTGTAGAAATGACTCAACCCTCTTGTATATTTGGGAGGTTTCAGATAACAGCATGTTTTCCCGACACTACTTTAATTGAGCCACTCACTCCAGTGTTTGAGACATGCCCCACCCTCCAACCTTTATTCCTGAATGGGCCAGTGTAGATGAATTTTAAGTTTAGAAAGAGTCACTTCTTCATCGAGGAAATGTTTCACATTTGTGTCACATTAGGTTTCAGTGGTAAATGCCAAATATTGGTGAGTAAGTACCGTATTTTCCGGACTATAAGCCGCTACTTTTTTCCCACACTTTGAACCCCGCAGCTTAAACAATGAAGCAGCTAATTTATGGATTTTTCCTGGGTTTTTTCCCGGTTTCACAAACTTCAAGCCAGAACACTGAGCCCCATAACATTATACCAATGAAATTGCCGAACGGGTTAAGGTGAACCAATGAAACTCGTTATATTAAATCGTGCTCCCACTGAATCGGGCCGCAGCACATCATAAATATGGATGACGTTTGACCTGCCGCTCACTCGGACTGTCACCAGGAAATGCGAATCATTCGTCATGCTGAAAACAACCAGGCATGAAAAAACACACTTAACCTGTGTTCTGAGCTGCACGGCATCGGGAGAAAAGCTTCACTGGTGGTGATTTTTAAACGCACGACGATGCCAAAAAATAAATTGTTGTGAAAGGAAGGAGAAATACAGTGAACAACAAACTACTGTTTAGATACAAGCCGTGTAAGAGACACTGTCTTTTGTTAAAGCCTGTGTAAAGTTCATTAGTTTTAGTGTAGACAGGTGCGGCTTATTTATGTTCAAAATAAATTTATAGTCCGGAAATTACGGTAAGTGTTTAGTCTGTAGTTGTCTTTATAAAACAAAACAAAAAAAAAGATTTATTACGTGAACTAGTCAGCATTATACTAGTGCGTGCATACTTCCTGTGTGCTTTTTGTACATTTATGGTTGCATCCACTAGGAGGCTGGACAGAGCAATGAATTTTCTTTTGGCAGCGTTTAAAGTGATTTTCCAGCAACTATTCGGGAAGCGTGATAGTTGCTTTAGGGTGACTTGATGGAGACGTCATACAAATGCAAGAAGTTATGTGAGCATCTCTTCTAAGCTTTTACACCATTGTCTACAAGCTGTGTCTCTACACACATACACTGACCTTGTACTTTTTAAAGTATTTACTATGTAGTCTACATAGTCTACATATGTACTACACATTTAGTATGAGAGATACATCTACTACTTATGAGATATACTTTTAAAGTGTAGTCATAATGACTATGATCAAATGGATATGGGACAAACAGTATCATCAAATAGTGCCTGGAAAACTGCTGTATCATGATTTATATTCCTAAAAACAATTTATTGTGGTAACATATGACTAGAGATTTGCATCATTTCAGTTTGGCATACTGTGTTTTCAGAATCAGTGCATCTAGAGTACAAGACTCACCCCTTTCTAGCCATCTTGGATGGACTAGTGGTTGGGTAATTAGATGGATAGATGAACTGTTGGTTGAATGCATGGATGGTTGTTTGACTGGATAGATGAACTGTTCAAGGAATAGATGGATAGTGGGTTAATAAAATGGACTGATGGGTGAAATCTTCATTGGTTGATAGAATAGAGAGATAGGCAGTTGGTTGATTAATGGATAAGACTAATAAATGGACTGAGGATTGGTTGTTTGGTTTATTGGATTTATGTGCCGTTGGATTATTGATTGGTTGGTTGGTTGGTTGGTTGGTTGGTTGGTTGGTTGGATTATTGATTGATTGGTTGGTTGGTTGGTTGGATTATTGATTGATTATTTGGACCATGGTTTTAAGAAATCCCTGTTCAAAGGTATATTATCTACTTTTTACTACTTTTTTTTTTGTATTTCATACTCATGTAATGGTATAGTTCTTTTTAGGCATGTGCTGATTATAAGGACTTGCTGATGGATTCTGTATAGCAATGGCAATTAAATTTGAAAACATATCTGAAGATTCAAGAGTTCTACATCTCTCTTTCAAATCTTTCTCTGCTCCGGAAGACAAAAGAAGACGTCTTCTCAGAAGACAAATAAAAAAGTTTTTCCGATTTCTTTTCTTTTTTTTTCTTTTCATGCCCAGTTTTTCATACAGCAATTGAAATATAGCAACACTAAGTCCTTCTAGCATATGTCCATCCAGGATTGCACATTTATACCCTAAATAAAACCAAATACTCTATGCTGGTCATCCTTGGGTTAACTTTCCCGAAATCACTGGGCACGAGGCGGAGAATTTGCTTTGGATGAGATGCCAGTCGATCACACACCCATATGTGCCTGTTGAACATTACTTTCCAGATTTAGTCCTCCTTTGCTGTTCTAACCTCCACTCTTGTGTGAAGGCTTTGCACTGGATTTTGCAGTGTAGCTGTGGGGATTTTCTCATTAAGCCACCAGAGCATATGTGAGGTCAGGCACTGATAATGTAGTGTGTGGAGACCGGAGTTCTTCCATTTTTGCCATGGCAAGCCATATGTTTCATGGACCTCACCTTGTGCACAAGGGCATTGTCATGCTGTAACACATTTGGGTCTCTTAGTTCCAGTGAAGGGAAAATCTAGAAAATTCTGAGCACCCATCTTTGGTCAGCGTACAGTATTTTTGGCTGATCTGTCTCTCCTCTCTCTACAGCAAAAGAAGACCTACCTGGAGCGCAGTGTGAAGGAGGCAGAGGACAACATCAGAGAAATGCTAATGTCCAGGCGGGCTCAATAAAGCGCACATCCAGCCCTGTTTTCACTTACTTTTCCACAACCTGTTATTAATTTAAACACGTTTTTGCATAGAGAATACAGTTATTTCTAACAGAAAGCATGAATCATATTTCATTCAACAGAGGCCAGTAAGACTGGCTGTAGACAGGCGTGGCATGTAGGTCACTTCATTGTTAACCATTGCTCTTGTGATGTGTCATGTTTACTTTTTTTCATCGGCGTGTAATAAAAAAGGTTTTTTTTTCTTTAATCAAGCAGGTGTTGGTGTGGTAGTAAAGGTGTTTGTTTAAATAACTGACTGTCTGCTTTATAGACTGCAAGCGTGGAAGATGGTCATCGAGATTTGAGGAATATAAAGAATGACTAATGTTTCCTGTGTGTCTGTAATTCTGTGTATTAATGATTTCCGGTTGCACCTCTTCCAACTGCCTTTTATCTGGCCTCCTTTTTCACTTTTTCATTTTAAGACCTCACCCCATTGAGGAATTATAAAGTAATTTTTTTCCTCCTTGCCAACTGTAAGCTTTATTTATATACGGTATCTTATGAGACAGAGATATGCCAAGACTTCTTTGCAATCCCTATCCCAGACAGAATGCTCGGTGTCTGGTTGTGCACCTCTTTTCAACCCACTGAAAGACTTTTTCCGGATTAAAATCCTCAGTCGGGGAGCAGCATTAGCAATGTAGACATGAATGCACGGCATGTATACACACACCCAAACTAGGGCCTTCTATTGAATCTTCGGCCTAATGTTTTGTAAGAGCGGTGTCATCTCAATCCCTCCTTGTGAGTTATTCTAGTTTACTTAAACGGCTTTAGCATATTTCTTTCGCATTGCAATCATGTTTTATCCAGTCTACTAAATAGTTTGAATTCCCTTTGAATTTAATTACCCTTAGTCATACACGATTGTGGTTCTCTTACACCAGGGAGGGATCTTGAGGGAAAATGTTAGTGTGTGTTGCCCTCTGGTGGTTGTATAGCAAAGGCAGAAATTTCTGAATCTGACTCGTCTTTATTGCAAAGTATCACGGGTTGCATGTACAAGGAATTTATGTGGCGCTGCTGTACAAACATAAACAACTATAAAATATATAAAAATAAACTAAACTAATAGAGATAAAGACAACTAATAAAAATTGTGATGGGCCTGTAAAGTGAGGCGGTGCAAATAATTAAGGTTTCCAAATAGGTTCAAGGTGCAGGGTTGCAGTGTAGTAGATCATGTAGGTTGTGTTAATGTATTGCGTATGAGATGACAGTGTGAGGTTTATGTTAGTTAGCGTTTGTAAAGGCAGATCAGAGATGATGGTGGGTTCTGATGGACTGTAGCCTCCTGGACGAGGCGAGTGACCCAAAAAGTCTGTATCCAGGGTCATCCACAATCCTATCTGCCCGCTTCAGTGTCCTGGAAGTCTGCAGGTCCTGTAGGGGTGAAAGAGTGAAGCAGATTTGCAGCAGCTTTACTGCAAAATGCACTTTTATTAACCACATCTATCCCAGGAACATTAAAGGCACAACGGGAGGATTCGCTCTAGATGGGATGCTAATGCATCTTCCAGTGGGTTCATAAACTAAACTTGTAGACTTCATGGAAATAAACTATTTCGCTATTTTGAGCTTGAATCAAAATATTGTGTGAACCATAAAATGATCTCTTTTGCTTCTATTAGCCGAGCCTTTCTGGAATGTCTGACATGACTTTTTATGTCAATGTGACCTTTACTTCAGATGACATGACCATCACTAAACAGTGGATTCATTTCCCCACCATCATTTCTCTGTTAATTAGCATATCGATTTGTAGTCATTATATTGCTCTGTGATTAATCTACAATCATGTCAGAAACTCCTGGAAAAAGTCAACCAAATTTCAGACTAAAATATACTAGTATTTGGGGCATATTTGTTATCTCCTCAGTCATAATCAGTCTTAAAACAAACAAAGTTATGTATTATATAGTTTATTTTAAAATTTGCCAACACCAATAACTATTTAAACTGCAATTCTAAAAGTACATTGCCTTCATTACATTGACAGAAGGCTAACAGTTTGCTCATGTGCCCTGTATAACTATACCAGATTTTTGAATATTTATTATGATCTTGATTGTAATACAAAAAAATTTTTTAATCCAAAATGAAACTTGTTCAGGTTGAAAGCCTTTTTATGGTTTACAAAAATTCTTTTGACGTAGGCTTCACGTCATATTTCGCCCCAAGGAAACAGGAAATTGAAAGCATTTGGATAATTCCTAAGAAATGTGAGCAAGTTGGACAACAACCTGTCAACACTTAGTGCACATTTTATATTTAAGAATTGCTAATATTGAAAAAGAACACACACACAAAAAAATTTTTTTTTAAAGTGGTTTCAGAGGAAAAATTATTTTTAATTTAATTCCAAATACATTTTTAAAATGGTCTTTGAATATTGGAGGGAAAATATTTGTCAGTGTATAAAATCTAGTAGTGTATTCATTCATTTTGGAATTTCTTCTGGGGTACCAATAGTTTTAGGTATATTTTACATAGGTGACCTGAGGTGATTAGGAATTATTAGAATTAAATTAAATCTAAATGAAAAGCCCATGCATTATTTTTCTCACTGTTCTCAGGTTTTTATTGTTGGATTGATTTCTACTCTTGTTTCTGTTGTAGTATTAGTTGTTAGATCATTCTTTAGTTAAAGGGTGGACCTCATTGTACTTATAAAAGGAGCTTTGGGAAAACTCTTCCCAAAGCCAATCATTATACACACATAACCATGTGAAGTTTAATCTCGCATGTTTTTTTTTTTTATCTCTTTTCCTTCTTTTTTTTTTTGTTTACTCATTTGTTTGCATGTGAAGCATCTTCCATTGTTTCACATATTCATCTTTCTCAGTAAGTGGCTCTCGAATGCTCACTGATGAGCCGGGCTGAGTAAAGTCCAGCCAGATGCAGATCATTAACCTGCTTAATCTGTCCCTGCTCCTCTCTCCTTTATAAAGCCAGCTCAGTGTTGGACGGTGTGTTAAAAAAAAAAAAGGACTCAGTAACATGGGCCCTGCAGAGCCCACGCTAACATCCAACCTCCACAGGCCGAGGAAGCATTCCAATTCAGCAGTTGAGCCTGAGGTAAAAGCCGGATGACTTGCTGTTGTCTCTTCAGATATAGCTGTTCTGTGAAGAAAATCAGTAAAGCTGGGCAATGTAATGATCCAAACATTTACTGTTTAACTGGAAGGCTTTGTGGTAAAGATTAAATAGATATAGAAGGAACGTACACTTATATGTGCTGGTTCTTTTAAAATCGTTTTTTTGTTTTCATTCGAACTGTTTATGAGAAGAAAAAGCACATGTACAACAATGTTTCTTTGTTCTTGTGAATTTCAGATCTTATGTCTATTGCGTAGCATTTCATTCAAACAAGTAGCATGCTGAAACTATTTTCATATCAATCATTAATAAATGTTGCCAGATTCAGCATTTAAACGAAGAGAAAATAACTAATAAAAGATATGACTTATTGCTCATTACATTTACTTTTTAGAATTATATTATTTGTCACCTTCATTTGATCAAATCCCAAGAACCTCAAATATTCAGAAATTAGTGAGTGATATCAGTTCAATTTGTGTGTTTGTTTGTCCAATATGAGGCCAGAATACGTAAAATTAATGCATTCAGCTTTCCAACAAATCTAATTATTATTTTAAAGGGAAAGCCAGTTAATTGAGCAGTGTTTACAAGCATTTTTTATTTAATTTAATTAATAATTTACTAATTAATTTATTTGCAAGTAATAATAATAGCCACGAATTGCCACAAACAAAAAGTTAATAAATCTGCCTTGTTTTTCATCTTGCAATTCAACTAGTCTCTCTGTAAATCAGATTGCTGCTGTAATCATAGAATTTCCAGATAAACATGACACGAAAATGGAACGTGACATTTCTCAGTGTTACAGTCTAACTTAACACTGTCAATCATTGCGTGAACTCTGATTGATGAAAAGCTCTGTGTGGATGATTGACCTTGTCATCTTTTTCAGCTGCCCATTGAAAATGACTATGTGCAGGAGTTGGCTGCTGAAGCAGTCACTGGCATTGAGCATCTGTCCGGGATCAATACTCAGACACCAGGCTTTGACATGATATACAGAATCGAGGATGTACCGCCCTGGTATTTGTGTATATTCCTTGGATTACAGGTAAAGTATACACACCGTTTATTTAAGTTGCACGATATTTAAGGACACGACATCACCAACGGCAACTGATCTTAATGTAAAGCTTACAACAGGTTCTAGCTGTCAAAAAGGATGAATCAGTGACATTTTCTATGCTAATTAAGTTCATAATGGCATGTCAAATGTCCATTGGTATATCCGTTATATCAGAGTCAGGTAATGGTCACGTATTGTTGTTAAGTGCAGTTAATCTACAAATTAAACACAATTTCAATGCAGTTACTTAGTTGATTCTATGCATTTCTTGAACATCTTATTCCACATTACGTTTCCATTTCCTGTTATAATAACTTCCACTTTTTTGGGAAGATTGTGCACTAGATTTGGAGTGTGCTTGTGGAGATTTGTGCTTATTCAGCCACAATGGTGTTAGTAAAAGTCAGGTACTGATGTAAGGTGAGCTGAGAAGGCCTTGGGTGCCATCAGCATACCAATTCATTTGAAACATGTTTAATATGTTTGAGGTCAGAGCTCTAATGCAAGTCAATCTTCCATTTAAACCCATCTAACCCGTATCATCATGGAGCTGGCATTGTGCATAGGGGCATGGTCATGCTGGAACCGGTTTAAATCTCCTGGTTGAAGTGAAAGGAACACTGAATGCTGCATTCAAAGAAAAAGACATACAATTGTCTGCCTCCAACGTGTTGCAACAGATTGGCTGGAAAAGTCAGATGACGCAATGCTTTTGTCCATATAGAGTAGTTGTAATAAAACATAAAACGTTTTGACAGAGTAGATATATGTCAATAACCATAAATTAGTGTGTAGTGTGTGTAAAGTATGGGTGCTTGACACAATGTCAGTTGCCATGGCGTTATGACATATTTTATCGAGGAAGGTCTGATAATACAGTACTATATCAACAATGTTATCTGTCAACTTCACATAATAATTGATCAGCAGACTGAGAATCTTTATGATGGTTACAAAATAAATTAACTTGGGATAACATTTTGAAGTGTTTTTGTAATGTCATTTGTCAGGTAGTAATTATATAAATTTCCAGGTTATTGTCTTGTATGCTGAAGTTGGTTCCAGTTAGCAGAATTGCAGGGTGTTGAAGTATGGAATAGTGGCTATGTTGGTTCAGTATTTCTTTCATCTGGAATAAGTCTCTAACTTTAAATAAATAAACTTGGGCTAAAATCTTAAAGTGTTTATGTAATGTCGTTTGTCACGAGGTACTTACAGTATATAGGTTTTATGTAGTGCTATTATCTAAAAAATGAACATGTTTTTCTTATCTCCTAAGCTCTCTATTGCTGTTTTGAATTTTTACTTACTTTGAATAGATGACCTTGAAATTGATAAGGCTCTATCTGACTTTTTTTTTGTCAAATGGTAATAAACATGTTATAGTCATTTCAAAATTTATATGAGTAAGATACATGAAAATATTATCTCAAATCTAAATATATTTAAGACCTTATTTAACACAAACAAACCATAATCAAAGACCCAATGTTATGTTTGATTAAATAGTGAACTAACATCTACAATGACCAACATGAACCATCACCATCATTAATATATGTGCAGTTGTTAACTTTTTGAAAAAGTGAGAGTAGTGATTCAGTGGTCAGGATACTGAATATTGGAATATTGGCATTTTAGATGCTAGGAATGTCCAGTTGTCACTGTTAAAAGTCTTGCTTGAACAAGACCCTTAAACTTTAAAACCTGTTAAAATCTCATCATTTTGATAAAAGTATCAGACAAGTATACAAAATAAAATTAGGATTAAAATCAAAGATGAAGAGAGTTAATACTCATAACTGGAGACCAGAATTTACGAAGTTTTTCATACGTGCTATTTATTTATGATGACTTTATTCTGCATAGGTGTGTATTGAATAAAATCCAGCTGTGTTCTTTTTGCAACATTTAAACACATATCTATCAACTTCTATTTCATTGTAATCATTAAACTCATGATTTTTTTTTCCTTTTTTAGTTGTTGTTTTAAGGTTAAAGTTCCTGTTAATATAAATTAATTGACCAGACAATTTCAGTAAAGAGATTTACCTTTTCAAAATCAAAGATATATGACTCAGTATCTTAAAACGACTTAACATTAGAATTCCAAAGATTCAAAGTGCTGAAGGTTCTTGTATATCTTATCTCCCCCTGTTTCACTCCAGCACTACCTGACATGTTTCAGCGGTACCATCGCTGTGCCTTTCCTCCTGGCTGACGCCATGTGTGTTGGCCGGGACCAATACACTGTTAGCCAGCTAGTCGGGACCATTTTTACCTGTGTGGGCATTACTACGCTCATACAAACCACTTTTGGTGTCAGGTGAGTCTCTAAGACACTCTTATTATAGATAATATTTTTTTAGCTGATCAAATGTCTCCATATGTTTTCCACTTTGCCTAGGTTGCCGCTGTTTCAGGCCAGTGCGTTTGCATTCCTCATTCCTGCTCAGGCCATTCTAAGACTAGAGAGGTGGAAGTGTCCTCCTGAAGGTTTAATGCAATGAGTTGTCCACTGCCCTGTATAGCTTAGAGCTATTGCTGTGTATATTCATTGTTAACATTCTTGTGATTTTTTAACCTGCATGATATTACTTTGCAGAGGAGATTTATGGCAATGGAACCCTACCCCTGAATACTTCACATATCTGGCAGCCCCGGATTAGAGAGGTATTATGTATTATGTTCTTAAAGGCCGATATTGAGAAATGAACCAGAAACCTACCGTTTGCTTAGTAATATGTAATAACCTAAAAATGGTAGATCATTATTTTACATTATATTTTATGCAGGACCTTCAAATGTTCATTTCTGCCCATAAATTATTTTACTGTACATTTAGCAGATTTTGCAATTGTTATAAAAGATTAATATTATAATTATAAAAAAAAAAAAAAAAAAAAAAAAAACAGCATTGTGATTTCCATCAAAACAATCTTTTCATCACTGTGACACAATAAGCTCCATGGAGTAGGATTTTTTGTTTCTTAAGTAACCAAAAAGACCAGACACTGTAGAGGAATCTAGAAGTCCGGCTATTGAGACAACTGTTTTGTACTCCAAAGTTGTTTCCAATTAGCTACAATCCAGATGGAAGTACATGGTGTTGATGTATGGAATTAGGTATAGAAGGTAGCCATTTTGGTTTAGTATTCCTTTCATCCAGAATAAGTCTTCAACTGTCTAATGGTCCAAAACAACTCCAAACCTTAAGCTTCCACTTTCATGTTTGAGTCAGCACACAATTTTACACAATTTGTTCTGTTAGAGCCAAAATGTCAAATTTAGATTCATCTGTACACAGAAATTTCTTCTGCTCATTCACCATCCAATTATTGTGCTTTTGCCTTTTGCCTATAAATACACGTCTCAAAAATGATAAACGACTTGGTGTTTCTAAACTTTTGTCAGGCACTAGACCTAAACAATCCAATCCAAGTTGTAACTCATTTATAACTCTGGTCTACAGATCCAAGGGGCCATTATTGTGTCCAGTCTAGTGGAAGTGATAATTGGGCTGGCGGGGATTCCTGGACTCCTGCTCAATGCCATCGGGCCTCTGACCGTCACCCCCACCGTCTCCCTGATCGGCCTGTCCGTGTTCCAAACTGCTGGAGACCGTGCAGGCAGCCACTGGGGCCTCTCTCTTTTGTAAAGACACTTTTCAAATGTCCAGTACTTTTTTTTTTTTTAAAGAAAAGTCATTAGTCTGTTTGCAAACTTTGGTTTTGCATTGGTGATAAAAAAAATTGTGAATTGCTTGAGTTGTTATTTTAATCAAATCCTGGATACATCTACCCTCAAGCATTTTATTGTTGTTTTTAGTTTCATGTTTAATGGGTAATGGCTTCAACGATCTTACTGTTATCATCTAATAGATGCTTATCAGTTGCTTATCGTGTGTGTGTGTGTGTGTGTGTTTGTGTGTTTGTGTTCTGTTTCTCCAGGTGCATCTTTTTCATTCTGCTTTTTGCTCAGTATCTCCGAAATTGGGCCGTCCCCTTTCCCTTGTATTCTAGACAGAAAGGCTGTCACACCTCCCGTTTTCAGATCTTCAAGATGTTTCCGGTATGAGGCAACATTTACCGTTAAACATAGACATATTGCATGGTAACCTTCATGACTACGCTTGGCTGCTCCTCTGGTCTCGATCAAGCTGACCTAGGAGGCCATAAACCTGTCTCACTGGAACGCAGCACTGATTTCAAGGCACTCATATCATGTTCCATGTTATAGCTGCAACGGCAAAGTTTACTGATACATTGTAGTGAGTTATTGGTCCATCAACTGATTAAAAATGATCAGTATCTCCGTCGTGCTTCATTTTTTGGCAGATCATCATGGCTATCATGCTGGTATGGTTCGTGTGTTATATCCTCACGTTGACAGATATGTTGCCCAGTGACCCAAAGAAGTATGGTTACAAGGCTCGAACTGATGCCAGGGGGGAGATCATGTCCCAAGCACCATGGTTTCGCATGCCCTATCCCTGTAAGTATAAAATCACTTTGAGAAGAATGGGAAGAAAGCAGCCACTGAGAACCTTCTCACATATTAGAACAATACAATGCAATAAAGAGCTCTGGCACACATTATTTGTTAGCAATAAGCAAAATGTAAAAGTGTCAGTTTGTATTTTCGGGAAAAGAATTAGAAAAGTAATGAAACCACTGACAAGGCTTTCACCAACCAAAATGACAAACTGTACTATTGTCTTGCTTCCCGTGGGCTCACCACCTGCAGGAGGGACCGTAAGGGACGGTGCTGTGAGGATTGGGCAGCAGTCGAAGGCGGGGGCCTGCTTAGACTGCTGCCCCCGCGACCCGAATAACGGATAAGCGGGAGAAAATGACATGACATGACTATTGTCTTGTGGGTTGATCTTAAATAGACAGACTTAAGAATCGTTGAAGCTAATTTTTGGTCCAGAAAAATGTTAACAGAAGCCTGAAATGAATAGTATCCATAACTACTGCATGTCAATTGGCTACGGTGTCTAAATAAATGTTAGATATCTAGAAAGACGTTTATAGATCATAAGTATTACAAAGTGTACCTTTAAGAACTCTCCATGACAAGCCTTTCACCAACTGAAACGACAAACTGTACTAATGTCTTGTGGCTTGCCTTTGAAATAGAAAGACTCAGAAACTATGAAATGAAAATAATCTGATATTCATAGTTTATTCATATTGACATGCTGATATGTGATGATTAAGCTGTATATAATTTAGTCTTCTGATATCAGATGCTAATGCTCTTTTGGATGCTATGCCGCCCAGGTCAGTGGGGCTTACCCACAGTGACAGTCGCTGGCGTTTTGGGAATGTTCAGTGCCACATTAGCCGGCATAGTCGAGTCTATTGGGGATTACTATGCATGTGCACGTCTTGCAGGAGCTCCGCCACCTCCTGTTCATGCCATCAACAGGTTGAAAAGCTATACTGCAGAGCACTACATATATAAATAATGCTTTTTTTTAAATATATAAAATAAAGTTTGTTGTATGATGAAATGGATATTGGATTAGTTTCCTGCTTGTTTCTTTTAGAGGAATCTTTATAGAGGGTGTGTGCTGCATCATAGCAGGCTTATTAGGAACAGGAAATGGGTCCACTTCCTCCAGTCCTAATATTGGGGTGCTTGGCATTACCAAGGTAAAGCAACTGTAAACAGAATTACATATACAATGCTGCATACTGCTACTGTCCTCTGCTAAGCAATGTTCCATTATTTGACACGTTATTACGTTCTTCTTAGGTTTCTTAGGTTTTCATTGTTATCATATATTTGTTGGTCTTTGTCCCCTCAGGGTTCTAATGTGTAATAAAACTCAGATCAGCTGCAGTAAAATTTAGCCTTGACTGTTCTGAAAGTGAACTATGTTGATAATCCTGAATATTTATAAAAAACTTGCCATGTTTTTCTGCACAGGTGGGCAGTAGGAGAGTGGTTCAGTATGGGGCAGTTATAATGCTACTATTAGGGACCATTGGGAAGTTCACGGCCTTGTTTGCCTCGTTGCCGGATCCGGTGCTTGGAGGCTTGTTCTGCACCTTGTTTGGTAAGAGACTTCAGAGGTTTGTTCTGTGGCAAATTGTATCCACAGTGGGGCAGTGTGGGGCCAGACAGCTTTGGGACTCAAAACATTTGTAATTGAATTAGGTGGCTTGTTGGAATTATTTATGTTATTTCTCTTCCTGTTGACAAAAAAAATGACTGTTAGTAGCAAAGACTGTTGGGTAATTTGTTAAAACATATATATATATATATATATATATATATATATATATATATATATATATATATATATATATATATATATATATATATATATATATATATATCTCCTGGACAATTACTCAATATGTATTAATAAAGTAATTGTTTTTAGGTCAGCATTGATATATTAAAGAGTGTTTAGAAATATCCTGAAGAACTACTAGCTGATGCCATGTAGCCTACATTAACACACTACACTTGTATAACTGTGCAAAATAAATCAAATCTAAATAGTTTTTGCCACCTCGCATTCATTATCTCATAAAAAGAACAAAACAACACTGTAGTCATTAGTAATGAGTGATTGTATTCCACTTTACAGTACTTTCGAGAAGGTTGCTGCAGCGTTTCAGTCATTAACGTCATTCACTTCTAAGGCAGGCGATGGGTTATTATATAGTTGCCCATAGTAAAAGAAGTAGCTTTTTTTTTTTTTTACATATTCAGTGCTATTTAAAATGTTTAGTAAATTACATGTTTTAGGTAGATTATCCCAACCATATATTCATTTTGCTTTTGAACAGGTATGATCACAGCTGTGGGCTTGTCAAACCTTCAGAGTGTGGATCTGAACTCTTCAAGAAACCTTTTTGTCCTAGGGTTCTCCATGTTCTCTGGCCTTATGCTTCCCAATTACCTGGACACTCATCCAGGCAGCATCAAGACAGGTCTTTGTATAGTTTCCTACCTTCAAATCCTGTTTAAATCTTGTAAATTTCCCAAGATTTGCCTTAGTTCTACTTTAAACTAGACACTTTTGTTAGTTTCACTGTAGTTACTGATTAATGTACAGTAGTTACAGAATAATAAATGGTAGGTATTGCACCAAGATCATGGAGTTACAGTTACAGAGCCATTACAAATCAACATGATTTGCTGTTCTCAGTGACGACAGTGTTATGAACTGTGATTTATTCAGGTGTCCCTGAGTTGGATCAAATCCTTACAGTTCTCCTGACCACAGAGATGTTTGTCGGAGGATTCCTAGCATTTCTGCTTGACAACACCATTCCAGGTATATATATATATATATATATATATGTGTGTGTGTGTGTGTGTGTGTGTGTGTGTGTGTGTGTGTGTGTGTGTGTGTGTGTATATACTCTAGACAGAAATAGGTATATAGCCTGTTACATCTACAACATCGATCCGTCATTAACAATGATTAAATAAATTTAATACCTTACTGTACATTTTTGGCAGACTTATAGTTTTGCTTTATTACATTTCAATGCAAAATGCCGTTTCTTTTCTTTGCAGCATGTGAATTGTTACTTGTAGCGCTGAAGTAGGAGAAAGTAGGATGGTCTGTCTGAATATGCTATAGTTTCAAATTAAAGCTGAGCTAGCCAAATGCATGTCCAATACAGTGATAGTTTGAAAATAAAAAAGTATGCCAGATAAAATACTCTGGTGCAAATGCTTGCCCTTTTATAAAAGATATGTGTAAAATATTGGAGCATGATAATTATATAGATAAGTCTTTTATTTTCTAATACACCATGTGTCTCTCTAGTGTGCAGATCATTTCTGAACACAAAAATACACAACCTAATATCGAAATAAGCACAGGAATAAGATTTTTCTTAACTTTAAAAACTATTCTTTTGGTCTTTACATAAACTAGAAATGAAACATAATATAACTTAGTATGGATAATAATTAATCATTTATTTTACCCGAGTTCCATGCTACCAAAGATACCTTCACTCAAGTTCATTATTTTTTTTTTTACTTTGTCTACCATGACTTATTATCCTATTGATAATCTGTACTTTTATCCAGGCACAAAAAAGGAGCGTGGACTCACTAACTGGAAAGCTGCGAGCTCTTCTGAAATTGGTGGTGTCAGTTCAGACACATATAATTTCCCAGTGGGCATGGGAATGGTAAGGCGGCTCGGTTGTCTTCGCTACCTGCCCATCTGCCCTACTTTTCAGGGCTTTAAGTTGTGTCGCCGGAAAAGAAGCTTGTGTGAGGAAATGAACAATAAGAATGATGAACATGCAGTGAGGAGCACTTCAGAGATCACAAACTGCACCAAAGTGTAGATCCTTATTCTCTGGTGTCATTGTATCATACTTTTTATACACTGCCAGATTTTCATATTAGAAAACTTTTTTTCTTTGGCAATTAATATATTTATTGCTATGTTATGAACACTGATGATTAGGAATAGAAAATTGCTTATAAGGCAGATTGAAAGACTTTTCCTCACACTGGAATCAATGCAAGATAACACAATAAAAAACATATCTACGCCAAGTAATTAGCAAGCATTTATTACTTATTTGATTGTTTTATTTAAATTGTATATACAGAGTTTTAATATTCAGGAAAACTGTAAAATGGCTGAGGTGGCAATACAATGGCATACATCATTGACAAAGTACAATATAAAGTAAATTTTATTCCATTTAGTCCATTCCTTAATGCAAAGTGCCTTCGGAAATCATGTGCTTACTGCAGCATTGCAACTCATACCATGATTTTTAAATTAGCATGTGGATATATTCTTGTCATTGCTTTATTTGATTATATTGATGTAATGGAACTATCAACATATCTACATTTTCTCACTCAAAGCATTGATAGCAGAAGTCTGGTCAGGTTTTTCCTTTTTTTTTCCTGAGTGGCCATTAGAAAGACTATTGGCCTCTTAAAAGGAATCTACCCATCTGCAAGGTTCCATAGAAAATAACCAAACCTAAATTTCATATACAGAATTTCCAAGGAAACGTTTCTAATATAAAGTGTACAAACAATATAAAGGATTTCTAGCATTATTTTAGTTCTAGCACAATGTGCAGGCTTTAAAAAGTGGTTCAAGTGGTTTACAACAAATGTGTCTTTCAGTGTGTGTATTCAGTCATGTACAATAGTTCATCTGAGCCCCATTGATTACACCCCAACATATCCATGTTGGACGTGTTATAAATTCAAACATACCTGGAAAAGTTCTTGATGGAAGCTCCTGCATCTATAAAATTCAGTGTTAAATTTGTGAGTGACTCTCATTTTTATACACGAAGGACCAGATGTTCTCACAAGTGCATTAGTGTACAATTCCAGCAAATGAGGACATGGTATTAATCCTTTTGCAGGAATACAACAAAACTAATTTAGAAAAAAAAAATTGGGGTTTCATCAAAAATTTAGATTTAGTATTTTTACTATGCCTTTATATTTTAATTGGGCAATTCCAGAGGTAGATATATCACTTGTGATCAGATATGCTAATTCAACATTATTAAACATTATGCAAATTTCATTAATTCTGTGTCTAGAACTAGGACTCTATAGATCAACTGTTTCAGGTCTTTGTGTCAGCTCTCAAGGTTCTGGTGGAGGCAGCACCCGATGGTGTGTCTGGACATAAGAAAGGCAGTGTGGAGTGTACATGGCTGGGAAGTGAAGGGAGGGAAAAGGTATGGCACAGGGGGCTGTCATTACAGCACCGGACAAAGTTTGCTGTGGGACTACGACCTCAACATATTGGCAGGTCTCTGGGTCAAAGAGCATTTTCCGTTGTGGCAGTTGTGGCATGTCTACATAGAAACACTGGCCAGTTTCAGGGTCAAGCAGCATGTGTCGAGAATTTGACACATGCTGACTTCCACCCATTTCCGGACACAGCAAACTAGCACCCCCATATTTGCCCTCATCAGCCATGGTTGTGATGAAAGCTGTGCACGACTGGGTATCTGGAGAAGGCATTTTCTGGCTAGTATCTTCATTCTCCATCTGCTTAGATGACTCTTGCTCTACTGGGTAGCCATCTGCTGTGCATGGCTGAGATAGCGGTCTTTCTTTCACAGATAACGATTTTATCAAGGGGACAGGAGCACTCGCTGTAGTAGGCTGGTTGTGAGGTGGCGTTTGCAGCAAGACAGGGCCTTGAACATAACTAACTGTCCCCATGTTTGGAGGGATTGTGTGGTATGCTAGTAAATTAGGTTTGTAGAAATAGGATGGGAACACTGGTGCTGGTGCAACAGTTAAGACACAGGCAGAGGAAGGCCCAGCTGAACTTTGTGAGTTGTCAGGTAGACCTGGAGTCGGCTGTTGAGCCTCTTGCTCTGCAAAACATACTTGATTGTAGAGCTCCAAACTACCCTGCTTGTCAGACCTTTCTGCAGATAGACAATACTGTGGTGCAGTTGTCAGTGGCTGCACTGGATGCACAGCAAAGGTTTTATGGTTCTCACATTCTGTGTTTTTGATATCTACATTCTGTTTATTGTTAGATGTTTTAGTTAAGCTCCCCTTATGAACTTGTGTTGGCGTGCTTGCGCAAGTTGTTTGTTTCATGTGTGCATTTTTAAATTTGACATTAGTTTGGCTGGCAGCTGTTAGGCTATCCTGTACCTCTGGAGATTTTGACAATCCACTGCTCGTTTTGGTTGCACTAATTGGGCTGACCTTTGTAAATCTAGCATGGGAAATTTTGTTATTTGATTTCAGGACAGAGGCAGACTTTGTTACACATTCTCTGGAAGCGGTATCAAGAGATTTCAAATCTATGACAGTGTTCGGTGCATAAGGTAGTGTTGCCTTTGGTGAATGTAGATTTTTATCATGATTTTTTTCCTTCACTTTTTGTCTGCTGATAACTGGATGGGGTGCTGCTGTTGCAAAACTAGTGCTTGTATCATCTAGCCCTTGTATTTCTTCACAGGGCCCCCTGAATGACAGACTGTATTTGTTTTTCACTAAGCTCCGCATATCCCTCACCACATGCACAGGGGCTATTGCTCTAAATTTTCCTTGGCTCTGAATACCCATATTTGCTGACTGCCCAGGGGGCCTGAGTTCTCCCTTGTCACTCTCCTGATCTTTTTCCACATTGCACTGAGCAGATTTGGACAGGACATTATCCATTGCATTTTCATCCAGACTACAAGTTAACCAGGTAGACACTGTTGAACTTTGTGCACTTTCTTCTCTCTCACCTGGTTTCTCTTGCTTCTCAATGGGCTGATCCTTGGCATAATGTTGTTTCTGGGCTGCCTGCACACTTTCACATTCCTCAGGTGTTGTTTCCACTGCAGCTTGTTTGCCAACAGCTCCACTTGTGACTGTACTCAAGTTCCATGCTTTACCCTTTGCTGAGTCACAGGATAGCTTCTGTCCAACGCCCCGGGTTGCCTTCTTACTGAGGCTTAGCTTCTCTTTTTCCGTTTCAGAATAGGCAGCTATTTCAGTACCACCTCCGTGAAAATGTGTCCTTCCTAGGCCTCTAAGCAGAGGGTTGAAACTGTGTTTGGTTATCATTTTAGGAAGTATTTTGGAGTTGACACTGATATGTTCTTTGACAGACCTTACTGTCTGGAAGTCAGTCTTCAATGTTGGACTCTGAGATGCAATATGAGAATTTAAAAGAGGAACTGTAGCCAAGTTCACATTATTACTTTCAGTGCACTCTTCCTTAGCACAAGATGACAGGTTATCAATATTATTGACTGTGCCATCTGCTTTAATAGGACAGAAGGTTTGTTCAGTAACATCGTCACTGTGAAGGATCTGTTCATGTTGCATCCTCTTTGATAGGACATTTTTAATAATGCAGGAAGCCAGTTTAGTTTTACTTGATGATTCATCCAATGATACTGATTTCTTAAGCTTTTGCTTTTGAGCAGTTTGCCCAGACTTAGTTTCAGATCCATGCGAGTCCTGATGAAGGGCAGCAGGAGTACTATGCTGACGCTGGAGAATATCCCGAGGACGATTAGGTGTAGATGAAATAATGTCTTTTTCACTAGCATGAGACTCTGTGTTGTCTCGTCTTTTCAGCTGGATCTGTCTCTTTGGTACTGTCTTTGCATTTCTGTCCACGTCTTCATGGTCTTCTAAAGCCACATCGATGCATTCAAAACTACTAGCATCTGAACATGCTGAAATGTTATTGTTGTTCGTTAAAGATTTTGGCATCTTGAAGGACAAAAGATCCTTGGACCAATCATAAAAGTCCTTATCAGAAGACAGCTGAGTTGAAGACCAACAAGAGGAGTTGAAAACATCCAGGTAGTTAGTTTCAGCACACGAGGATTCTGCAAATTCCAGTGCAGCGAGGCCTCTTACTTCCATGGTTGCCCCAGCTACCTTAGTAGCCATGCTGAATTTTTCTTGTGTGTTGTCTGCAGAGCTGCAGTGCTGCCTGGAGCTGCTGCAGGGTGTTGGTGTAAGTGATGTGGACAGCCCGACGCCTTGTCCGTTCTGCTTTTGCAACCTCTGGGAAACAGGAGGGCTCTGCGATTGGTGTTGGTTCCCGGTTGTGAGGAGACGTTTAGAATAACAATGTGGCAGGATTCCTGACTTCGGCTTTTTTGCTGTGAGTGTTGAGGTGCGGCTTGCAAGCGGTTTTAAATTTCCAGTACTGACTGACAGCTTTGCCTGCTCTTTTCCAACCCCTATACCCTGCTCCTTCCCCGCCCATTTTATTTTACTGATGATAGAATCGTCAGTGCCCAGTTTAAAGTCAGTGCTGAGTTTATACTGAGCATTTCTGGAGCTTTGTTGAAGTGGCGTGGAGTGTTCTTCTGGCTTAATATCACTGTGATCTTGATGTTTTTCCTGGTTGTGCCTATTTGCTTTACTTCTCGTCAAAATTGTATTTGGGTTAATTTTGTGCTCCAGGGCGTCAACATTCTGAACAGGTTTGGTATCAGTTTGAGTAGCTCTCTTCTTTCTTTTGAAATAATCCCCTGGTGTGGGGTAAGGTGTATTGGTGAGAGTACTGTCTTGGTCAGCATTTACAGAATTTATATTTATCAGATTCATGTTTAAAATAGTGATTTTGGGGCTTGCTGAAAATTGTTTTGATTCGATCCACACAGGATTTTTTTCAGAATATTCATTTTGGTCATATTGCAGTTCGTTACTTAATTTATCCTGTGAAGTTGATTTACCATCATCATTCTGTTTTGTTTTGTGGTCTCGCAGAAGCCTAGTGATCTCAGGTGAAGAGTTTGTCACAGTTTGTGACACAAATAGTGATCGTGTGGACTCAGATGATGCATTCTCACATGGTTGATCAGCACACGTTGTTTTATCTTCCAGAGCCTCACTATACTCACTGAGTGAACAAATGGCAGTGCAATATGAACTTGAGGAGTCATCCAAAGCATCATCAACCAGTGCTGGGCTACTATCCTCCTCATCTGTTGTTGTTGTTTGAAACTTAAACTCTTTTTCTTTCAAAGAAATTGTTGAGTTAGTTTCATATTTCAAAGTGTCTCTTCGAAATTTGCCATCTGACATAGCTGCATAGGTCTGAAAAGTATGTGCAAAAAAAAAAATCTTTCTTTGCAATGTATATGTTGTCAAACTTCTAGTTGGATGACCAGTGCTCTGAAGTGTTGGGATCAGAAAACAAGCTCTTCACTGAAACTCTAAGACACCTTTACTGATTCCTGCATTCAAGAAAAAAAAGGAGTGCAAATTACTACTCATCATCACAATTACTGTAAAAGAAAGACATGCTAATTATTCAATATTTCAGTTCACATATTGCAAAAAGTGCATGTTTTTTTTTTTGTTTTTTTTTTTTACACTATTTACCTTTTACATTCTACTTGTTAGGTAAAATACTAATATTCCATTGGAACAATTGCTCATTATGTAAAAGAAGCTCTCTTACTCCCAAGACCATTTAAAACTCTCATAAACTCCCAAATACTCACCTGTTGCAAATCTTCGCGCCAGCCTGTGCAGAGACTCCTGTCATTTTCCACGCATAGTTTAAAGCAAAAAAAAAAAAAAGTAGCATTTATCTTTAGTATATTTTATACTTATTTACACACCAAGCTAAAATAAGAAACTAGGCCAATCTTAAAACCTGTGTTAAAGTAAGTTCTGTGGAGGAAATGAGTCAGACCTTCATTTTAAGCTGCTGAAAATTGGCCCAGTTTACAGGATCCTGGCCCATAGGATTTGAGGTAACCGCATGGCAGTTAGCTTTTACAGCAGGTGCTGTTCTGGCTATGTGGAGAGCTTGCCTCTGGAATCCAGTTTGCATAGCCAGTCCAGTCACAGGGCAGGATATATATAACTCCCTCAGCCTCATAACATTATCATCAAAGAGATAGAGCTAGGGACTTTTGGAAAAGGCTTGGAAAGAACAAACAACCTTCGAAATAGCAGCTTCAAACAGAGTAGCTAAATGGGGGACATTCAGACAATCTAATTTGGCAATGATTTTGGAGCAAAAAACTTTTTCTTAAAACCTACAAACAATTCAATATTCAATTATTTAAGACAACATGTGTTAAAAATGTCTAGTGTTACTCTTGCTGTAGAAAGCATTGAGGTAATTAAAAAGCAAGTGTGCTTGTGTACCTTGCGATTTTTGCGTGCTGTGCCAATTTGTTTTTTTTGGGGACCTCCACTGAAGGAATTGAGACCATGCATGCTATGAGAGGCAAAGTATGCAAACCAGTTGGTCTTTGCAAATGTTTTACTAGCATAGTATAATAGTCTGTTTGAACTTGAGCTTTTGGTATTAGTGCAGCCATGCAGATCTGGATATCTCAGATGCAGCTAACACCCTTTAAGCAGATTAGTGGGAAATAGTAACACTGTGGTGCTAACGTGACTGAACGCTATATTACATGACCTGAAGGGTAATAACATAGCGCAGGCTTCATACTAGCCTCTGAATTGTGACACGAAATACTTTCGAAAAATAGAAAAATGTTTGTGGTGAAATATTTTGTCAGTGTTAAAAAATTATATTTTGGGGTTACAATTAGGAACAAAATGAAGTGTTTAATAAGTCAAGTCAAGTTTATTTCTATAGCGATTTTCACAACAGACATTGTCTCAAAGCAGCTTTACAGAATTTAACAGTTAAGGTGAACGGTGTGCATTTATCCCTGATGAGCAGCCATGGCGACTGTGGCAAGGAAAAACTCCCTTAGATGTTATGAGGAAGAAACCTTGAGAGGAACCAGATTTAAAACGGGAACCCATCCTCATTTGGGTGATATCAAGAGTGTGATTATAGTCTTTAAACAATACACAACACTGGAAAGTGAGAACTAACATGAGCACTGGAATGTAAGATTATGAGTAATGATCTTTCTACGTTTTTTGACAGTCATTTGTGGTTATTAAACTAGGAGCTACTGACCAAGTCATAAAATAGCTCAACATTTGCGATCATCACAGATCCAACACCAGCTTCTCCATGCCAGAGTCTTTAAACACTCAAAGAGGTCCAATGACCAAACTCCACTTGGCACTGGTGCGCCTCTAGATGGTTTGGGATGTTTGCGGGGTCGGCATCTTCTTTTTTAAAGGTCCACGATCTTCATAAGATGGGACGTGACTGGGGCTGGAGCAACCTCAGGATGCCTCGGAGAGAAAGAGAAGCAGTGGAGCAGAATTAGGGTAGCTGCTGTTCATGATATTAACAGCACAAGTTGATAATGTGCATGTGATCAGATGTACTGGAGCACAAGTTTATGATATATGATGTGTGTTATGTGTAGGCTTTGCTAAAAAGATATGTTTTTAATCTGCACTTAAACTGGGAGAGTGTGTCTGAGTGTCTCTTAGTCTTTTTATCTATCAGATAAAAATAAACAATTTTGAAAACATTTTTGCAATATTGCAAATTTTGCATTTACAAATACAATCATGTTACGATATCGTCCTTCGAAAACTACTTATATGTTTGTGTTAATTATTGAAAGATCTTGTAAAGCTTGTGATGTTAAATAGTGAAAAAACAGATCATCCCCTTTTGTGAATGTGATGTAAATAATAACTTTTGATCAATTTCAAAACTTTTTTCTAAATGTAACATAAATAATCAACTCCAATAAACCTTTTGCCTAATTTGTGGAAAAGATATTAACTAAAATATTAAAGTTATTATAACTTTGTTATAACTATGAAATAAAAAATTATTTAAACAAAATCTTGGTCTTTTATTGTAGTTTTTGAACTTTTATTAAAAACTACTATTTATTATTATTTTTTTAGTTATAAAAATAATTTATTGAATAATAGAAACGTGAATATATTTTTTTCAGGAAATTCAAATTAAAACATTTCCTATTAAACATAATAGAAAATACATGAAAATGAAATTAACACAGCGTCATTTAAAAAGTGCATGAATAACTTTGTTTCAGTGTCATTTAAAGGGAAAATAGCTTAGACATTTTGTTAATAAAAAACGAAACAAAATAAAGAAACCTTAACTAAACTTTCCATTCCAGATTATAGCATTTTGTGCATGCCGGGTATAAGATGATAAAAGGAAACGTTTTATTTATTTATTTATTTATTTAGTGTATGATTCAGTAAGCAACAAATTACCAGTTACCTGACAGCAGTCAGAATTCTTTTTTTTTTTAATAAATGCACATTTCTGGTGTAAATACAGTGTTAGAGTGTTTGGTGGCATGTATCGAAATGTAGTATTGATTTCCAAATAAACAAAGGATGTGAAACACAGGAGCAGGAATACTAAAACACTTCTTCCTCTTTCGGCTGCTCCTATTAGGGGTCGCCACAGTGAATCATCCGTCTCCATACTCCTCTGTCCTCTACATCTGCAAACCAACTACCTGCATGTCTTCCCTCACCACATCCATGAACCTCCTCATTGGCCTTCTTTTTCTCCTTTCTGGTGGCTCCTGATGGCTAGTGGTGGCTCCATCGTCAGTATTCTCCTACCGATATACCCCATGTCCCTCCTCTGCACATGTCCAAACCATCTCATTCAGGCCTCTCTCACCTTGTCCCCAAAATGTCCTACATGCACTGTCCCTCTAATAAACTCATTTCTAATCCTGTCAATCCTCATCGCTCTCATCTTCAGCTCTGCTACCTCCAGCTGTGCCACTGACTTTAAACCATACAACATCACAGGTCTCACCACAGTCCTATAAACTTTCCCTTTCACTCTTGCAGATACCCATCTATCACAAATCACTCCTGCTGTCACTCTTCTCCACCCACTCCACCCTGCCTGCACTCTTTTCTTCACTTCTCTAAAACACTCTCCATCACTTTGCACAGTTGACCCCAGGTACCTAAACTCCTCCACCTTCACACACATGTACTCTGTCTTACTCCTACTGACTTTCATTCCTCATCTCTCCAGCGTGTACCTCCAGCTCTCCCGGCTCTTATCAACCTTCTCCCTACTCTCACCACAAATCACAAATCTCCCATTAGTGGTCGCCACAGCGGATCATCTGTCTCCATGAACCCGTTCTCTACATCTGTCTCTTTCAAACCAAATATAAATAATACACAACAAAAAAAATAATAATAAAATACTCTTTTACAAAATGTCAAATTATAATTCTTCCTCAGTCTTATTTTGAAAAACACTACTTTGACACTTTCATTGCAAAAATGTTATTTTAGTTTTAGTTTTCATACTTTCCAAAAAAAACGTTTATCTTTTAGCATCCCAGAAAATACGTATTATTTTGAGTATGAACGCGAATACGGATTTGTATTTTTTTTTTTTACGAATGCTTTATATCGAGTGGCCATCTAGTGTTCAGAAATAGATACAGCATGTGTAAAAAAAAACTGTGTGAATTTATTTCAACTTCATTCATCCAAACCTATAATTGCATACAAGACACATTGTTATAATTATTGATTGAACGTGGAACACAGTCAGTCCGGAATTCTGCAATGGGACCTTAAGCAAACCGTGCGTGGACGCGCAAAGCGTGTTTGCGCGTTCACGCGCCTCTATATCCTGCCCCCCCATCTCCGTCCCTCCTCCGTTGAGCCCCCTCACTCACTCATCCAGTCACTGTACGGTATCATTAGGCTGTCCGCTCCCTCCGGCCGCTGGGGGAAACACCACACACGACCTACAGCGAGAGAGGGAGAGAAAAAGAGAACGAAAGAAAGAAAGAAAGAAAAAAAGAAACAAAGAGAAGAACGTCTACAAGAACATCAAGTCCAACTTGTTAATAACCCACGCGAGAAGACCAGAGAGGGTGGAAGATTCAGGTTCTTAGAGGAGTGCACAAGCCGGCTGAGCTTTGTGTGTGTGTGTGTGTGTGTGTGTGTGTGTGTGTGCGCGCGCGCGCGCCCGCGGTGTGTGTGTGTGTGTATGGTGCGGTTCCCGAAAATGCAGCGGCTCTGAAACAAAGGGAATCTGAGCGGCGTTCTTCTCTATTCACCGGAAACTGCGAGGTAAACACTCATCATCACACCTGTGTCTCATCCGCGGTTTTCTTTCTGCTTTTGCTTCATGCCTGGCGTTTGTCAAGTTTTTAGAAAGTAAAGTTTTTACGTCGCAAGTCGTTTCTACCGTGATGAGCTCCGCTTGGAGCGCGTGGGTGCGTGCGCGCGCGTGTGTGTGTACACACGAGTGTGTCCTTTTAATACTGAAACTCCCATGTTACTTCCAAGGCAACTTAAACCTCGCCTGTGTGTTTTTAAAGAAAAACTCATGGACGCACTGTAAAAGTAGTTTCGTGATGACGTCATAAAGATATATGACTAGGAGGATTTTAATGTTGTGACGTAACTACATTTTTTTTACTAGCTGCTTGAGGAAGTTTGTGAAGTCTCCCGAAAATCAAGTAGTAAAAACACTGAACGGAAGATTAAAACTTAAGTTTTATTCTAAATGATTGTTATTAATGTGACATTTATTTATTTATTTATTTATTTATTTATTTTTAAGGCTGAGGGCCTCTCTGGATGGAAAGATGGAAGCAGAGGGACAGTGGTGGAAAAGCCAGCTCGCCTCAGATATCCATCAGGCTCTGCGAATTAAGGTAAGCTTCTGACCTCGTGATTCTTTTTTTTTTTTCATGTGGTTTGTTTGTTTATTTATTTGTTTCAAGTTGGCTGCCGTCCATTTGTTTACTGACTGGCTGATTCATTCTTAATCAGGTTAGAAAAAGTCTTCTGAATGTAGCACTGGGTTTTATGATACGGGTTGAAGCTTTTTATTCATTTGGCATTCCTACATCAGAAGTAGATCCAAGTAATTGGAATAATCCGGACTGAAGTCTGTAATCTGATGCGTTGCATGTTGAAAGTATTGTGTTCCTGTTTCATGTAGTGTAGAGCTAAAGGATTGCTCATGCTAACTTGGATTGGAGTCCCGTCTCTCCTTGAAGTGAAGGTGTGAAATTTTGCATGTCCTGTAGAAAAGGTTACCGAGTAGACAGCGGTCCTGCTTTACGCATCGCTAAATACTGGCTGTTTTCCTTCATTTTCAGGACCAGCTGTGTCCAGCTGTGAATCTTCCTTCTCAAAAGATTTTTTGTAGAGCTCTACACAGTGACCCTGAATGTCCGGTAGAAAACATCCTCTTCATGTAGAATATTCTCTGATCAATACAGACACATGTATGGGTTCAATACAGACCTTAAACTAAAGTTAAGAAACATATGGATGCATTAAGGAAGTGTTTGTATATAGGAACTGTGAGATCTCAGTAGGCCGGAGCTCGTCAGCTGGGCTTGTGTTTAAAGTTGTTCTGTGATGCCGAGAGCAGAGTGAAGGCTAACGTGTGTTTTCTTAGTCTGGCCTGTTGTCCATGAAGTGGACATGTGTGTCGTTCTCTTATTGTCTGGCCTTTTATGAGGGGGCTGTATTTCAATCCCAACATCCGGCTGGGAATGTAAAGTGGAAGTGGCCTGTTTGTGTTTGTTTGTACTTGAGTTTGACTATTCGCAAGTTTAATTGTTTCTGCTAATTGTATCTTGTACTATTAAATAAGTTCTGTGTAACATCTTCAAAGTTTATGCAACGTAAATGTCGCTGAGAATGAATTTAGCTGTAGAGATGTGCTTTTTTGCAGTTTGCATGTTTAGATTCTAAAAAAAAAAGTAGCCTACATTTCATTTGGTAATAACGAGTTCTAGTGGCACATAAGCAAAGCAGTGTTTATCCTTAAACAGGGTTCGTATTTGACCATTTGACTCATTTCAGCTCTCAGCTGGTCTTTACAACTGGTCTTTACAACCGGCTCCATTATTAACCTTTAGAACTGAAGAAGATAAAAAAAGACACTGCACCAAGTTTAAATACATACTTAATGTTAAATCAGAAAAATGAATGTGGCTCTTTTGTTGAAAAGTTTTTTACACTGATCTTCGCTAAGAAGTCTGTTATTTATTTGATTTTTTTTAAGGTTTCTGTTCGAGTTGCCTGCTTTTTCAGTGAAAACCCTGCACAGAGTTTAATTCAGTGAATTAAAGCCGTCTATGCAGCTATTTGTAAGAAACGAGTGGAAACATACACGAGTCATTGTTGCTGCACTGGCAGTGCACTGAATTGGAATAATCTGTCCTGTTGTGCGTATTATCCAGGAATGAAATGCAGAATTATTGGCTTAATCGTTGCACAGATCATCAGAAGTTTGCGCTCTCGTTTTTGCAATGCCTGAATGCTTGAACATCCCCCCCCCCCCTCCTAGCCGATGCTGCCTTTATTACCTTCCTCTGTTTCAAAATTTGCTGGATTTACCGGCTTGTCTACACATGGCTGTAATGAGAAGCAGCCCCGGCTTAAATGGTGTTTAATTTAACATGCCAGATTAGATTGACGGCTTTATTTACTGACGAATATAAATGTTTCCAGCAAACTGGGTAATAAGTCTGGTATGCGCGTTATAATTGCTGTTACAATGCATATGCTATCAATTTAGCAAAGGTCCGAGCAGTTTCCCTATTTTTTTTTTTTTTTTTTTTTGTTTTCTTTTTATGCGCCGTTTTTAAATGTGTGAAATGCTCATTGTTGATCTCGCTCGCTGTGGAAGCAGTAAAGTGAAAACAAACATGACAAAGAACAGCGATTGATTGAACCGGTTTAGCTGGATGTACTTCCTCTGCTTTTTTTTTTTTTGCCATTGTACTTTATCTGTGAATTCCGGTGAGTTCTTCTGACTAGAGAGGTTTACAGACTTGGAAGCTAAAAGAGGCATTAAGCAGTATTGGTCTGTGTATTTGACCAACCTCATTGGGCATTCAGAGAGAACAGCAGCTGTAGAGTTGTCTAAATTGCGGACAGCCGACACACAAAAAGGGCTGCTCGAGAGGGTCGAGGCTCAGCCCCTTACACCCTGAGGGACAGATGGCTGGGAGACATGGCGGCTGGGCCAGCACAGGAGCCAGTGCTCTTTCAAACAGCCACTATAAAAGAGCCTAATGTGCTGGAGAACATCAGGAGCCACGGTGTTGTTGACATGCTTATGCTTATGATTATCCTTATAGTGGGTGAGTGTATGACTCTATTGAGATCTCGCAACAAAATAGTTCTTGTTGTAACCTCACGAGGAGAAAAAAAAAACACACAGCCTCGTCATGTTAGTACAAAGCAGAGCCCTCTATCTGGAAGACTTTGCTGTGACCGTTACCAAGTGCTGACACTGGGAACTCCTTTGCATATGTTAAATAAATTTTCATCTTATTAAACGCTTTCACATAACAATTCTACTTTTCAGATAACAACAAATTTCGTTTGTTCGTTAACAGACTGGATTATGTGAGCAGTCGTCATACAAATTTTGTGTATTAACTGTTAATATTAAAAGAGAAATTTTTATTAGCATATAAGAAGAGCATTTTAATATACGCCTGTGATTTTTTTAGTTATAGAAGATCACTCAGAATCGTGCATTTAGTGTTCCATAGCTGTTATTTAAAAATTATACTGATAGCTTATCGTTGTTATAAGTAACTCTTATTTGACATTTTTTCCCCATTTTCTGTCCAATTATACATTAATAAATTTTTTTTGTTTTTGTTATATTGTGTTTTTTTTTCCCTGGATCATTTCTACATAGTCATCCAGCACAAATCTTAATTTTTTATTCCCCTCCTTGTCTGTCCCCAGGAATTGAAGTTACCTACATACAATGCGCACTCGCCTCAGATCGGAATGAGGCGCTATTTCGCCGACCTGCTCGCCGTTCTCAGTAACCGCTACCAGTTGTGCCCTACGGCACGCCACCTGGCTGTCTACCTGCTCGACCTCTTCATGGACCATTATGACGTAGCCGTGAGACAGCTTTACGTCATCGCCCTTTCCTGCCTTCTCCTAGCCAGTAAGTTATCTTTTACTCCGAATGTTCATGAGTCAATAAAAGCCACTTGACTTGAGTTTAACAGTTGAAACAATGGCTGATGCTGGAAAAGTTAGCGCATTGAATTGCTTGCCAGGTTTGTAGTTTTATTGAGTCGCTGCTTCAGTTAGTTGATTAACAGAATGACCTCACGAATAGTGATTCGCTGTGTAAAGTAGTTTTCTCCTCCAGTAGTTGGCGCTCTGTGTTACCTTACAGGGTGAAAGATTGTAGTCCTTGCAGGTCACTGAAGAACCCTCAGAGTTCTTCTACACTTTACAGGATAGTTGATTTTCTTTCAGCAACTACAAGTTCAGGCTTTTGGGAAGAAATCTGAGAATTCTGCACATACACGCACACGCTTTTGCGGCCACAGGGTCTGATCTCCTAACAAGATTTATTACTCAGGAAACGTGCACGGCGAACCAGCTGCGTGTCCGCGTTTAAAGCTACGCATTGAAATGCGTTATCAGCTGCAGCCATGTCTCTCGACATGCAAACAAACTGAGGCGAAAATGAGGCACAGATCAGATACACAGGTTTTGGCTTGGTGAATACGGCTTTTTTTTTTCAGATGCCTGAATGTTCAGCAGAACATTGTAGAAACATTTCTTAGTACAGTTTTGATTGACCGGGAGCAAAAACTGACAGCAACATTTGTACTACTTGCGAAAGAACAATTCATATGACACGTTTTTAAGGCACTGCCATGAACATTGAGTTTTCCTTTTGTAAATCTTGGCAATACAAAATTGTTTTGTGACCGCAGTTCAAGTTCTATTGTATTTGTTAAATAGAGCATTGTATTCTTTACGCCTATACTTTCTGCCAACAGAACCCAAACTAATTTATTATTTTATGTATTCAAAAAGTGACCAGCAAAATTTCTTACAGTGGTTTTAATGATTTCGACTCATTATTCAAGACATTTTATACCACATTCCTGTTTAACACAGTTTGGGGAGTCGTAGGCTTCAGCGTTATTTAATATTTTCCAGTTGTTCATCTGGTGGTTTTCCGTGGGGTGCTGTTTATTTCACGTAAATAAAGGTGTACTTTTTCGACCATGGGAAAATCTTTAGCACAGAGGGCATTGTGGTTTGACTGTCATGCAAGAGAGAGAAAAGAGACGCTGGTGAAGAAACAAACGCTTGTTTATAGCTGCTATAGGTCATAAGTGATGACTGTAAGTCTGTTTGCAGATGTTCCACAACGTTAGCCATAACTACAAGTACCTCGTAATAAAAAAAAAAAAGAAAAAGTTTTGGCCTGCATCATAATGACTTGTCATTAAGTGTTTTTATTCTCTACCTCGTGTTTGATTAAATATCGACAGCTACATTTTACTAAAACCTTTTCCAGGGCTGTTAATGTTTCGCTTCGGCGTGACCGCTATGTGTACATTAGTTAAACCCTTTATTATTGTAGAGTCTTACAATGTTTAATGAACAACAGTGTTACATTGTCAGACGAAGCCCTTTCTTCTTTTTTTTCTCCAAGACACACCTCGGATTGTTTTAAAGACAACACTCTTTAAGTGCAGGATCTTTGTTTCGTCTTTCTGTCATTCACAAAGGTGCCTGATTTCAAGGAAGGGGGGCTGTTATGGCTGACTGGCAATTGGCACTGCACAGACATTAATTAATTGTGCAGGACCGAATGAGTAATGACCTTGCTGATGCTATGGTTTGAAAGTATCCCTCCTTTTTTTTTTTTTTTTTTTTTTTCTTCTTCTTCCAACTCATTGATTCCTGCTGCTGCTTCAGCCGCTATTGTTGCATTGCTTTCGGCGTGATGGACTATAGAGGTCTGCTGCAGGCCAAACCCGGGGGAGAAAAGGCTTCATTTCCATTCAGGCCAAGGACATTATTTGATTTGACAAATGGAGGGGAATTGCTCATTTTCAATTGAACAATTATGCCTCCCAGAATCCATTAAGTACGTTTTCTTCATAGTGTGTGCTTAAGCTTTTTAAAGCTGTTTTCAGTAATATTTTCCTGAAATCTTAAATTCTTTTGCCAAATTACGCTAAATATCTAACAGATCGGGTTTTTGCAGGACATTGTTAGTTTCCAGTAAAATAAATGCTGCATTCAAGGTACACGGTCCATTCAGGCCAAGGACACTAAGCCATGTTGCTCATTTTGAATGAAACATTATTCAAACTTCATTTAAAGTATTTTTTTAATATATATATTTCTTCTTCATTTCAGTTTCTCCGGCTCATTTTGTAATCCATGCTTTTGTCGAAGCTTGTCTGCTTCAAAGCTTGTTCACCATTCGAAACCGTTTTTTTTTTCCCCGGAACGCGTACGCTGGAAAAAAACCTCCCATTAATTAGCCTTGAAGCTGAGACTAAGCATGCTATGCAAGCAGTAGATAATTACACAACTAATGGGCTGCTCTTACAGCTGCTGTTTTGATAATAATGCTTGAGCAATGGCCATGGGCACGTTTGGGGGACGCATGGATGCACTCTTGGGCCTGGTGTTATCAGCTGTGTGTGAATGCGAGTGTGAGGGGGAGGAGAGCAGCTTACGACTGAAAGCATACTGAATTTCCTCCCGTGTTCCTGGGACACATGAGGGTTATTATGCTAACCAGTTTATAGCTCGTCTTAGCACAACGTATGTAAAAAAAAAAAATGTTTAAAGAGTGTCATTTTTCAGGCTAAATGGTGATTGAACAACCCTCACCATCTATATTATTATTATTATTATTATTATTATTATTATTATTATTATTATGTATTTTTTTACAATTTCCTGACAGGGAAGACTATTCAACATGTAACTTGATGAAATTGTGACCACCTTTGAGCTCTCTCTGTGTTTTGAGAAAGCATTGGAGAGAAGGACATCCAGGGCCATCTTGCTGCACCCTCCTTTCCCTCCCTCCCTCCCTCCTCTGGTCTGAGAGGAAGGGGGGAGGGCCGAGTAGCCTAGAGGGTCATGTTTGAACTGAAACACTCAGCAGGGTTCCTGATATTCAGATTAGTGTGACGGACGTTCCCCTGAGGTTTGATGCTAATGAAGGGAATTAATACAGCACAGATAATTGAGAAAACAGAGGCTCGTACGCTGGACACAGATGCTGGTGCGACCAACAGTTTAAATGTACAGGGGTCATCGCTGGTGTAAATGTGGCAGTGTTCGGTGGCAATGTCTGAGGTAACACTTGGATTTTGCTAATTGCGTCGATAAACAAATTCACAATTCGTTCGTGGCCACGCTTTCATCATTGGGACTGTCTACTTTCGAGGTGTGTCACCAAAACCATTTACATATTTGTACAAACCTTATTTTCATCGGTCCTTTCAAAAAGAATGCGCACTCGAACACTTCTTGTGGGGACTATTATTGACCCTCTGTTCCTCAGCTCAGGTCACCTTCATAGCCGCCGCCACTGATCTGAAGACGGGGGGCCCTCTGTGAGTGCACAAGCATGAGCCATTGAGGTCAGGGGTCACACTGCCTTTATTATTGTGGCATCTAAATGCAGGGGAAGTAATACAGGAGACTGGGACTTTGCAGTAAAGATATTAACACCTAGCACAAAAGGGAGGAGGAGAGGGCGAGAGAAAGAAGGGAGGGGTAGAAAGGGAAGGAAAGGAATTCCATCCAGAGCAGTGTTCACTCGGACCTCGGATAACACATCGTACGCGGCTCTATCGAATCTATCTGAAGATTTGAAAATGGCGGCTAAAGACTGTTGACTTCGCTGGAGACTTTTACAAACTTAGTGTCCCACAGAATTTTAACAGCCACTGAAACACACCATAGAACAGATGCACACAGAAGAACTTTATAGCGGACTGCTACTCGTGTGCTCCACCACAAAACCAGTCCGGCGCCAAAGCCAAATTAGCAAAAGTTCTTTATATCCTATTAAAAAGCTTCGTGTAAATGTTTCCACACACTTTCTTTTTTTAACCGTGGGGTCTGTATGCTGTTTGAATTCTAAAGAGTGCCAGACTTACTGAATGTGATTCCTGCCTAACTCGAGTGCAAATATTTGCATACCCTTAGGACAAACTGAAGAAGACAAAGAAATTTGATTTATCACAAGACATCTGGTGTGTTGGGTTTCACAGATTTGTCCTTCATTATCTCAAGAAATGGCAGTGGAAAATGGGAGTAGCGCATGCTGGAGTACACTCCTAGGATTGTATTCCTTGTTTGCAGGGTGTGAGGGACTCAATAGCAAAAACGTTCCAGTTGTTTTGTCTGGTTTGTTTTTGTCTGCCGAGCCTTGTCTGCCTTTTCTTATTTTAAACAATGAAAGTCGACACATTTTCCTCTCCTCCTAAAACATTCGTATGTTTCGTGAATCTACAAGTATTCAGCACAAATGAATAAGTGATCTTTGTAGGTTAGCTCAAGCACAATCTAAACGGTGTTTAAATTCCCACCAGTGTGTCATTAAGACCACTATAGCTACCCTACACCACCACCGGTTCACTCATCAAAGGGTTTTCCAGAACGCTCCATCTGCCATGTATCATACTGATTTCAACAAAAAAAACTCCTGCCTTTCGAATCTGCATATGGATATGGCTTTTAAGCGCAATTTTATCTGCTTGTAGCGGCTGTACATGAAAGCAGAAATCTGCACAGGCATTCTGCATTTTATACACACATACACTGGTATGTGGAAGGAATGAGAGATCTGGGGGCTAGTCTGTGTGATAATTACTTGTTCGGGCTGGCAAAACTGACATCGTGGAGATTGCGATGCGTAAAATGCCAACAGTGAAAATGTGTGAAAGGAGGTTCTGAAAAATTAGTTTCAAGTCTTCTTTACCCATGCCAGTAACACAAGTGTGTTTTGGTCTCTTGTTAATTAAGGCATTTCCATTCTTTAAATGTTTTTTTTTATTTATTGTGTGTGTGTGTGTGTGTGTTTGTAATTAGCCATGTCTTTCCAAAGATCTAGTGATGAAGCTTTAAATAATCCAATTATTCACTCGTGTAATTTAATTAATGCTTTTTTTACTTGTGTAAAATCGGAGATTTGTGAACAGTGTCAAATTTTTCAGTTTTCTACTAGCAGTTTTAACAATGGACACTGTTGAAGAATCAGAATGTAGCAGTAGTCTATTAAAGGGTTTCTGTTGGGTCTTAAATAGTCTAAAATTGAAGAATCTCAATTTTAGGCATTAAAACGTCTAAAATTCGCTGTTCTAGGTCATAAATAATTGAAAAAAGGTCTTCGTTTTCCTTGTAACGCTACCTCTAACGCTCATTTAAATGCTCCCGAAGCACAAACTAGAATGTTTTTGTTTGTTAGTTTCCGTGGTGGTGCAGTCTTTTCTTCTTTTTTCTTCTAGTGCAAATAGAATTTCGCTATTTTGTGACTACAAATGAGACCAACATGCAACAGCTTTCTGTTTTTAGTGCGAATCTTTCTTGGAATTTACCTCAGACGTAAAATGGATTTTAGCTTTCAGCTAAGGGGAAGTGCAAGTTTATCGATACTTGTCTTGAAAAAAATGTATTTAGGGCTTGGTTAAGGCCAGTTGCTAACAGCGTATTTGTGTCTTTTTGATGTTGTGATCTAAGTCTTAAATTTCATGCTTTATGGTCTTAAAAAAATCTTGAATTTGACCTCAGGCCTAGTGAAATGAAGGAACCGGACTCAGAAAAGGAACTCCGCCTCATCTCTTGAACACCTGATGGTGGGATTATGAATGGTTCCAGTCTACAGGCAGAAAAGAGTTACAGGCCTATTGGGTTGAGTTCAAATTATAAACGTCTTTTCACTAGTCAGGTTGGATTTGTAAGTCTTGACTGCTAACATTTACATTTTCAGTCCCAAATTTGTTAATATCGAGTTCTTGTTCTGTTGTTCCTGCACTATTTATTTTCTGTAAAGATTTCAGTTTTGTTTCAGTCAGTTAACCAAATATCAAGAAAATCCCCAACCTTTAGCTGAATATAGTGAATGTTGCTGATGTTCTATCCTGTTATGACTTACTGCTGACCTGATCTAGATATAAAAGTGGCTCAAGTCTGATATGAAATTATCAAATGTTTGTGTCCCTGCTGTATGGAAAAAAAATCAGATCTGTGATGCAGTAAGGCAGAAAACAGAGTCCCAGAATGAGAAGCAAGACCTTTTTTTTTCTTTGTTTAAAACAGCAGTTTTTGTGCTTTTACTCAATATACTTATAACCTTGTGATTCAAAAGGAAAAATGTGTAAAAAAATGTTAACCCTGCTCCCCGTTTCTCTCTGCGTAGGCAAGTTTGAGGAGAAGGAGGACCGTGTGCCGAAGCTGGAGCAGTTAAACACGCTGGGCTTCATGTATAGCCTCAACCTGGCCCTGAATAAGCGCGACCTCATCAAAATGGAATTGCTGCTGCTGGAGACCTTCGGCTGGAACCTGTGCATGCCTACGCCAGCTCACTTCATTGACTACTACCTCCACGCCGCCGTGCAGGAGGGTGACCTGCACAATGGCTGGCCCCTGACCTCTCTGTCCAAGACCAAAGCCTTCATGGACAAATACACACACTACTTCCTGGAGATTTCCCTGCAAGGTGAATTCAATTAGAGACTCTGACGCAACGCATCAATAAAGTGGACTAGCTTCAGCATTCTGAAATAAATGTGTACATTTTACATTTTTTAGTTTTTGAATGTCAAGCAATATTGTGAGACGTGTTGGATAGACGGATTGCACTTCATTTCATTAGCGACCCTCGTTTCGTTTTTTTATATTTAACGGCTTGATTTACTGATTTCGTCTCAGATCACGCCTTCTTGAGCTTCAGACCCTCGCAGGTGGCAGCCGCCTGCATCGCAGCCTCTCGAATTTGCCTGCAGATTTCTCCGAGCTGGACCACCGTGCTTCACCTGCTCACAGGATATTCGTGGGACCACCTGACCCAGTGTATCCAGCTCATGCTGCTGTAAGAACATAAAGAATAAACCATCTTTGTCTATTCATTAGGGATGTGCAGCTCCATAATGGAGGCCAATGCGATTCGCATAGCCATCAATACGATACATTAAAGATGCATATGAAGCAGCCACCGATGCGATACAAAAAAAACCCTATTTTGATTCAGTGCTATTCAATGCAATACGGTGCAATGGGGAAAAAAATACGATGTTCTGCAAATTAGTATGGTGCAAATAGCTCTCTTTTATTTCTTTGGTTCAGACAGACAGCAAATCATAAATTAACTTAAAAGCCTTCTGACTTCTAACGCATGGCCCTTTCACACACAGGCCTTTGTAATGCAAAAAAAACCATAAAAAGGTTCAATAAAACCAGATGCTCTTTTACTGTTCTGTCTCCAGGAAGATGCAGCTCTACCTCTGCCATGTTAATCTGTATTCTATATGACTCTCAGGACACGCCTCGGTCTCCGTAGTGTCGTGATGCATCATGTTCACGTACTTTTATGCCAATGAGAATCTGTGAATCTTAGCAGTATAGTTTAAGATGGCATTAGCATATAAAGCTTCTTCAGGAATTGTCTTAAGGTTCATGCGCCTGAACGTCTGACCGTAGTGCGTCTTTGGGTCACACTTTTTAATAAGATGACTTTATTGTGCCCTTTCTTCAGAGCCCACGATAACGATGTGAAAGAAGCCAACAAGTCCAAGTCGTCACCCTCGTCCAGTCAGAGCACACAGCCTCAGGCCCACGCCTCGCCCGGCCCTGCTCCCTCGGCTCTGCAAAGACTCCCCGCATCCGCCTCACAGCAGCTACTGCTCCAGACTGGCAGCTACCCTCCTCTCTCGCAGCATTCGCCTGCTCTGGCGCAGCTGCACATGTTGGCTGAGTGCCAGGCCATGGGTGCAGTGAGCACGCGGGAATACCTCCAGCCGCACCAGTCTAGCCTGCTCTCATCATCCATGCCAAGCGCCTCGTTCCCGTCCTTCCCCAGTCTGGCTTCGGGGTTGTGTGGCCTGCCCTTGCAGGGACCCCTGTCCATGCAAGTGAGCATGGCAGCAGAACCCCGACCCTGCATGAGCCTGGCTTACACTAACAGCTACCTCGGCACACACCACAGCTTCACAGCCGGATGTTTTGACAGGTGACGCCAGGAGAGGGAGGACAGATCGAACTCGGGGCGCCCGCTGTCCTCCGCCGTCCTCTCCGCCTCCCCGGCGCCATCTACCCTCAGCCAGAGGCAGAGACTTTCTAAACAGAAGGCCCACGGCCGAACAGATCCATCGAAGGTCATAGTATTAAGCTGAAACACGCTCAAGTGTCAAAGTTTCGTTCTTTTTGAACACCTCTGTGCCTGTCGCTCTGCCCGTTTTGAGCAAAGATCTCAATGACTATAGCATGCGCGTGTCGTATGTATTCGGGCCAATTCATTCTGGGAATGTGACGGGAGGAAAATAGAATGCCAGTGCTGCGAAATATGATTATCAGACACTTAAAAATGTCCCACAGGAGCATTTTCGCTCCATACAAAGCCTTAAGAAGAGAAATGGTTGAGATCATGTTCCCAAAATGTTTTGTTTTTTTCTTCTTCCTTTTTTGAAAAAAATAAGGCGTCCTTGAAATTTCACACTGGAATTACTGTGTCGTCCTTGATGCTGCTGCGTTTAAAGTCAGACGCTGGCTTTATGACCATGAAACCCTGTCTCCCCTTTTAGGTGTCGTTTACATTGACTAAATGAAACACGTATCAGGGATGCGCAGATTACTTGAAAGTAAAAAACAAAAAAAAATTATTGATGCCATTGAAAACTACCAGCTGATGTTTGTATGAGGCGGTTTTATTTGTAAATGTGTTTGTATTTGATCTGCTTTGGAGGTGACCGTGTCTAAAAAGCAAGGTTACTTTTAGCTTTTTTGGCTTAGAGCCCCATCCCTCTGGTCTTCCTGCAGGCAGATGGAGGAGAAAACCCCAGGGGAACATGGCATCTGTCCTGTCGCCTCTGTAGCTCACGCTGGAGGAAGCTGAGCTTTACAAGCTGCCTACCCAGGCAGGGGGGTGGGGGGACGACGACTCTCCGATTCATCCATGTTAAGCTCACTACCATAGAAAGATGACTTCATTGTCTTTTACCTCATCCATTTAGTCACAGCGGTGCATGCAAATGACCTCACACTACTGCTGTGCTGAATGACATGTCAGTCATTCTTCAATCACATGTCAGGAAACTGTGGCCTCTGTGGGTAGATTGGAGATTATTTCACACTTTTACAATCAACTATCCTACTGTACTACTGATTCAAGCTTTTTTTTTGTTCGTTTGTATTTTTGTTTTGGGAGATCAAGTTTTACACACACACACACACACACACACACACACACACACACACACACACACACGGGTGAGCCTAATGACACTGTGATGGGTAAAGACAACCGAGATTATTATTATTTTTTATTTTTTTTACCCCCCCCAATTTCAAAGATTTTTTAATTTTTCTGTGCCATTCCAAACCGGTTACTTTCTCATGAAAATCCAAGCCAAGCTGAAAATGAATGCCGTATTTCCACACTAAAGTTGAGACTCTGAGTCCAAGTCTCTCAGGTTTTGTTGGGTTTTACAGGGATGTCGACCGCACAATAAAACCAACCAGCAGTAAGACCAAAGTGTCTGCTTTATGTCCTGCTAATTTATAAGCTTTTTAACCACTTTACTGGACTTTGGATCCAAATCATCCTCTGATAGTCCTGAATCTTGAACTACCTCAATGTATGTCGAGTTTTTTTTTATTTATTTTTTTTTATGCTGATTGTGCAGGACTTACCATTTCTAACCGGTCATGAGCTTCAGGATTTGTTTCCGTAGAACATTTTAATCTTTTATTTTTATATGTATACATTTTATGTTGAAGTCTCGTTATGTAGGTAGATGTTTTGTATTCACTGTAACGGATATAGGCACTGTTTTTTTTTTTATTGTTACTTCATTGTATTTCAGTGAAACCTCTGTGTGTGTGCAATACGTAACCATTTGTTTTATATTACCGTAACGTTACGTTTTTTTCACCACTACATTCATTTACTGTTTTTTTGTTTTTTGTTTTGCTTTTATAACGAGATATTACTGCTAGAAGGCAGTGATTTTTTTAAATTGTCCAGCAAGAAAATGTTGCACATTGCAACCGATGTCTGCTAAATCGAAACGTTTAGTAGACCAGCGAGTACTGATGGAGTTCATTCAGTGGTCTATGGTTTTATTTAAAAGCCTGTAGGAGATTGAGGGAGATGAAAAACCCAAAAAATAAAACAAATGAAAAATGAAGCAAGAGTTGTCTCATTTTTTTGTTTGTTTTTTTCTTTGTTGCATACTGTACTAAGTAGTAAAAGCAGTGCATTTGCATAGGTCACGTGTTTAATATGAATGCAGAGTCATTGCACATGAAAAGGTCAGGAGGGAGTGGGGAGATGTTTTTCTTTAGCCCCACCTCAGAAAACAGTGCCCTCCCTCTGTCTCTCTTTTGCCCCTCCTTCTTTCCCTATCTCCCCCATCCCCCTCCTTCTTGTGCTACATACAAGACAATGGAGGAGATTCCTGCTCGGCATGACACTCTTTCCTGTCACTAAACAGCAAATAAAGAGCGAACATAAAGTATTAGGGCTAAAGATTATCCGCAGTCAGAGAACAGCTAAAAAAAACCAAAACCCACCAATCATTTAGAAAGGTGTATTCTGAGTAATTTTAATGCTACACTACAGAGGTCAGGGTTATGGAAAGGATACATGAAGAAGTGTAAATGTCTTAGTTCATTATTCAGGTTTTGATATTAGAATGAGAGAAAATGCTGCTCTATGCTGTATTTATCAATCACCAGCATTTATAGTTACCTGTGCATCTAATATCTAATCTAATGACCTGATTAATGCTTAGTTTTCTTTGTTTTTAATCTAATTTACCTTTCATGTTCTCTTACGGCAGGGTCGAAGGCATTGATTTTTGCTTTCCGCTGGGAAAATGCCGCTCGTCGCAAATGATGTGCTCAGAATCTTGACTTTTAGTAGATAAGTAACGCTAGAGTACATTCACTGATCTATGGTTTCATTTCAAAGCCCGTATTTGTATATGAGATTGAGGCCATTTGGGACAGACGTCGGAAAAGAGATTATCTAGATCAAAAAACAAGACTAAAATGTATAGTAGAGAGATAAATAAGTAAAATACTTGGGCAAAAAAAAAAAAAAAAAGCACTCAATTGATATTAAAGAGAACATTGGCCCGTGTCCTGTTTGCTCTGCCGTTTGTCTACTGTTTAAATGACCAAATAGTTTTTTAAGGCCCTCTGACTGTGGGATCGTGGACTGATGCGAGTCTGATAAGGTGTAAACCCGCAGAATGGGATGTCATGCTAGATTAGTGGGTCTGTTGAGAGAGCCGTCTTATCTGAGTAATTAAAGATATTGGCTGGAAGACGACGGGGAGGAAGCCTGCGAGGGACGGGGGGTGGGTGGGGGGGGGCCTCCTTTGTGTGAGTGCTCTGTTGGGGGCACATGTGCAGGCCCAGGGAGGTACACCACATGTCTGAGCCGGTGTGAAGAAAGGAACGGAGGGTGGGGGGCAGTCGAGTAATGGATCATTTTCACAACCTTTGTTTGAACAGCAGAGAGGGGGAGGTGCTGGCACACTTTTAATTATTAGAAAAAGGGTCACTACCAGACCCAAATTACATTTACACGGATATAGTTTTACCACTACCACCACTTCTTCTTCTTCTTCTTCTTCTTCTTCCTCTTCTAAAAAAGATACCATGAATTCATGAGTGTTTGCAGTGGGAATGGATTTCAGCAGTAAAAAAAAAAAGAGCCTTGTTTGAGTGGATGTATTAGTATGTAATAACCTCGGCTCTCAGCTCATAACTGTCTCATAAATGTCTGATTTGCCTCAATAAATCTTTTCGAGCCACGTCAAAATAATGTTTTCACAATGTTCTGTAACAAAGAGACCTGCCAGGGATTTAAGAAGGGGCACATCAAACCCTAGGGGCAAGAATTTTTTTTTTTTAAACTGACTGCCCCCTAGTGGTGACCATGTTGTGCCATGTAGTATATGTTTGTTTTTGTTTTTTACTCAGATTTTGCTCATGATCTCCATTTATGAAACATTGAGAGACGACAATTAGATAATTTTTTTTTACAGTTTATTAAATACAACTGTAATTATACACAGGCAGTGGAATGCATTTACATTTTCTTGCTGGTTCGGACAAGGACAACTGGACCTTTAGCTGAGATGGCTGTGGAAGTCTGTGTAGCAAAGAATGATACTTACATTAGCTACTGTCTATAAACAGTTAAAAAATGTGGAAACAAAGTGAACACAATGTGCAGCTCTTAAAAAATCTGGCATGTTAAAGCAGATATACACGGATGTATTCCCATGCTTTATTGAAGAAAAAAAAAACATTTGTTGAAAAAAAGATTTGATTCTTCTTTTGGAAACTTAAACTGCATGGAGTGAAATGTGTGGTTTTTTTTTATGTTTATTCGTTTATTTCTTTATGTGATACTTATTCCGATAAGAAAAGTAATGAGTTTTATTTTAGTTAAAATCTTCAAAAATTTCAGTTTGTACAATCTGTTCAGACTTGAGTTCAATGTCGTACCTCAATCAGCTTCCCGCCGCTGATCTCGACGATGTGGTCGTAGTTGGGAAATTGTGTCCTCAGCTTGTCGCCTTCCTTGGTGACGGTTGCCTGTTGATGTTAAGAATAAACCACATTCGCAGATCTTACAGTTCAATTCTCTTCGAAAAATAATCACAATCATTCAAATTTGTATTCAGTCTTGTGAAGATGTCTTGCTGAACTGTAATTCTCCAGTGCAAGTATTCAGTAGATATTCATTTCCTGTTCAGTCTTACCTTAAACTTCTTTCCTCCAATAGTCTCCATGTCGCACTCCTTACCAATTACAAATTTGTTGGTGACGCTGTGGTTGGCCGGGTAATGCTGAGTCCAAGAGAACTCATCACCGTTCTGGCCCACCTCCGTCACAAGCTTGTAATCACGGCCCTTCTCAATCACGTCAGCAGGGATACCTGAATAGCAAAAGCTTAGATTAATTATTGTTACTGCCTGTGTTAAAATACAGTCTCTATAACCATAGAAAAAATTTATCCTTGTCCTTGAAATAAGGGCTGTCTATGCAGATGCTCAAAATAACACCAGCCCACAGACACATTCAAAAAATATCTTGATTAACGGTTAATTATGGTTTCTTATAAATCGCCAACAAACAGGAAAATGCATCTATCAGAAAATGCACATGTACAATGTCCATGGGTCTGCTTTATTTTTATATATAAATCTCAAGCTACCTAGTTTGTCCAATAAACTCCCACGTTAATCAATGTGACTTTCTTTGTCCTGCAAGCTTTATATCTGGCCACTTGCATATAAGAAAAAAAAAGTTCAATCCCACACGATCCCAGTCCTGATGCACGCTAGTGATTGTGCTTTTTTTTTTTTCAGTGAGCCAGATCATTTCCCAGCTCACCGATAAGTAGTTGTATTTCTTATTTGTATTCCTACTGTATTTTTTATAAATATATTCATTCACTACATTGCACAAATCCTCTTGTATCACTATTTTATTTATTTTTTAACTCTCTCCCTAATTACCCCAACCATAAACATTCAATAGTCCTTCCTACCTTACATTACTAAGATGACTTACTCATGCCAGTTTCTCCAACAACACCAAGAGGATTTGTCCATTTCCATCCACACAGGTTACTCAGATGCTTGTTTTAAAACCAAAATACTGCACCTCAGCCTTGGCAGGTCAGCCTCTGCATATCATTCAACCTCTTCAAATGACCCAAAAGGCTTCACAAGTGCTCCCACACTACATTGCTATGCTCATTCCCCTAGCTGCCTGGCCTGCAATGGATTTAAAACACTTATACCTACTGACAATGCCAAAAAAAAGACCAGCTCCCACCTCTCTCAAAGCATTTATCTCACCAGGCACTGCACCCCACTCCTGATCCTCTCACACTTCTCACTTTAGACCCACCATCCCTCAGGTAACAAGAAAAGCAAGCATCTAGGCGTTCTGTTTTAGCATCTATAGGGGGTGGAATGGACTTTCAGTAGATGTCCAAATAGATGAGTCACTAGTTGTCTTCAAACAACAGCTAATGACCTAGGCCATCACGAAGCTCTAAAGCACATATCGTCTAAAAGAATCCTTGTCTTGAGTTTTAGTTTTACCCTATACTAACCTTCCTAACAGTGTTTTTATAGTGATAATACACCTAATCCCAATATAACAAATAAGCATGTGTTTATTTTATTTATTCAGTGCACCTCTGTAAATGGTTCTGGATAAAGGAACGTGCCAAATCTATATGTAGATATGCGCTGACAAAACCAGCAAGCATCAATTTGCCTTGTGGCTGTGCTTCATTAAGAAGATTAATTTATCCTTATAATTGATCCTCTTCCATAATGCACTTAATGAACTCCTGTATATCTTTACCAAGCAGCTGTTTAGCATCCCCGGGCTGTCAAAAGAGTCTCCAAAAGCTGACTCATTCACAAAATAATAATTCAAACCCTTAACTCCAGCCACTGAATCACTCACCAAGAAGCTTGCAGAAGTCATCATATCCCTGCTGGCTCTCAGTCTCCCATTTGCCAGAGAAAGCCATGGCTGATTAAAGATAATGCCAAGAAGGAGTGAATGGAAGGCTGATTTTAGAGGAAAGTACCCGTAGATAAATTTCCTCTGCTTAAATAGACATCTGTTCCTGCTGACTCAACAACTTTATGACACGAGCTTAGCATCAGCATAATTAGGCCATAAACCTGTACAATTGTATGATGGCAAAATGACAAGTCATTATGATTTTGACCGTGAGGTTGCTCACCTGCATTAAATAGTGACTAGAGACCTTGAATCACTTCATCCACTTTTCGCTGGATCTCTGCAATACTGTTCACTGATACCCATATACATATAAATCATCTTCAGGTGTAGATTTAGTCATTAAACCCTTTCACAATGGAAAGTATTAATATATTGCTAATTAGCATCATAATAAAACCTCCTTACTCACTAGGCTCTTTATTAGGAAAACTATTCTAACACCAGGTTTGGACTCTCTCACTCTTACTCTTTGCTCTGAAAACAACCTTAATTCTTCATAGCATGGATTCCACAAAGTTTTGGAAACATTCTTGTGAGTTCCTGACATAATTGCATCATGAAGTTTCTGCAGATTTTTTAGTTGCACTCTATAGCTGCTTATCTCCTGTCTTACCGCATCCCTAATGCATTAAAATATTAGAAATAATCAGAACAGGTGATGTTTTTCCAGTCTACAAATGTCCACTGCAGCCTCAGTTTTCTGTTTCGGGCTGAACAGATAAGTGGATTTCCATTAGGTCACATCCGCCTTAAGGGTCAACATGTTCATTCTGAGATGCTTTTCTGCTCACCGCTATTATACAGAGTATTACCTGAGTTTCTGTGACATTTCTGTCAGCTTAAACCAGTCCGGACCTTCTACAAAACATTTTCATTCATAAAACTGCTGCTTACTGGATGCTTTTTCTTTATTGCAACATTCTGAGTCAAATTTAAAGACTGTTGTGTGTGTGAGAAGCCCATGATACAGTTATAGAAATACTTAAATCTGCCTGTCAGTCACAATCATGCGAAGGTCATGAGATCACATTTATTTTTTTTCTGAAGGTTGATATGGGCATTAGTATTTAGTGGGCATTGACTGTTCAACAGCTTTTTCCCGCAAGCCATCAGGCTCCTACACAGAACTGAACTGGAACACACACACACACACACACACACACACACACACACACACACACACACACACACACACACACACACACACACACACACACACACTCAAATGTGTGTTACCGAACTGTACAACCTGAACTTAACACACACTCATTACTCAACTCAATCCATTCCACAATCATTTATTTATTATAATTTATACTTGACCGTATTACACTGTTTACATGCTGTTTTTTGCACCTCTTGTCTGCTGCTACTGCTGTTTTTTACACTGCATTGTGTTTGTTTATATATACTCTCAGTATAGTTTTTCATAGTTCTCTTTGCACAGTACTGTATATTCAGAGTATACAGTAGGTTTACTGGTGGGAGCGATCTTGTGTTATGTGTATTGTCTTGTGTTGTCTGTCTGTCTGTCTGCACTGTCTGTCTGAACTGTTTTTCGTCTGCACTGTTTGCACTAGGTTGCACTTGATGCACTTTATGTAGCTTTGTGTTGTGTTATAGATCTATGTTGTTCAGTGTAGCACCAGGGTTCTGGAGGAACGTTGTCTCGTTTTTACTGTGTACTGTGTACCACTGTGTATAGTAGAAATGACAATAAAAACCTCTTGACTCCTGACTCTAGTAGAAACTGCTGACCGGCATCTGCTTGATTTTCTACATTGTTTTGCTGCCACACATTTGGCTGATTAGATCATTGCATGAATGATTGTGTCCAAGTGTTCTTAATAAAATCCTTAATCTTTGTATGTACAGTGCAACCTCGATACTCGAGTTACGTTCTATGACCCACATCGCGGCTTCTCGCAAACTATCAGATTTTTCGCGAGTTACTCTAAGTCCCGAACTATAAAGGTTGTAACTGTCAAGATTCGTTGAGGTTCCACTGTATATGCTTAAGCATGTTTTCCCAAGCTTCGTCATAAATGTTCTTAATGGAATTGTTACATATCAGCTAAAACATGAGCTTTGTGTGCTTTCTGGGGGCCTTCAAGCTTCAGTTTTGTTTTCAAGGTTGGATGAAGGTCGATGTATTTTACCTAAAGCTTGCAAAGAATTATCTAATTGAAATGATCATAACCTATTACTTTACACCATAACATAGACATATACTATAAAACATATTTTACATATTATATAGTACATTCAAATAAACATACTGTACATTGTTTGGGTTACACCTGCTATAGCATATTTTACAGTCATTTTATCAAAACAATATCAGAAATAACAGGCCTTGTGTTAGTAAACCTGTTAATAGTTGAATAGTTTCATGCTAGATAATTTGCTAGTGAATTTGGATATTACTACACAAAAATGATCTTTTGTTTGTTTGTTATCTAGCTAGATAAAAAATAATGGCTTCTGGTATACACAATATAACTTATAGCTTAATGTTAGCTAGCTGGAAATGATAACTACTGGTTTACGTTATAACATAACTTAATGCTATCTAGCTTGATATTTATTTTAATTAATCACATTATATAGCACTTAGCTTAGCAATCACTATCCGATAGTTTACTGGCTAACCAATCCTAACAGATTCTAAAGTGAAACAGCTACTGCTCTAGATGAAAATTTAGCTAAGCTAAGCACATAGCAGTTTGATTAGATGGTCCTTTCCCTACTTTGGGTACATTTTGTAAAATACTGTAGGCTATATGATATGAAAATATTCTCATTTCCTTCTTTTCTCCCTGCCTAAGAATGGTGTACGATCAGAACCACTACCAGCTGCGAAAAATACAGGTTGAGTGGGTCACATTGTTCAGCATTTGCCAACTAGTGTTATTTCCCAGCATCCTTATTACCTCACTGAATTGATCAATAAATGTGTGAGATTTTCCTCACTGTTTACAGCTTTTGATTAAGCATTAGTAATGCTAATGAAATTACTTTTCAACGTGTGTTTTAGCAACTGGCAGATGGTCAAACTAAGCTGGATATTTTAGCAGGCCTTTCTTTTTACTTGATGGTATTTCTTATATAACACGTTTAGTATTGAACATCCTTGGTGCTGAACAGACAAAATGGAGCTGATGTCTGTGACAAAGACACGCTCTTGGCAGCACAGGGAGCCACACTTTGACCTTGTCTGTAGAAAGATTTTAAGCTCTTTATGCTCTAGGTAGAACACAGCAGATAATCTAGGCAATCTTCTTGTCACACAAGCTGTGCAAACTCAAGCAAACCATTGATAAAATAGTGTAAAAATGCTGTAAAAAAAATAATAGTGTAAAAAACCAACCAGTTAAAAAAGTTCCTCATATTAAGAATTAACAGATTAATGTGTTATAGAGGCAAAGGTGGAAATGAAATGTCTAAATGAAAAAGATATAAAAGTTTCAATATCAAAATGTGAATTAATACTGCAAGTATATAAACAAATACGTACACACATATACTCAGGTATTAAATATTAACAGAATTAAATACTATTAATTTCAGAATGTCTCAAAACATTATCTAAAAAAATAAATTACTACAATATAGTTTGATCAATTAATCAGAAGTTCAATATCCTATTTAAAAAAAAAAAACAATATTAGGTCTTCATCTAATTGTAGCCAAATAATTTTGACTCGGTGCAAATAGTATTTGACTCAATTAGGATTCGCCATTCTGAACATTTCTGGACAGTATTTTGGCAAAAGAAAAAAAAACTTTACCGCTTGTGTATGACCCACAGGTCAGTGCCCTTTAACACAAAAAACTCTTATGGATTACAACTTCAATTGCCACATTGCCTCATTGTTTTAGTTTGTTTAAAGCACATAAAGGTCTCTTGTCCTTTTCATGCCGTCTACATCCATTCAGCCTCAAATAAAACACACCTTCAGTTATAGGCATCTGCATGAATAAGATAACACAAAAAAAATAAGACAATTATGATATATGAATAATGAGATATATATTTTATGCCTATATTTTTTGTGTGAGTGCAGGTGATCATATGGTCTCTATATGTCATATCAGGTCTCTCATACTGGCCCTTTTGTGAATTATTTTGGGCACCTGTAGTGAGAGATGGCAAAAGTACACATATCCTTCACTCAACCAGAAGTACAGATACTCATGTTTAAGTAAAGAACTTTGGGCTCTGACTTGTACTTAAGTAAAAAGCAGCCATTAGTACTACCTGTTTTGGTGTCATGCTGGTAACTGGGCCTCACATCATATTCATATATTAATACAAAAGAATTTTAATTTTTGTTACCTATTTTGTCAAGCACCATAGAGAATTCGAGAAAGATGATGATTATCAGGTGATTAGGAATGTCACTCCCTCTGTCTCATCCATGTAAGCCCCATACTTCTTGTTGCATTCTGCCTTGCTCATTGTTAGCTTTGTAAACTAGCCTACATCTGTGGTGTGTGAGAGCCAGGAAATGATACACCAGTGGTAGGTTAAAAAAGCTGTGCAATGACAAGAAACAGGTTGATGGGCTAAAGACGGCATGCAATGAGACGAAAAAATATTGTTCACATCACCAAATAGATTAAAACTAAAGTAATGATCCTGTTTTGAACATGTAAGAAGTAGAAAGTCGAATGTTTGTGTAAAAAATTTTATGAGTGAAAGTAAAAGTTAAAAAAGTAAAATAAAAGTACTTTATAACCATCTCTGCCTGTAGTAGAAGCAACATATCCTACTTGAAGGATTCTCTGTTTAAACAAAGCCTACAGCATGGAGCTAGCTGGCTAACTTTAGCTAAGTGGCTAAAATTTTATAAGATCAAACTGGACCAGAAGTCATTATACAGATTTCGGGTAACCAAATGTACAATAATCCTAGTTTGAATTAAAAGAATAAACACACCAGAAATGACCAGGGTTGTGTTTGCGTCATCACTCTGTCTTTAGATAGTTAGGTGCCATTAGATGGCTAGTTCTTAGCCCTGTTTGGTATATTCTTCAACCTAAAGTGTTAATGCTCACGCAGCATTTTTTATATTTTGCCTTTAACGAAAGCTTGTGTGTTAGTTAGAAAGCTAAATTAGCTGACACGCTTACTTTTTATTTTGTGTTCTGATTTTGAAGAACACAAATGAGGGCGTGCTTTACAAACAGAGCTAATGGATGCCAGTAGAGCTGACTGTGTGACCAAACGCCCTGAAACTTTGGTTCTTGTTAAACGTGAGAGGTTTCACTTTTCCGTACTCGCTAACTATAAATTACATTTGATGTGCTCAATAAAGTTTCTGTTCTCATAGCACTTCTGTAATACATAGAATAATTACCTCCTTAAGGCATCATATAGTTGGGCACCATCAGCATTGTACTAAATAGTATATCAGTACAACACTAATAAACTGGTTTTGTATTACTTAAAGACACATCATAGACATTCTAAAAAAAAAAATCATCTTGCTTTTACAATCACCATATTAATCTGTACTATAGAGAAAGGTTCAGCACACCCCTTAAAATAATTTATTTAAAAAATACTTTTTTTTAATAGATTGCAGGACCATTTTATACCAAAGATGGTTTGTTAGACCCCAAAGCCTAAACAGCATTTGCCACACAATATGGAATATAGGTTGGCACAACTTTCCCACACACACAGTTAAAATGTCTCCAGTTTCCCTACACTAAGGGGTGCAAACATGTTCCAGCAGTTCACAAAGCCATGGGTTATTAAGGTTGGTGTGGAACTCGAATGACCAGAACAGAGTCCTGACCTCAAACACAGTGAATACCTTAGGGATGAACTGAAACACAGACTATGCCTCCGGCCTCACACCCAACATCAGTGCCGACCTCACTAATGTTCTACTGGCTAAAAAACACAAACACCCGCAGCAAAATTCAGCAAAGCATTTCACTGCATGTCGTACTCTCTATGTATGTGTATGTGACAAACACAATTTGATTTGAAAATGCCAAAATCTAGTGAAAAGCCACCCAAAGGTTATGTTAAACCTAAAATAGTATGTTCAAAAAGCACACCATATAATATACACTAACAATCAAGCTTGTCTGTTATTTCATATCAGATTTTTATATATTTAAATATTTTTGTTTCTAAATGTCATTGCAGATGTGGGATTAGTAGATTCTAATCTATTTTATGATTCTAAGTCATTGACCTCATTGTCTTTTGAGTAACTTTTAAGCCTCCCCATGCTGTGCCAAAACTCATGAAACAGCAATTGTGACCAAGGTCGCATTATGCATCCTGATTACAATATGTCTATTTAACCGGCGTCCTTCACAGGGCCTTTTCTCAAGAGTAGATCAGTTTGATGACCATAAATGATAGTGGCACATAAACTTTTACAATACAAAGTGCCCCTTAAGGTCTGTAAATGTTCTATGATGAAACATACTATAAGGGTAAAGCTTAGGTCAATTTCATACATTTTTCTAATGGTTTGGTGAACGCTCAATATATCAATATACTGTGCAAAATTCTTGGGCAACAGTCAGAAATATGCAAAACTTGCACTTGCAACTCTCATTTTCTATGCATTTTACCATATAACTGAGTGAGCAGATGGTAATATGCATAACAAAGAACCTGCTATACCTGTGTGTGCACAAAGAATCTATTCACCAGGGTCATGATGTTAAAGATGTTATGCATTTGAAAGAATGGTGGGAGAGATAAGATGTTGAGAGACAAACTACTCTTCGTTTTAATAAGTTGCACAGAAGAAACGTAACAAGAAAAATGTAATGTTAATTAAATTGAATTAAAAAGAAAATAATATTCACTTCAAGGATAGACACTTAAAGGCATCCCAAAATCATGTTTATGCTGAAAGATTTGTGATGTGTTAAATCACGAGCACATTTGTTTGCTGGTGTTATATCTTCACTCTTACTGTGAGAAATCTGTGATTGTGTGCCATTCTGGCATCACGTTACTTGTCATATGGCATTGTTAGAACAGTTTTAATGTTTTAATAGGATAAAAAAGGCGTATAATCGCATTTTGTTAAGAAATTAAGGTCAGGTTTTACTATTATCTTCTAAAAACGAAAGGCAAGGGTTTCTCACTCACTTTTCTTTCAGCTTATTATTTTGTGACGGCGGTGGAAATACACATGGGTGGAATTATTATGACTTATTGTTCTGTTATAATATTTAGTTTGAGTGTTCACTTGAACTAACCTCAATAACTCAAAAAGTTGGTGTCAGAACTGCCAACTCGGTCATAATGCATTCTGGAAATGGATGGCTCTGATAAAGAGACATAATATTATGGTACATATTTAAATTTTGTTCATATAATGAATATGTATTGACGTGATTTTATTGTTTCTTTAAAAGTTTAATGGTCCATGGCAATCAAAAAGTTTGAGACCCCCTGCTGCAAAAGGGACCCATTCAACTCAACATTGCCCCTTGTGGCCCCAAAGACTCTTAAGCAAAGCGATATTGACAAACCGGAAGCCAATCATAATATCGTTTCCAAGACTTCCTATTGAATGGCAGAAATGTAGGCCAATCAACGACAGTCTTGCACAACACGAGCCAACGAGAAGTGTGCTTCGTTTCTCGGTGGGCGGGATCTCCGCTTATCAGTAGGAGAGGGCCAAGTAGTAGTTGCAAAGCGGAAAGAAAATGGCGGCCGTGGCTGCGGAGCCAGGAGCTGCTGCTGCTGCTGCATCTGCTGCATCAACAACAACAGTGGGGGACGGGCTCGAGTACGAAGCTGAGCCTGGTGAGCATGCGGCCGGCTTAGAGCCCGACTCTGTGGCCGGCTTTGCCCCGAAAATGGAGTTGTGTCACCAGGCTGAGAGTGTGGATGCAGTTCAGGAATGCAGTCAGGTCCGGATGGAAATTAGAAGGCCGGACCTGCAGCTCGCGGGAAACGCGCTCCGAGTGCACGAGGAGGATGGAGCCAGCGACCCGGACGAGAGCGCGCCCACGGAACGCACGCAGCACGACACCAGGGGCGCAGAGGAGCGCCTAAAAGAGCCGTTGTGTGCGAAAGAGCCGGCTGCTGAGAACGAGGTCAGTTCACACGAGTCCATCGCCTGCTTTCCGCCCTGCTCCGGTTCACATCCCGAACCTGCCACGGTACTCTCACATTCTGTCGCCGATCATGACCGGGAGACCGGCTTTTCTGTGACTGAAACGGACGCACCAGCACACAGTGATCCCGAATCATCAACACATCCCGCTGATCAGGAGCCTGATTTCGAAGGATTAAAGACAATCCCAGAGCCCGAAGCTGCGTCTGATGCTCTCTGCTCCGATCGTGCAGAGGATGCGTTCCATGAACACCCCCAGTCTCCCAAATCGCAGTCCACTTCATCAGAAGAGACCTCGTTTAGAGAATCGCTTGCACATATTTGCACCAGTGACTCGTCCAACATGTCTAGTAAGGACTCTATCCAACTTCCAGTAGTGACCGAAACCCCTGAACCCCCCCCAGACGCAGAGGATGACACTTTAATGGGGTGTGACTCGGGCTCGGTTGTGAGCGCAGAGCCGGAGCAGAAGGTGTGTGCAGACACTGTGGACAGACAGCCCGAGGTGATCTGCGGGCTTGTACCTGGGTCCGAGGTTCGAGTCTCACTGGATCACATAATCGACGATGCACTGGTTGTGTCGTTTCGTTTAGGCGAGAAGATCTTCTCCGGCGTTCTCATGGACCTTTCCAAAAGGTAAACACTTGTTTTTCACGGTGCGAGGATTAAAAACAAAAAACTGATCATGCATTGCGTTTCTTTCCAGTCCTGAGTGGCATTGTCACACATCCTTGTTTACCTTTTGGGGTGGTCTGAATGAAGCCCCACCTCCTACACATGGCACTATTACACTATTTGAAACTGATTTGTGCAGGATTAATCACACAAGCTGCAGAATGTAACTTGCTCTTGTATAGGAATGCACAAATCTGGTACAGAGCATTGATCTCAGGATTTATATTAACCTGGGATCCTGTACCAGAACAAATTAGAATTATTTTTATCAGTTTTTCACAGTCCATGCACATGAGCAGAGTACACACACACACACACACACACACACACACACACACACACACACACACACACACACACACACACACAGTCTTAACACACAGCATCTTAATGCATGTGAAGGTTTTATATATATATATATATATATATATATATATATATATATATGTGTGTGTGTGTGTGTTTATGATTTAATTGTTTATTAATTACAGTGATGTCCTACCTGATGCAATCCACCTCTTAATACCATCATTATGACGATGAGATTCTGAACATCACTCTATACATAATCTCCAGCAGAAGCATCAATATAAACCTCATAAAAAAGGCCCCAGGGTTTTATATGCATCTTAGTGTATTTATTCTGTGCATTACAGTTTTCCTGGGGATTTGAAATTAAGGCAAATTGTGTTTTTCTTTTTTTTTTGGTGCAGATTCTCTGGTGGAAAAATTGTATACAAGTGCTTGAGTGCTCTTAAATATCGCCTTTAAATGAAGAGAATATTTGGTATATTTTTAATATATATATTCATGGACAAAACTATATATAATAATGTAGGTCAGTGATTCTGAGAAGACCTTGCTGGACCTGCTGATGTATAAAATCATACCTAAGAAACTCATTCTTATGTGGATGTAAGTGTTGGATCAGTATCAATATCGATATTTGATATCAATGTATTGAAATTGCAAAACCGTTTCTTCTGGCTGATAAATCAATCGCACTATCACTCCCTGATTACACATTAGCAATCAAGGTGAAGTGCTACATGTGAAAGACACTGATTTTTTTTTTTCCTCCTTAACCCAGTAAATCCCTCGTTATGTAAACTAATGAGCCGTGTTTATAGTGACGTCTGATTAATACTTCTCAAATAGATGAGTATCCCTCATGAGTAATACTGACTTTCAGTTCCCAATGTCCTTACAAAGGGCTGAAATAATACCCGGGAAAAGTATTCGTATTCACAGATTATGAAAACAGCATGGGCATATACTGTCAGGTTTATACAGCACCAAATCTTTCCATACTAATATAGAAAGTGTAACATTTCAGAAATATGAAATTGTCTGCAAGAACCCCAAATTGTCGAGGAAAATCTGAATTCTTTATACAGTACTTCTAAAACAGCGTTAATGACGTTTTAATTGCATCTCGTATTTTATATTTAAACTATGGTTTCATACACAACATCAGGTTAATGGTCAAAGTAATTTTTTGTACTGTAATGCCACATTATTTGTTTTTGGTGAAACAGAATTTTTTTTTTTTCTTTTCATTTAAAAGCCATTTTATTTGCGTTATTTGGAGTAAATTAAACTTTGTATTATTACTTTAACATAGAAAACAAAAACGAGGAGACGTATGTACATTGCGTGGTAAGTTCAGGTTTCAAGATGGCCGAACTGCTCCCTAATCATAACTGGGTATGAATAGATATATGGGTCCCACCTAGATATTTGATATTTAAGTGAACACCAGTTGGTGGGCTTTAAGCAGAAATGAGCACCACACGCTTCAGGAAAAAACAAATTTGGACCCTTAAAGGTTTCTTCCGATCAGTTCTGCAGCAAACAGCGCCTTTTTTTTTTTTCTTTTTCTTTTTTTTTTTTTAAATAGATATTTCCAAATAGTATCCTTTTTTTGTAAGCTAAGAACACCAAATTAGACACATACCCCTTAAAAATGGTACTCTTTTTTTTATTTATTTTGTAACAGTGTATCTCCTGTTAATTGGGAGTCCGTGTTTTTTTTGTTTTTTTTAATCATTAGTAAAAATTGAATAAGATTACTCCGTTCCACATCGGCAACGTTTTGTTTTTAGCTTGCTGCCAAGGTTTCACTAGTCTATTATTGACATAAAACAACAATACACATGCTACAGAACATATAACCATCCCCTTGGCCATAATAAGTATTTCCAGTTTTGAAAAAATGATGGCTGGAAATGTGTGTAAAATGCAGTGAGCCTCGCTCGTCATAACTCTTACCACCTAAATGACACTGCTGAACTGTTCATTCTTTCTTTTTTTTTTTTTATCTTCATTTTAAAACTACAGTCTTCTTTAGTCCAGCATAGCGGGGTTCATGAAGTTTTAGTAGACCTCTGAGCGTTAAGAAATATGTGGTAAAAAATGTTTTGTAAAATTGTAACATTTTTAAAATTCCTCAATTACCAAATATATTCCCAGAATTGCTTGTTCCACCTACTGTGCCTACTTTGAAAATACAGAACTTCCTGCTGCTTTGTTGCATGACACTGCTGCTCTGAATTTATGTTCACTCAACTAGTTAACATTACAATGTAATGATGAATTAGAAATCTGTAGTGAAAGTAACCTAGAATTTTTATTTTAATATATTTGGTTTTAAATAGTGGTTATTTGAGTTTCTGGTAGTTCTAACCAGTCTTCCCAATCTCTTATATTTCAAACTCTCATTTCTCTAATCAGATCAGCAGTTTCTAAAATATTCAAAACAGCCTCTTTTTTTTTTTTCTTCCCTCGTTCAGTTTTGATATAAATATTAACTCAAGCCTTTGACCTGTTTATTTTGGCTTTTTTTATGTATTTGCATGAATGTGGAGGTGAAAAGGTGTTCATGTTAAAGTGGCTGGTGTGTGTAGGTCAATAGTTACACGCTGATACACACTGATATAGATGTCAGACCTGAGTAGCAGATGATACATAACGTTGCACTGATAAAAGCTTTTTTTTTCTTTTTTCAAAAATGAATGCAGGGAAAAATCATTGCATGGGAATGCTTTTAATGGAAATCAAAAAGCCTGCCTGTTCTAATTAGCACAAAATACAAGAAAATTGTCAGTAATTATGCTCAATGTTGTAACATGTCATTAGAATACATCATTGTATTAGTTACAGGAAATCCAGATCTTCTACCAGTCTAGCACTGCGCCTCGATATCAGTGTGAAAGCGAAAAACACTTCTAGATGTTTTATAATTTTGGCACCGGATATGATATGTCACGTCTTTACCAAGAGTTCTGTCATGTTCTAGCCTTCTGTCGTTTGTAAGCTTGCTTTCTTTCTTTCTTCCTTTTTTTTTTTTTTTAAACCATTGCCTGGCCAGGCAATTTCCTTCAGTTATGATAAGACATGCCATATGGCCACCCAAGTTACAAGCACAGAGTGTGCAGCAATATCGTACCTGCTGCTCTGGTTATATTTGTACAATATTTAATGAATTATTTCAGAATCACTGGGGTTATGATTAGGTTATTGTGGTTTTCCTGTTGAGTATGTTATCTCAAATGACACTACAATGACATTGTAATGGATAGATGAATAGGTTTCCTTTTATAAATGGTTTAAAATGCTTAATGTGGTCCTAATTTTTTGGCTTCACCCCACCACGTTGGTGTCCTCGGACCAAACTACATCATACCTTTAAAATGATGTGCCGGCCTTATTTAGTCACTGGCAGATCGAAGGCGATGCTCATGTGCATTTTTTAAGTCTTATCCTGGGTTTGTAAGTTCTCATCACATTTTGAGAAAAGAACTGAATCTTTTGATTCCTTTCGAGAAAAGACACTGTATGCAAGCTATATAGTTTTTTCATGTGCCTTTGATGCAAAATCCCAGACATGTGTATAAGATGTAAAGTTTTTACGTTCCATTTCTACCAGACTTTAAAGCATTAACAAATTTTATTGCACTAATAGAAAATTGTGACCTGCATGGAACTGATTACATGAGCTGACAAAAAAATTGGACGTAATTTACTTCAGGATTTATTTGACTTCAGAGAGGCCTTTTCCTTTTGTTGAATTTTTGAGAATTTGAACATCAGAAGCAATAAATTATCCACATTGGCATTTAGAGAGTTTTCAATATCAGACTGGGTTTGCAACATATTTATAATCAAGCCATGAGTGCACACTGCACCAGTACACACCTTAAATAAATAGCATAGTGGAAATATTCGATGCTATGAGTCTGTATGATTTTGTACGACACACTGCTGCTTTCACCCACTGTCTACTAAATGAAACCGATGGCAACGATGATTGGATATGGGATGTGTATATTTTTCAAATGTTAAACATGACGCCATTTCTTTCTATAATGTAAATGAGACAAAAATTTATTCTGCGTTCACATTTTCTCATGTTACTTGTATCCATTCTCTGTTTTCAGATTTGGACCCTTTGGAATTCCAATAACTGTGTTTCCCAAGAGAGAGTACAAGGACAAACCAGAATCTATGCACCTTAAGATGGAGGCATTCCAGCCAGAGACTGAGAAGGCTGACGCTCAAAAAAGGTCTGATGTCCTTTCGGAGCGACCTGTGCAGGGCCCTTCAGTGGCTCAACCCAGTCCTAACCCTGAGCCCAACCCATGGACTGTAAAACCACCCCCATTGTTTCAGGAGGGAGCTCCTTACCCACCTCCGCTGTTTATCAGGGACACCTACAACCAATCTTTACCTCAGCCTCCACCTCGTAAGATTAAACGGCCAAAACGCCGGCTTTACAGAGAGGAGCCCACCTCTATTATGAATGCCATCAAGCTTCGACCGAGACAGGTGCTGTGTGATAAATGCAAAGGGGCTGTAGTACAAGGGGAGAAGCGCGAAACACGTAAAGGCCCCGTTTCGGACTGCCGGAGCGATGATGCAAAGCGTCGGCGAAACGAGAGCACAGCTCCGGGTGCTGGGAAGCGGCCTCGCAACGATGCACGCTCGGAGGACAGGAGCCGCTCGGCCGACGTGCCTAAGCGGCAGGCCTCAGCGATACGGGTCACTTCTTCAGCCCCATCCACTCTGGGCCAGAGCCAAGTAAAAGGAACAGCTGCAGGGAGCCGAGTCATTAAAGGAGTGTGTGCCGCAGCAGCGGCCTCAGCCAATGCCCGAGTCCAGCTCAGTGCCAAGAAAGTGCTCCAGAGCAAAAACGTCGATCATTCGAAGGCACGTGAAGTGCTGAAGATGGCGAAAGCACAGAAGAGGCAAAGGGAATCGGTCACTGACAGTAGCGGCAACACGAAGGCCATGACGAGGGCCGCGACTCTTCAGGAGGCCCACCAGAAGGTCCACTTCACGCGACGACTGCAGCAGATCAGTGGAGGAGGACCAGGCATGTCCAATCCGCTGCCACCCAGGATGCGCATCAAGCCTCAAAGGTACCGTAATGAAGAAAATGATTCTTCCTCATGTAAGCCACCTTGCTTGGAGAAAGTGCCGGGAGGAGGGCGTTTAGCGCTGCCTAAACTAGCTGCTCCTCGCTGCACCTCCACACGCTCTGCAGGGCAGGCCACTGCCGCTGCAGAGCCTCAGGGGCCAGACAGAGAGCTGGATCCCCCGTTGAGACAGGCACGATCCAAACCCCAACCGCTCACCCAGCCGCCATCGGACCACAGCAAACCGCAGCCTGAGCCAGAGGAGCAGGGACAGGAGATGCGTGGGAGCAAGGCTGGCAACCTGGTGGTATACATGACCCTGAAACCCAGGCAGCCCGACTCCTCTAGTACCTCCATGTGCAGCGTCGATAGTGCAGATGACTTAAAGTCGTCAAACTCTGAGTGTAGCTCGACTGAGACCCTTGAGTTCCCTCCTCCTGGCGATTTTCGATCTGCCTCCGCCCCTGGCACATCTTCCACTTTCGTCTCTGCCACTTCCTCTGCTCCCAAGGATTCAAAAAAGCGCAGTAAATCTCTCAAGGCTGCAGTTTTTTCCAAAAATGTCTCAAAGTGTGTTGCTCTGGATGGCAGGACCATTTGCGTAGGGGACATTGTGTGGGCTAAAATCCTTGGCTTCCCTTGGTGGCCTGCTCGCATCTTAGCTATTACCGTGAGCCGCAAAGATAATGGGCTGTTAGTCAGGCAGGAGGCCCGGGTCTCTTGGTTTGGGTCCCCTACCACTTCCTTCCTGGCAATTACTCAGCTTGCCCCCTTTCTAGAAAACTTCCAGTCTCGCTTTGACAAGAAGAGAAAGGGCCTTTACCGCAAAGCCATCACAGAGGCCGCCAAGGCAGCCAAACAGCTCACTCCTGAGGTTCGCGCCTTGCTTACTCAGTTTGAGACGTGAGTCTGTGTGCCTTTTAAAAGTTGGGCAAAGCAGGTAGTGCTTTTGCCCCAATTCCCCTTTCAGAAAAAACTCTTACTGAATCCTGAATACAAACTCTTCACCCCTTACTCATACCCAGCCACCTTGCTGAGAGAAACCCGAAAAGTATCAGGCCAGTCAACCAGGACTCGTTTATTTTCATGAGAAAATAGAGAAAGTAGGGGGTTTCGGGGAGTTGAATGTTGTAAGTTGACTGAGATACTGAATGGTGATAGGAAATGATTGTCATGATTCACGTGAGAAAATATTCTCATAAAAATGTATTATTTAACTTTCTTTTGCGCCCATATGCCATATTGAATCTATCATTTGATATTTTCACGTCAGTATATTTCTGTATTAGTGCACAATTACATTTTTTATATATTTTTTTGTTTCCCCTTCCCAGATCACTCATTTGCTTCAACCTGTAGTGTCATAGTTCGAGTCAGTCAGTGGAAAAGATTTGTATTATTTTTTATGAATATCGTTATTATTCCTAATAATTTTAAATACTATTTATTGAATTGGACTTGATTTAAACAGGATAAATGGTTCTATAGATCAAAGGACGTTTCAGGGAGATGCAAATATTGGTTCCGATTCAGAGAGACTAAAGGCACCCCTTGTTGTTTTTAGTTTCTAGCTTCCTTGAAGGTTTGTAGGAAAGAGACGCCGTGGACTTCGATGGAAACAGTTTTGAACCACTCCGCTGGACGTCTCTTATTCTAATACTCGCTGTAAAACCGAACAACAAATCCTAAAGCCTGTGTGTAAGAAAGACAGTAAAATGTGAAAAAGGACCCTGGTGGGTACAAAGTCTCTAACTCAGGTAGATGAAGAGACTTGCCTGGTGCTGCTCCTCCTTTATATTCAGACTTAATCAGATGCTGGATCCTCAGTGTGAGGAGAAAAGAGGAGTCTTGGCCTGGGTGTGGTTTTCGGCCTGTCGTGGCTTCGCAGGCAGTTTTGCTGAGGTTTTGTTGGAGGTGTGTACAAGCCAAAGCAGCCTCAAGTGCCAGAGGGCAGAGTGAACAGAGGCTCTGTTCATTTCTTAGCAGATAAAACTAGAAGCAGACGTGCCAGTCGAACTTAGCAGCCCTGATTCCCACCCTCACAGCTGCAACTGCTCGCTTCACTTCTCCTTCATCCTCTCACCCACTTCAGAGCTCTTCTCTCCTTTATTTGTGACCCTCTACTCTATTCTTTCACTCTCTCCTTTCCCATCTGTTCCTCTGTCTGTCTGTCTGTCTGTCTGTCTATCTATCTATCTATCTATCTATCTATCTATCTATCTATCTATCTATCTATCTATCTATCTATCTATCTATCTATCTATCTATCTATCTATCTATCTATCTATCTATCTATCTATCTATCTATCTATCTATCTATCTATCTATCTATCTATCTATCTATCTAGTTTTATCTCAACTATTCCTGTTCCCTCATTCACATGTGGTTATGGTCGTTTCTTTTTATTCGTCTGTTGTTTGTCCGTTGTGCTTCATTGTGAGCACACTTTGTTACAAGCATTAAAATTCATAATCCACAATTCTTGCCGTTAAGAGAAGACTGTTATTAAACTGTCTTGCCGAAGACTAGAGCACTGAAGCACAAGACAGCAGTTCTGATAAGTAAATATATGTTTAAACATAATTATGCGTTAAAGCTTCTTTAAAAAAAAAAAATTTGTGTTGGTTTAGTAGTTTAATGATTTCTCTGATTTTAGTGTTTCTTCTCTTGGAAGACGTTTTTAATGGTGTTTATTTGTTGTGCCTGAACTTTATTTTTTATGTTTTATTTCCTTGGATCACAGGGCTGAACATGTGAGACACAATTGTACACTAAATATCTCTCTCTCTCTCTCAGTGGTGTGAAGTGTTTGTCCCCGTCCTGATTTCTTATTTATTAGCTTGTCACACTTTAATGTTTCAGATCATCAAACTAATTTAAATACTAGTAAAAAACACAAGTGAGCAAAACATGCAGTTTTTAAATGAAGGTTTTTATTATTGAGGGAAAACAAAATCCAAAACTACATGGCCACCTGTGTGAAAAAGTGTTTGCCCCCCGAAACCTAATAACTGGTTGGGCCGCCCTTAGCAGCAACAACTGTAATCAAACGTTTGCGATAAATTGCAATGAGCCTGTTACAGCGCTGTTATCTTTTACTAATATTAAAATTTTGATGATCTGAAACATTAAAGTGTGACAAACATGCAAAAAAAAAAAAAAAAAAAAGAAACCAGGAAGGGGGGAAACAGTTTCACACCACGTGTTTTTCACACTCACACAAACACTCACTCACTCACAGTATTCAACATGTATTTCATAGAGATGGATTGGGTGAGGAAATGGCATCGTGAGACATTTCATAACTGAGAACAAATGATTTTTTTTTTATTTGTATGCAGCAAGTGCGAGTTAAGAGAAAATGTATGATTTCTCTTTATCCATGTTTGTCCTTCACTTGCATTAGCTTGCATTCCCCCCCCAACTCCCCTCTCCCCAAAAAAAAAAAAAAAAAAAAAAAAAAAACCTGAGAAGGGACTTACTCAAAGTAAACCTGGTCTTCACAAGTACGGCAATCATGTATAGATCAGGCGCTTGAAATCAGAAAAAAAACACTTTGCTTGGTAGACCACACTGACTGACTGACACACGTTTATTTGTCAAAAGGAGAGCAAAATGGTATTTATTTTTGGTGGTTGGCTTTGTTTCATTTCAATCTCTTTATTTTTTACATTTATTATTTCTATCTGTTTGCAGGTCAGAGAATGCTGTAAAACAATTGAAAAAAAAAAATTACAGTGGAAGATATTGTGTACATGTTTCTGATGTTTTAAGAGTATATAAATAAAATGTGAACTTCAAGAATTTTACCTAGTTGTCATTATTTTTTTGTATCTTCCCTGACTAATGCATTACATCTAAAAAAAAAAAAAAAAAAAAACCTTTAAATCATAGCTGTGATTAGGCAGCACTCTAACCCTGAAACATTACAACAACAAAAAATCTGGTCCTATTCAACTTCAGAATAATAGATCCGGGCTATTATCAGGAATTAAATCATACAGTGCTTCAACATTGGCACAAAGAAATAATTATTTTCTCACCTGCAAACAGATGAGTCAAGGTTAGATCTGAATGAACCAAATGAACTAAAGTTTGCATGCTGTTCACATTTCTTTGAGTTAATGTCTGGATTGCAAATCGAATTATTTGAGTCTTTTGATTCTGCTTTGAATTTGTCTTTATGTCTGCTTACAATTTATGCTGAGAAATTATGCTGAGGCGTTATATAATTGCAGCATAATGTGGGGGTGCAGAGAAAACCTTTAACATATACATGTTCATTTTTAATTGATAGATAGATAGATAGATAGATAGATAGATAGATATGCGCTCTATATAGTGATCTGCACCGTCCTTATAATACTTCAAACACTTAATAAACACAAACTCTTTCTTAGTTCCCGAATTTCCTATTTTGAGAGTGTATCTCAATCACGGTAACAATTCTAGCATTTCAAGGTCTATATCCAAAAATGCAATACTAAGAATTTAAAGATTGCTTTCCTGACTCATTGGGCTTATGTCCATTTCGCTATAGCACTTGACTGACTTCTAAAACCTCCAACAAAGAATGACATTCACTATGTAAAGAGGTTGCTGT